>NC_089782.1:2840122-3180122 GCF_040412425.1 Macrobrachium rosenbergii
CCATCCACTGCCATCCAATTTGATTCTGTACTGCCAGTGGGGGAGGGAGTCCACCACCAACCCTGTACGATCCCATTCCTTTGTTGCTTGATTTTGCACTCTTACACGGGCCCCTACCTCCAAGGGTTTGAGTATCCTGGTGGCATGATTGGCATGATTTTCTCTTTATCGGTGGCCATTTGAAGTTCACGCCTACACAATACCTGTTGCCAATGCCTGTCAACCAGGTAATGTTGCTTTGCTGTAGGAACACCATCTCGTAACTGCCTCCCAGTTGCCAACTGTGCAGGGGACTTGTTGACGTTGCGGATGGGCGTGTTCAGGTATTGCAACATTGTGAGAGAGGCCTTGTTGCAGTCCAGGCTACCACCATCCCTTGCATTGCAGTTTTTACAGCTGCTTCCACCCTACCATTTGATTGTGGGAAATGTGCTGATGAGAGGCGCAACTTGACCCCCCATTTCCTGAAGAAGGCGGACATTTCTTCGCTACCAAGTTGGTGCCTCTGTCCGTGGACACTTCCTCTGGGGCCCCCATCTCGTGAAGTAGCCTCTTAGCACCGACATTACTCTCTGTGAAGTAGCACCATTGGGGAAATGGGCTATTTCCAGCCATCCCGTGAGTCTATCAGCATACGCCATGTACATGCGCCCCTCCAGCTGAAACATATCCGCAACCATGCACTGGAAGGGGTATTCTGGGGCGGTGTGATGACCATCACTTCCTCAGGTAGGGATGGAGCGTGCATGTCACAAATAATGCACTTGTTCCTCCATCCCAGGCCAATGAACAGATTGTCTGGCTCTCCTGAGCATGGAGTCAAGCCCTTGATGGCCTACATGTAGACTTGCTGACACCTGCTGACGAAATTCTTCTGGAATCACCAGTCTTACGCACCTATCTTCGTATGCATAGAGCACTAGATTTTCCAACGTTGAGAGGCGATCTCTCACACCGTAGAATGGCTTAAGGCAGGCCACCTCCTGCGCCTTCTGTGGGGACCAGTCACCTACAGACACTCTCGCCATCAGCAACTGATATATCGGATCTTTGGCCGCCGCTGCACTGACGGTCTCCTCATCCATCATGAGCCCCTCCCTAAGTAGAGTCTCAGTCGTTGCCACAGTGACGGCAGCTGCCATATCGTCCTCTAGCTCAACGTTACAGTCATCAGGGGCAGCACGTAGGGCAGGGAAGCGAGACAGGAAGTCGGCCGCACAATTCTTCTTTCCTGGTAGACATTTGATGGTGAATCTGTATTGATGGGTCTTCTCTTTTAGCCTGAACAACCTGGGGTTGTCGATGTCTGCCAGGGCTCTTTCCCCAGGAGCTTGACTAGGGGTCGGTGGTCAGTAATAAGGATGAGGTTGGGGCATCCCAGCAGAAGCAGCCTAGCCTTCCTTAGGCACCACACCACAGCCAGGGCCTCCCCTTCTACTGCAGCATACCTGGCCTCGTTGGGGGACAGGTGTCTACTTCCGCAGAGGGCGATTCTCCACCCATCTTTACAGCAGAATGGCATATCAGCGGCTGTACAGCTGCAATATTGCTGGAGGATGATGAATCCTATGCCTTCCCTGCTCCAGTCCGTAAGGACAGCCGTGGGGCAGGACTTATCGTAGTATGCCAGGCCGTCCCTGGCCAGCTTGCACATGGTGTCCTGAGCACTCCTGAATTTCTCCTGCAGACACTTGTCCCAGAAGACGTGTTTGCCCATCTGCTTCTTCTTCAGGAGGTCCCTGAATGGTTCCATGATGGGGGCAGCTGCAAGGAACGGCGCCAGCTGATTAACAAAGACGAACCACGACCTGATGTCGGTAATTGTGGTCCTGGGCGGCATATGGAACTTCTGAATGGCTGCAAGGCCGTCGTCGGTTGGTTTATAGCTCTCCCAGCCCAAATAGAACCCGATGAATTCTACCTCTCTCCTGCAGAAGTTGAATTTTTCGGGCTTAAGTGTGATGCCCTTTGCTACACACGTTGCCAAGAAGTCGTATGTGTGCCAGAAGGTGTCTTTAACCCCGCTGTCATGAAGAAGTGTGTCATCTATGCACTTATACTTCCGGGGTATGTCCTTGATGGCGTGTTGAATCGCCTCGTATAGGCATCCGATACAGAGCAATGGCCCGTTGGGGTCCTGCAGTACTGAAAGCTGCCCCAGGGCATGATGAACGTCGTCAGGCGGCGGCTCTCCTTGTCGAGTTCCACCTGGTGGAATCCCCAGTAAGCATCAGCTGTTGTCTTGTAGGAGTGTTGGGGATGCCGGATACCATGTCGAAGGGTGCTGGAGTGTGATGTGTCTCCCTTCTGCAGGAGGCATTCAGGCGTTGATAGTCCACTGTGTGTCGTGGTTGACCTGACTTCTTCACCATCACGACCATTCATGCGCACCACTCCATTGCTTCTCCTGGGGACTTCTTGGATGACGCCCCTCTGCATGTCTTCTTTGCTGAGCTTCACCTCAGCTTCCCAGTGCTTGGGAACTGTTCGGGAGTATGGCATGCATATGGCATGGCGTTCAGCATCAGATGGATGTGGTGGGGCCCCATCATCACTGGTAATGGCTGCCTGGTCGTATTGAATGTCTCGACAAGAAGTGTTGGAGTAACCATTGCTCCAAGCGTGGGACGTTCTCTTTGATGGGTGGTAATGGAACTGAAGAAGGTCGGGGTGGTGGGGTTGTGTCAGTAGATGCACTCGCCGATATTAGACTTGGAAGATGGTGAAAGCCGATTGGGACAAGTCCCAGGTCTTTACATACAGAAAGAGAGAGGTAAAGCGACTTGGCCAATTTGACGAAATAAACCTCTTGTACACTTGTGTGATTCCTGAAGGAGATCAGAAAGACTGCTGTTCCCAGGCACTCCAGCTGTAAGTTGGCGACATCTCTTAAGCCAGCCAGATGCTGCAGCAGCGCAGGCCTTATGTTGAAGTACAACAGCATCTCCATGCCTGCAACACATACTTGAGCCCCTGTATCGGCAACGGCTCTCACGTTCATGAACCTGGGCCCCTCTCTCTCCGCCACCCTGACCAGGACAGTTGGTTGGGAGGGGTGGTGTGTTGCAGCAATGATTGCCCCTGTCACCACCGTGGCGGTGGTGGGGTTCGACGGTGCCTTCTTGCTTCTGCAGCTTTTCTTGACGTGCCTGGTCTTCTGGCAGTTATGGCAAATAAGCAACCTTGCCAGGCATGCGTTTCTTTCAGGGGTGTGACTACCTCCACAGTTCCCGCACATGCGCCTAACGGTGATAGGGTCCAATGGTGGCTGGCTCCTCCTGCCGTGTGCAGCAGCTGTCTCGGGGATGGCAGCTGCGCTACTTTCAAACTCTACTGGTGTGATTTCTATACCTTGCTGCCTACCACTGGCATCCTGCTTGGCGGCCTCACACGCGCAACACATTGCCCATAGGGCATCAACACTCGTAAATGACTCATATGATTGAAATAATTGCCTTTTTAACACTTGATCCCCTAATCCCACTATAAGTTTCTTTAACAATATATACTCTGAAAGATTAAAATTACAATTGGGGCACTGAAACTCACAGTCTGTGGCTTTTTGAGAGCTACGCAATGCGTCATGCTGAAAAACTCTGACCACTGAACTGCTTGGTTTGACGCACGAAGGACGAATTTGGAGACAGCATCCAGTGCCTCCTCAGTCGAAAGGGTGCTCCAGTTTGTTGTGCTGTACCTGGCATCGAGGGCACGCTGCAGCGCCGGTGTGCAATACAGTCTCACGTGATGGACTGTCTCATCAGCCGGCGCCTTGCAAAGTCGAAGCCAACACTCCATTGACCTTCACCACGATCGAAATGCGGCCTTCGACGTCTCCATTTCACATTTCTCGGGGGCTGCGGACGTTGGCACCCTAGACGGGGATCCACATGTTCCAGATAGGGCAGCATTGGCGGTACCGGTTTGGAGGGCCTTGAGAGTACGTTGCTGTTGCACCAGCCATAGTTGCATACGTGCAGCATTATGAGGAGCCGGCAAATAGGAGCCTCTAAGGCCAATAGTCCTTTGGGCAGCTACTGTAGGTCTTCCTGGGGTGGGCATTCTGCTTCACATATGTAAGCATAGGTAACTCACTGCGCCATGTAGGATGTTAGATGCCTAGGATTGTAATGAAACCCCAGTGTCCACTGATGCATGTATTGTAGAGTAATGGTTACTACAAGAGCGCCAGTTGCATACTGAGTACTGACTTGGTTGAAGGGAGACACCAACCTTCCCTCCGGCGGGAAAACCGGTCTCGTTCTCTTAATTTGCACTTGGGAAGGGATATTTGAATACTTATCACTGAATCATATTAAGTTGACTTCAAAGCAAGTCATGGGGTGATTTACGGCTGCTCAAGTAGGGTGACTTAACGAAGGGAATGCTCGTGGAGGAAGAAATTGAAGTTTGAAGGAATGGAAAAATCAAGGAATTTCAGGGAGGAGGGAAAGGGCTGGCTTACTGACTAATTGCGATCAACATACCTGGCCTGCAGATGCAATGCGCTAAACATGAGAGACTTGGGCGGTTACCGAAGTTAGCCTTCACCAGCATAAAAGGAAGGAAGCGCCAGACATGCCTCCGAGACTGGAGTCTGGAGGCCACTTCTCTTCCTGGGAAAAATAGTGCCTGCCTCCCAGGTTGTTTGCTTCAAAGTGTAGGCCTCCCCATCGATCTGCAAAGAGTTATACAGCAGCAAAGGAGTGGAAAAAAGTGGCCTTAAGATTAAGTACTTAGAGGTTAAGTTCCTATCTATCTCACAGCCTGGCTATGTCCCCCATGCCCACAATGGCCTAGCTACTCCCATATCATGTGATGGGGGTGAAAGGGGGGTCCCTATTGTCTATCCCAGGTCAGCTGAGGTGGGAGCTAGCCCTACATGAGTGGAAAGAACAGGCCCTAACTGTTTTTCTCTGGTTCAAAGTACTCTTGGTTCTATCGCACCCGCCATGTTTTCTTGGCCCTGCTGTCAAATGAAAGGAGAAAAGGCATCAAAGGATAAATTACTCACTGGCTGCGGGATGAGGGAGGGATAAATTTTAAGAATATATATATATATATATATATATATATATATATATATATATATAAATATATATACATATATGGACAGATGTATGTGTGTGCCAGAATAACTAAAATGCAGCGTCAGGTTGGTCAACTAAATATATATATATATATATATATATATATATATATATATATATATATATATATATATATATATATAAATTTCTGACTCACATCAGGATCATACCCAGGTCTTTCAGATGAAAGACCAGAGTACTACCAACCTGGCCACACAAGTCATAAAGAATTTGGAACGTGAGTACAATTGTACCTAAGGAATTACCTGGGCAGGCTAGCTGCTTGCATACCAGTGTGTTTTCCCCAACTTCCCGATTCAGCAATGACCCAATTGAGAGCATCTCATTTGAATTATTCTTTCTGAGTGGAAAACACACTGGTATGCAAGCAGCTAGCCTGCCCAGGTAATTCCTTGGGTACAGTTGTACTCAAGTTCCCACTTCTTTATGACTTATGTGGCCTAATTGGCAGCACTCTGGGCTTTCATTTGAAAGACCTGAGTTTGATCCTGATGTGAGTCAGAAATTTATTTCTCTTCCACACGCAATTGTGTGTTGATATCTCCATCATATTCACTCAGAAAGGATAATTCAAATGAAATGCTGTCAACTAGGTCACTGCTGTGTCGGGAAGTTGGGGAAACACGCTGGTATGCAAGCAGCTAGCCTGCCCAGGTAATTCCTTGGGTACAGTTGTACTCAGGTTCCAACTCTTTATGACTTGTGTGGCCTGGTTGGTAGCGCCTGGTCTTTCATTTGAAAGACCTGGGTTTGATCCTAATGTGAGTCAGAAATTTATTTCTGTTTCACACGTAATTGTGTGTTGACATTTCTATACACACATACACACACACACACACACACACACACACACACACATATATATATATATATATATATATATATATATATATATATATATATATATATATATATATATATATATATATATATATATATATATATATATATATATATATATATATATATATATATATATATATATATATATATATATATATATATTGTTAGAGGCAGAAGGAAACCAGTCGGACACTCCAGTGCTTTATTACACGTCCAATCAGTACAGAGGCGTGACTGCAAGTAAGGTGCAGACGCTGCTGGAAACATTGGCGCCAATTCCGCTCTCCTCCTGACAACATACATCACACACAATCAACCATCCTACATCCCCCCCCTAAGATTATGGCATGGCAGAATGGCAAAATATTAAATGAAAATAATAAGTAAACATGTATTAAATGCATATATATAGACAAAGAAAGCTGTAAAAGGAAGATCCCATAGGACAAAAGCAATGGTTAACACTGAGTGTCACAACATACAAGGACATGCATGGCAACAATATATAGTACATGCATAAAATATGTTTGCACAACAGAATTTCTATCCAGTTCAGCTTACTGAAAACAAAAGATAAAATGAGCATAAGGGACAACAAAATGTAATTGTACAAGGTGACACAAGCACAAGCATGGGTTAACGCTCGATATCACCCATGACATACTCGCCCATCCATGAGGGTTGCACTGTGCGCCTTTTTGGACGAGGTGGAGCAGGTTCCAGGCTTGGGGGAATGGCTGAGGATGTTGGGGGTTGCTGTTTTAACACTTTCAGGTGCTTCCTGTTTCTAAGTGACACCCGACCGCTTCCATCCAACCTAATGAGATACTGTCGGTGGCCCTTAGACTCCACTACCAACCCAGATCGGTCCCAGGTTTTGGTTACAGGATCCTGCACTCTTACCCTGCAGCCTACAACCAGGGGTAGAAGCTCCCTGGTACCAGTATATGGTGGGGTCTCCTCTTGGGACTCTGCCATTCGTAGCTCCCTCCGCTGAATTATCTCATCCCAGTGTCTCTCCACCTTGTAATGCTGTCTGGGTGTTGGCACTCCATCTCTGAGCTGCCTGCCGATAGCGAGCTGTGCTGGGGACTTGTCAAACCCCTTAGGGGGTGTATTGAGGTACTGAAGAATTGCCAGGGATGCCTTGTTGCAATCGAGGCTGCCTCCTTTGCCTATGTTAGACCTGATGATCCTCTTGGCAGTCTTGACTGCTGCTTCGGCCCTTCCGTTAGACTGGGGGTAATGGGCTGACAACAGGCGTACCGTAACCCCCCCTTTTGCTGAAGAATGATGTGGTCTCTTCACTAATGAGATTTGTGCCCCCATCTTTCGAGATTCGCTCTGGTGCTCCCCATCTTGTGAAGTATGTCCTCAAGACTGATATAATTCTTGATGACGTTGTGCCATGTGGGAAGTGTGCCACTTCCAGCCACCCGGTGAGCCTGTCTGCATAGGCCATGTACATATGGCCCTCCAACTGTAGCATGTCCACCACTGTCGACTGGAATGGGTATTCTGGGGTGGTGTGAGTACTAATGGTTCAGCAGGTTGTGATGGAGCATGTACATCACAAGAGGCACATCCATCCCTGTGGCTCTGCAGGTCGCCTTCCATCCCTGACCAGTAAACTGATTGTCTAGCCCTGCGGAGCATGGAGTCTACCCTGATGTCCTGCATGAAGGCCTGTAATGACTTGATGGCGAAGTTCCTCTGGGATGAGCAGACGTGGGCATCCTTGTTCGTAAGTGTAGACTATCAGGTCTTCTACCATAGATAACCTGTCCCTAACTGAGTAAAACTGACGTAGGCAGGCCACCTCCTGTGCCTTCTGCGGGCACCAGTCATTTACTGCAACTTTAGCTGCCAGCAGTTGGTACACAGGGTCTTTAGAGGCTGCTTCTTTGACCCTCTCCTCATCCAGTATGAGGCATTCTTGCTCAAGGGCGGTGGCCGAAGCAGCGACAAGGGCAGCAGTCATATCCTCTTCAAGTTCAGAATCCTTGTCATCTGGTTCGCAACAGAGAGCAGGAAGCGTGATAAGAAGTCAGCAGCGCATTCCTCTTTCCTGGCAAGTACCTTACTTGGAACCTGTATTGTAGGGTCTTCTCCTTGAGACGGAAGAGTCTTGGGTTTAGTATATCCTTCAGCTCTCTATCACCCAGGAGCTTGACCAGCGGGCGGTGATCAGTCACGATCAGTAAGTTGGGGCAGCCCAACAGGAGTAGCCTGGCCTTCTTGAGACACCATGTGACAGCTAAGGCTTCTCCTCAACAGCAGCATACCCAGCTTCAGCCTGCGACAAATGGCGGCTCCACATAAGGCAATACGCCACCCACCCTTGCAGCAAAATGGGGCATCAGCCGAGGCACAAGCACAGTACTGCTGCAGGATGACAAACCCAATCCCATCCCTGCTCCAATCTGTTAGGGCCGCTGTAGGTCGGGATTTGTCATAGTATACCAGCCCATCCTTGGCCAGCTTGCATATGGCCTCCTGTGCTTGGCGGAATCTCTCTTGTAGGTTGCTATCCCAGTACACATTCTTGCTTGTAGACTTCTTCAGGAGGTCTCTAAAGGGTTCCATCAGCGGGGCAGTGGCGAGGAAGGGTGCCAACTGGTTGACAAAGCCATACCATGACCTGATGTCAGTGACAGAGGGGTTGTCTGGCATAGGGAATCTCCGTATGGCAGCTAGACTCTCCTCTGTGGGCCTGTAGGAATCCCATCCCAGCTGGAATCCGACAAAGTTCACTTCTCTCGGCAGAAACTGAATTTCTCTGGCTTGAGGGTTATGCCCTTTTTAGCACACGTGTCCAAGAAATTATAGGTGTGCCAGAAGGCCTCCTCGACGCTGTTGTCATACAGAAGAGTATCGTCCACACATTTGTGTTTTTGGGGGATGTCCTTGATGGCGTCATCAAACCTCTTGGTGTAGGCATCTGAAGCTGAACAGTGTCCCATGGGTGTTCTTCTGTACCGGTAACGCCCCAGGGTGTGATAAAGGTTGTGAGTCTGCGGCGCTCTTCATCTAACTCCACCTGGTGGAAGCCCCAATGCGCATCTGCCACTGTCTTGAAGGAATGTAAAGGCACCCCAGAGATCATGTCGAAAGGAGCAGGGGTGTGATGCGTCTCTCTCCTGCAGGAGGCATTAAGGCGTTGAAAGTCCACAGTGCGGGCGGGGCTGACCTGACTTCTTGGCAACAATGACCATCCTCGCACACCATTCTGTTGCTTCACCAGTGGGTACCTCCTCAATGATGCCCTTCTTGATGTCCTGGTCCAACTGCTTCTTCACTTCTGACTCCCAATGCTTTGGCACTGATGCTGGGGTGTGGCATGCATAGGGGTTGCCCCGGCAGTAGGTGAATATGGTGCGGCTTGCCCTCCATGACTGGGAGGGGCCCTCTGTATTGAAAGTTGATGATGAAAATGGCGCAAGAGCCACTGCTCCAACTTTGGGACGTTCTCCTCCACTGGTGGAAAGGGCATGGATGAGGGCTTGGGCAGGGATGGCCCAATGGGTGTGGGGACCTCATGCTCCAGTGCGAGGCTCGCTGACACTGGTAGGTGGTGGGGAAAGGACTGGGGCACGAGGCCAAGGTCCTTACAAGCAGCCAATGAAAGGAAGCAAGACCTTGCAGACTTGATAAAATACACTTCTTGGACGGTTGTCCTGGCACCGCACTGAATGCGAAGAGGGCAGTCCCCATACACTCCAATCGAACATTGGCAACATCACGTAGGCCCCTGCGGTTTTGTGAAAGGGCAGGTCTTTCAATGAGGGTCGACAGCAAAGTGGGGCCTGCAACACACACTTGGGCCCCCGTGTCTACCACAGCCTGTACAGGCTTGTGACCCTTAGGCCTAGGCCCATGCACTGATGAGGACACTATCACTTGTATAGTAGGCTGCACACTGGGTTGTACCCCGGCGGTAACCACTCCCAGTGTTACTGACGAAGCAGGGGCATCACTCACCATCTTCTTCTTGCTCCTACAGAACCGTTTCAAGGGGCCAATTTTTTGACAGCCATGACAAACACTATTTCTCGCCGGGCACAAGACCTTCCTTGGCTCATGCTGCACTCCACAGTTCCCACACATACGAGCATTGATGGAAACTGAGGACCTCTCACCACTCTTCACCGCTGCACACTCAGGGGGGCTGGGGTCTGTCTCCACATCGGCCGCACGTGGCTCTTGATGCCATGTGTCATGCTGGGGCATGGAAGCATCTTTGCGGGCTGCCTCATATGTCGCACACACTGCCCTTAAGGCATCTACACTACAAATGGAATCACATGACCTATAGAGGTCTCTTTTCAATATCTCATCCCTTAGACCTACCATAAGCTTCCCAATAAGCATATATTCGGTAAATTGCTATGACAGCTAGGACACTGGAAGCCACAATCCATGGCTTTTTGAGAGCACTTTGCAAAATATTCACTAATTGACTCCTCACGTCCTTGCATATACACAAAAAACTCAGCCCAATGCACGGCCTGGTTCGAAGCCCCTTCTGGAGACAAATTAGCCCACTGTGCATCACTATACCTGGCATCCAGTGTACGTTGCAACTCTGGGGTGCAGTGAAGCCTAATATGTTGAACTGCATCCGTTGGTTGAAGCTTATATAGCCTAAGCCACTGTGTCATGGACCGCTTTCCAAGTCCTGAAGGAGGCCGACGACATTTCCAAAGCACACTTCTCTGGTAGTGGTGGGGCTGGGGCCCTGGGACTGCTCTGTAGACACAAGCCACTCGCCATTGTAGCCAAGCGGTCATTAAGGGCTTGCAACGCATCTCGCCCTTCGGCAACCACATGCTGAAGAGCTGGTGATCTTGGCGCTACTCCAACGGGAGTACTGTGGGCACCCCTGGAGGATCGTCGTGCCCTCCTTGTCGTGAAAGATGGTCTCCCTGGTGTAGACATCCTTATCCTTTACAACATCCTACTCACTGCGCCATGTTAGAGGCAGAAGGAAACCAGTCGGACACTCCAGTGCTTTATTACACGTCCAATCAGTACAGAGGCGTGACTGCAAGTAAGGTGCAGACGCGGGAAACATTGGCGCCAATTCCGCTCTCCTCCTGACAACATACATCACACACAATCAACCATCCTACATATATATATATATATATATATATATATATATATATATATATATATATATATATATATATATATATATATATATATATATATATATATATATAATGTGTGTGTACACTGTTTCAATTAGTTACCAACTTGCCTTTGTGTTTTTATTGCTTTTTAACATATTTTCTTTATATATATATATATATATATATATATATATATATATATATATATATATATATATATATATATATATATATATATATATATATACAGTATGTGTGCATTCCTTTAAATGCCTGTTTTACACTTTCATAGACTTTTGAGCTAGTTCCATATCAATTTTATCTCCTTGAGAATAATAAATTATTGTTAATTGCAAAAATGAGACAATCTTTTTAGTACTGTATTAATAAAATAATGGAAATAATGTACTTATGTCTGTTGGTTTGAATTTTTCCTTTGCCTCCACTATTTAAATGTTAAAATAAAAATTAAACGTAGGCCTATTTACACATGGATAAGCTCGTTGGTTGGTACTACCAAACATTAAACCCCAACCCACTTCAAAATTCTCAGGGCGGTACTTTGTTATTATTGCCCCAAAGCTTCTATTTTCGTGTCAGTGGGTAACATATAACTGTTACGCCTTTGGATTTGTTTAAAGTCATTGTAATGTATTATGACTGTAAAATACCCCAGGAAAATCAGGTTAATTTTGAATATTAATACAGCTGTCACACGATAAGTAGTTTTTGACACTTTTGTTTGGCTATTATTAAGCAAGCTTACGATCACGTTATCCCGCAACTGTACCAGGTTGAATATTATAATCCCATTCCAAATTTTTGGTAACAAGAGCACCTTGAAAAATATAAGAGGTACTGCCATCTATGCATTTGATTTCACATCTCTCTCTCTCTGCGCCTTACTGGCTGCCCAGTATTGTTGCCAGAGGACGATCAGCTGAGAAGAAAGTGACAGAGCCGAGGAAATGTTTTGCGATAGCAGTGTTGTTATTGGTGCGTGCTAGCCACTCAAAGTGACATGGGTGAAAAGAACGGAAATTTAGGCGATTCGTAGACCGCAGTACAGGAAAGGAAAGCCAGTTTTTTGGAAGATCTGCTCTGGTGTGCCTCAGCCTCAGAAAGAGAGAGAGAGGCATTGAACTTGAAGGGAGGGAGGCGAGACTGCGGCCGCAGAAACGAAAATAGCCTGCCGCCGCAGCACAGCCTAACTATAACCATATGACAAGTTCGCCTTCATTGCAATTACGTAACTTCATCGAAGGTGAGAGAGAGAGGTCATCGTGGTTGCCGTGATGTCAACCTGTGTGATGGGTGGAGCGAGGGCCTCCAGGCTGCCGAGGGGATGCAGGTGGCTCAACACTGTCAGGATGCAGCGCTACTCCTTGAGGACGTCCTCTTCGTTCCTGACCTCTGACCGAGTGGAATTCCGCTCCATGGGAAGCCACACTTCCGAGAGGGAGAGGCCAAGACCGTCGCTGCTTATTACAATCAACCGGCCATCGACGCTGCTGCAAACAAGGTTGGTGCTAACTTAGCCACCCTAGGCCTAGGCTACCGTAGGCGGCTGTGCTGGGTGACACAGGCCACAGCTGATCTCAGGGACTGTTCGGGATGAGAGAGCCTGAGCAGGTCTTGGGGCCTGCCCTTCTCTCCTCCCCCGTCACTAGGTATCCCTCAGCCCACTCTGCATCAGTGTTGCAGGCGACCTGCACTACAGTTAGATAGGCTAAGCACTTACAGAATGACTCGTGGGCATTGTGTCCATTCACCAAAGCTCCAGTTTAGGTTGTTTTGTCATTTCTAAAACAAGTGAAGTCTTAGGTATATAAGAATGCAGACTAGCCTGCTGCACCCAGGCTATAATGGCATGCAGCAGAACTGGTGCAACTTTTGTATTTTTGTATCGGGTGAGCATTGTTCTCATTTTGCCACTTAGTATCAAATCTTATATTTTCCTTTGTAAACGTGTATATATATACGTATGGGGAAAAGTTGGTCGCTCATTATGTAGAATCTTATCACTGAAATACATTGACCGGGAAAAACAGAAATGTTTTGTGCTGGCCACTCCTACAATGATATTTCAGAACGAAAACTAAATACATTACAGGAACACGAATCCCTCGACTTTTATTCGCCTGACTCCCATGAGTCGTGAAAAGGCCAGTCTGGATACTGTGAAAGAGGACGTTGCGATGGAGTGGAAAAGACAAGTGATATAACCAAGAGATGGCGGGGATGCCACTTTGACGACAGCATTATTATGCATTTGCAACTTCAGTAATGGAACCAATATTTTCCTGCTCATTTTTTAACTTATCACCTAATGTTACACATGGTTGTAATCGCCTTGTGTTGCAGATTAATACTCAAAAATAATATATAAGATACTTTTAAAAACTTCTATTTAAAAAGAATATTTTTTGGAAAGAAAAAATGTTTTCAAATGCCACTTTTTAGTTCTGGAATGCTTCGTGCAGTATTTTCTGAGACAATTTTAAATTATTTCACGTCAATCTTACTCCTTAGCTATTCAAGAAACACCTGTAAGAGTACAAAAAATATACAACAGTTATTAATTGGTTGAATGGGTGTAGCCTATATGTGTGTATGTTAACTATCCTATGCACACCAACTTTAAAACCAATATTACTGTCGTCACTGTCATTGTAATTATCTATCTCCATATCACTATATGATGAAAATGAATAAGCATCATCATCAAAAGTCATTATCTCCAAAATTCACAAAATTAACAAAGATTTATCAAAATCTTCGACCGGTGCTCAACTTCAGGATACAAAAGCCTCCCTGGTCCTGCCCCCCTGGCTGACGGAAGGTTTACAATTTTGCTATTTTTACACCCATGATTAAGAGAAATCTGGTATCTTTTGTGTTCAATAGTGAGCTGAATGGCTGGTGAGACTGTTGACGTCACTCAAACAGAGCTACGGGGAGGGACTAAATTTACCACGATATTTAAAAATAAAGCATAGATAATATTGACGTCGTCCTTACGCAGCATATAAAGCGTCGATTTTAGCGATGCGCTGCACCTTGTGGGTTAAGCAGAGCACATCTAATGATAAAAGTGGATGCATTTGAGATATGAATTCAAAGTTATTACTGCACTTCTTTTCACTTTTGTAGTTTTGTGTATAGGCCTATATTAAATTTGTTCCGACACAATATACAAACCCTCGGTCCTTTACATTAGGATTACTTTCAGGCGTAGGCTGGAAACGGCTGTTGAACTTCAAACAAGGTGGTTAGGCAGTTAACTACTGTCCGGGGGCGGAGTACCGCCTGCCCGGATGTAAACATTCCACTTGCTTTCGGCCGTCGTAGCGCACGGACATTGTTCTTTGCCGCTCTCTGCCTGACAGCTTTCTTTTCTTCGCAATTGGTGGGAATCTTTACCCTTGCTTGTTATGGATAAATCATCCAAACCTTCTGATCCCCAGCATGTATGTCCTGGGGTTTAAAAAATGCAACTTTTCGGTCTAGAGTAAATGTGGACCCACACGCCCTCTGTATATCTTGCAGGGGACGTGTGTTCACACGACGACCCTTGTAGTGAGTGTTGTTCTTGGTCCCCCGAGCAATGGAGGAAGTTTGAGGGGAGGAGACGTTACCGTCGTAAGCCTACCAAGGAGTCGTCCGAGGGAAACATGCCCCCGACGACTCCAGTGGTGGCGAATGTGTCGGGCTCATTTCTCCCTCCCGGCGAACTTCCCCTTCTTGCTCCCTCTCCCTCGGGTGAGGACTCCCCCTCCCCTTCCTCTTTCGTTTCATCATTTGTGGAAGGAGAGTTGGACTGGGACATCCTCTCGGAGGTCTCTTCCCATTCCGGAGGGGAGTTTTTTCCTTTGGAGCGGGTGGAGGCTTCCTGTACTAACCCGACTCTCGCTTCAGGTCTCGAGCTGGATAGCCAGGCTACGAACCCAACCTCAACCTGTCTACACCTGGGCCTACCTGGCACGTCACTGGAGGGATTGGCTCCACTGCCCCCTGCTCCAGTTACCACTCACTTCCGCCAACGACAGCCACTACTACCTTCGTCACCATGTCCAGGTTTGCACAGCCCGGTGTTGGTAGCATCACACCTTGACACCCAGGTTTTGGCGCCCCTGTGTTGCAACACGCTGTACCGCTGCCACCTGGCTTCCTGGCCCCGCTCACACAAGCTGCCCTTTTTCCACATGGTGACGTCATCATACCCGTATGTGACTGTCGCTGCCCCGCTGCTGACCCTGGCCTGTCTAACATCCACTGTTCCTCACCCACGTTCCAGCCCGGCCCCTTCGCCTGTTCCTGTCCCCATCCCATCGACTCTGGCGCGGCCTGACACGACTATACACACAGGAGGGGCGGCGCCTGCATTCCCGGCCCCGCCCACTTTTGTTCCTGGCCGACGTGGGGCTGCCTCCACCCAGGCAAATGCTGGCTCGAGCTCCGCGGCCTCTGCCCGAGATGTACCTCTGCTGCAGCCCCTCCTGCTGTTCCTGAGTCTTCGCCACGCCTCCTGGCTTGGGGACCTGACAGCGTTCCTGAAGCAGATGGTGAAGAAGAAGAAGAGGAGGTCTAGGAAGGTGTTGTCGTCTTCATCTTCGTCATCATCGCCGCTGTTCGTCTGCTGCCTCTTCCGCTTCTTCCAAGGCTTCGAAGGAGCCAAGAAGAAGAAGCCTGCCTCTCTCACTAAGAAGCCTGCACCGAGGCTTCTAAGGGTCTGCCTCCTTCCACAGGGAAGGCAGTGGGATATCTTGTCGGCTCTTCCCGATCCTCAGATCAGGGAACCGCTGCCCTGGCCTCCGGGTCAGTGGTAGGGGGAGCCAAGGGCGTGCAGACCAAGGCCTGCACCCCACTGCGCGCCTAAGAAAATTCCTGCTTCAAAGGCTAGCAAGTCCGTCGTCGGACACTGCTAATGAAGTTATACAGTACTTGGGTCCCCAAGGAGACCCGGTACCCCAATCTGATACGGGGAGAAACTTCTCGGGTTACAGACCAGGGCGTAATAAGCGAGAGAAAGAGCCCGGCATGCAGGTGCTCGGCTTTTCCTGCTGGCAACTCTTTTTAAGTGCCAAGTCAGATTCCCGGATAGCGTTTCCTGGAGAAGGGGCTGAACGCAAAGAGAGGTGGAGAAGAGGTCCCCTGTTCAGTCTTCCCGAGACGCTACGGCCTCGAAGAAGACTGGGGCACGTCCAGAGGACAGCGCAAGCTAGCGCCAGCCAGCCGCGCGCTTGACTCCTCCCAGTCCCCGGCCATGTCCGCGCAGCCAGCCTGGCTCGGGGGAGGTGAGTGCGCGGCTCGGCTCTCGCGAGCCGCTCCGCTCTCCTCCGGAGATTGCTTCTCCTGGGCGAAAGCAGTCTCCTCGACCCGGGAGCTTGTCATCACCACGGGTTGGTGACCGGTCTCGGCCCACTGTCTCTGCTGGTTCTGACAGTAAAGCCAGTGGGAGCGCCCGATCTTCCTCGCGTGTCCCCTCCACCCCTTCGGTTTCTTCCAGGGGGCGCGAGTCGGAGAGGAGGAACTCTGGGGAGTGTTCTCCTCAGAGTTCTACCGCGTGGGGGTATGAACCTGGATCGGTTCTCGGCTCGACTAGGTTTTATGTCCGCGTGGTTCAGGAAGGTCCTGCGTGGGGTCCACCGAGGTTCTTCCTCATGGGAGAGTAGTTCGAGGACCGCACTCATGAGAGACTCAAGGGTCCTCTGCCCCAGGATGCGACGGACACCCCAAAATACAGAGGACTTTTGGAGGTTATCGCGCTGATTGTCAGCACAATGACCTCGGGAAGGGACCACGGCCTCGTCTGTGGATTGTCCCTGCGCCTTGAATCCTTCTGGGGACCCAAGAAGGAACCCAAGGTGGTGGGGCTGCCGTGGTCCACGCTTGTACGAGGGGTTACTCGATCAGGTGAATGGTCTTGTGTCTGGGCAAGACAGTTCGCTTCGTTCGAGCCGCTCGGACAAGCTTCTTCCTCCTCCTTTGCCTTGACAGAAGCGCTTCCACACACCAGTTGAAGGGGTGTTACTGACTAAGCAGGTTGACCCGGACCTGACTCGCCTGGATCCGGGTCTGTCATTGCAGCAAGAAGCTGCAACCCTGGAAGCCACCGCCATGATGGCCTTCCAAGCAGTCTCCTGGCTCGATCTGTGGTCCTTCACAGTATTGAAGGTAGCTGCTTCCTCAGGCACTATTGTACCTGGGAGGACTCGCCTTTGGGAGACTGTGCCAGTCTGGGGGTAGGGCTATCTCCTACCTCGCCCACCAGACTGCGAACCTGTGGGCTGAAAACCTGGTGCTAAAGCACCAATAGAGATGCCGTTCTCTCTTTTGCCAGGTCTGTAGGTCCCGAGTCAACTATCGCCCTGCGGAATGGACTGTTGCTGGGTTTCTCCTCTCACTTCCCCAGAGAGCTGGCAGCGACCGGCTTGTCCACCAGGCAGTGGCCAAGACCTCCAGGTCTTCGCATTCCACTGCGGCCAGGTCTTCGGGCCAGGCTGGCACTTCCTCGGCCCCTAAGAAGTCCCAGTCTTCGAAGGGGTCCCGAGGAAACACCCAGCCCTCTTCTTCCTAGAAGGGTGGGTCGCCCCGCCCTTTTTCAGCCCACTTTCCAAGCCGGTAAAGGGGGCAAGGGTAAGAAGAAGAAGGGGAAACGCTGCCGAAGGCGGGGGGGTTGGGTTGCCTGTCGAGCCATTGGGCAACTTGGCAGCGACATGGAACCAAGACCTGGATAGTGGATGTCCTTCGGGAGGGATATCTACTACCCCTCGAGTCTCGGCCTCCCCTCACCTACTCTCCGGTCCATCTCACTTAGCACCTTTGGCAAAGTCATACTTATCAGAGTTTTATAATCATTTATGGCTTCGAAATTTATTTCCAGATGAATGACGTAAAGCTATAATTCCTATCCCCAAACCTGGAAAGGATCCCAGTAACGTAAATAATTACAGGCCAATTTCTTTAACAAGCTGCTTATGCAAATTGTTGGAGAAAATGGTAAATGCTCGACTAACATGGCACATTCTGAGAAAATAAAATTTTAACTCCCACTCAGTTTGGGTCACAGTGTAACAGATCCACATTGATTTCTCTCTGTAACTTAGAAGACCATATACGTAAGAGAGGTTTTGAACGAAAACAAATTACTATAGCTGTCTTTTTGACATTGAAAAGGCATACGATACCACATGGAGGTATGCTATATTAAAAACTTTACAAAACAACAACATCCGTGGACATTTACCTAGGTTTATACTGAACTTTTTGACAAACTGCAATTTTCAGGTGAGAATTGATGATGATCTGTCTAGAACATTTCCACTTGAAAATGGTGTTCCACAGGGAAGTGTCCTTAGTGGAACACTGTTTACTTTAGCAATCAATGATATCAGTAAAAATCTACCTATTGGCATTAAAAGTAACCTGTAAATGGATGATTTTGCCATATATTATTCAGCATCCCGAATACAACATGCAGAACGAATCATTAATAAAAGCATAGTAAAAATAGATGAATGGGCCTCATCTGTAGGCTTTAAATTTTCCATAGATAAAACTCAAGCAATCATGTTGTATAAAAATAAAAAGTGGAAAAAAGGTGAAGAAATAGATTTAAAAATCAGAAACCATAGTAGACCAATTGGCCGAACAGCAAAATTTTTAGGATTAGTATTTGATACCCACTTGAACTGGAGAGCCCACATTACATATGTAAAATCTAAAAGTAAAAGAGCATTAAATCTAATTAGAAAACTATCGAACACTATTCTGGGGAGCCGACAGACATACCCTTACTGTGCTGTATAAGGCAACAGTTCTGTCCATCATTGATTATGGAAGTGAAGTATATGGCTTGGCATCTGACGCAGTTCTGAAAATGTTAGATCCTGTTCACAATGAAGGCCTTAGAATATGCTCAGGATTTTAGATCATCACCAAAATCATCATTACAAGTTGAATGTGGTGAACTGCCTTTGTCTCTCCATAGAGAGCTAGGAACAATGAAAAGTGCTTTAAGAATTCAAACTAGTGATTCTCCAACCAAAAAAATTATTTGAATTAAGAGATGTATTTATAAACAACCATCCTACCACCTTTCCCAGTTAGAGCTAGAAGATTGTTTGAGTCGCTGAATATAAGTATACAAGTGCCTGTAATAGTAAAATCACCTCCTCCTGGACAATGAATAAAACGAGAATTTGCACACACCTCAAATATTTATCAAAAAGTAACTCATATACAACAGAACACCAAAGACAGTTATACAATAGAGCATATAAACCAAAAAGGTCCACATTACACATTAATATACACAGATGGATCTAAATCAGAACATGGAGTAGGATATGCTGCAGTGTCCCAAGACAAAACTTATCAGTTCTCTCTTCCTAATAATGCTTCTGTATTTACAGGAGAATTGTATGAAATTGCATCAGCTATAAAAATAATTAAAGAATCATCATTCAATAATTTTGTGATTTTCAGTGATTCAAGAAGCGCTATAGAAGCTATTCAAAGTTACAAATCAAATAATAATATAGTACAACAAATTAAATTATATCTCCATAAATTATATAATAATGGAAAAAATGTAAATATGTTGGATCCCTGCGCATGTAGGGATCAAAGGAAATGATGCAGACAAAGCAGCTAAAGGAGCAACTCACATGACAAGATCAAATGTGAATATCCCTGTTACTGATTATGCAACTCACATAAAAATGGGTATCATAAATAAATGGCAATATATATGGGATGAAGAACCTGAAATTAATAAACTGAAAGAAATAAAACCTAATGTTAAAAACAGAGTTCATCACATCAGAGAGAGAGACACGACAAGTAATTTTAACACATCTTCAGAATAGGCCATACTGTGTCTGACACATGGGCACTTAATGAGCAGCCCACATGGCCCGGCTCCCAAAGTGCTCAGAGTGCAGAGTGATAATAACGGTCAGACATGTGTTATGTGAATGTCCAAAGTATGACCGACAAAGGAATGTCTGGTTTTTGGAAATAGATCAGTGAAAGAAATTTTGTCAGAATCTTTCACATTTTCAATCGTTCCAGTTTTGATGTTCTTGAAGAACTGTAATTTAATTAATAAAATATAAAAATAAGTAAATAATAAAAGCATGAAAACCCTTTTAACATTTGAATTTTACAAAAAAGAGAAAAATTTTAAAAATTTTGTTTAATTTATATTCTGAATTTTAATATACCGTTTTAGTATGTTAGTAAGGAAGTCTGAGTAAATGTATTTATTGTATGAGAGGATGTGCTTATGTGCAGTTTTTAATTTAATTTTAATTCATTCATCTTTGTATCGGATGATCTATTGGGTCCTAGCGCTTGACTTCAGGCCTGGACCTAGTATTTTAATCAAATCCTTTGGGCCAGTTCCTATGAGAGCTGGAAAGTCAGCTCAGTGGTCTGGTTAAACTACTTTAATAATAATAATAATCCGGTCCATCTCCAGACTTATGTTCCAGGATTGTCGAAGGACACCGCACTACAGCAAGAAGTGCAAGCCATGCTGAGCAAGGGTGCTGTAGAAGTTGTGTCGGACCAGTCTCCAGGCTTTTACAGCCGTGTCTTCTCTCAGAGAAAGCCTCAGGGGATGGAGACGGGTCATAGACCTCTCCTTGAACCGCTTCGCTCGCCAGACTCGGTTCATGATGGAAACAGCGCAAACCGTGCTGGCCTCCATCAGGGAGAACGACTTCATGCTTACGGTGGACCTGAAGGATGCGATTTCCAAATACCCATTCATCCGCCCCGCAAGTACCTCCGCTTTGTCCTCGGGAGTCGGTCCTCCAATTCAGGGCACTTTGTTTCAGGCTCTCGACCGCTCCCCAGGTGTTCACGAGAGTATTCTCCCTCGTGTCAGCTTGGGCCCACTCGCACGAGATACGTCTTCTGAGGTATCTCGACAACTGGCTAGTCCTGGCAAGCTCTCGCTCGCAGTTGCTACAGGACAGGGATCGGCTCCTCGAGTATTGCTGGGATCTAGAGATTGTGGTAAATCTGGAGAAGAAAGATCTCACCCCCAAGCAGAGGATAAAGTACCTGGGCATGCTGATAGATACGGTGGCAGCGAAAGTCTTTCCCTCGGACTCTCGTATCAGCAAGTTCAGGCAGGCAGCACAGCTGTTCCTGTCGTGGCAGGAGCAGCCAGCTCGGCATTGGCAAGTCGTCATCGGTCACCTGTTGTCTTTGGAGAAGCTAGTACCTCACAGTGGAGACTAAAGGAGTATTGGTCCCAGTCCCAAGACCCCCAGTCCTTCCTCATCCCTCTTTCCAAGGAGGTGAGGAAGGACCTTCGCTGGTGGTCAGACGACAGGAACCTCTTGATAGGAGTATCCCTGCACACTCCCCCTCCGGACATGCTTCTGTTTTCTGACGCATCGACTGAGGGATGGGGCGCACACGTGGAGGAGTTGCTGACTTCGGGAGTGTGGCACCGAGATGACAAGCACCTTCACATCAACACCTGGAACTCAAGGCGGCCTTCCTGGCCCTCCAAGAGTTCCGGGATCGAGTGATGGGACACTCCGTGGTACGGATGAGCGACAATACCACGGTAGTGGCATACATCAACAAGCAGGGGGGACTGGTGTCCCACCAGCTTCATCAGTTGACGATGCAGGTGCACGAGTGGGCCGTGGCTCACTCGGTAGAGCTGTCAGCCAGGTACATTCCAGGCAAGAGGAATGTCGTGGCAGACAAGCTCAGCCGCCAGAGCCAGGTGGTAGGGACCGAATGGTCCCTCCATCAGGAAGTAGCGAAAAGGCTGTTCGACCTATGGGGGCGTCCAGCCATTGATCTGTTCGCCACCCGGCACAACAGAAAGCTCCAGGTCTTCTATTCTGTCGTGCCGGACCCATGGGCCGCTGCGGAGGACGCGTTCCAACACCCGTGGGACAATCTCGACGCATACGCCTTTCCCCCGTTCTGTCTGATTCGCCGAGTGATGATCACCCCGACTCTAAGAATGACTCTGGTGGCACCCCGTTTGGTACCCAGACCTGCTAGCTCTCCTCTCCGAGGCGCCGAGAGAGATTCCCCCCTGGCCCAATCTCCTGCGTCAACCTCATGCAGAGCGGTTCCACCTGGCAGTGCATTCCCTGTGTCTTCACGGCTGGAGGTTATCCACCATCTCTTGCGAGCGAGAGGCTTTTTGCGCCGCATAGCAACAGAGATGGCAGGATGCCTCAGAAGATCCTCCGCAGCGGTATACCAGGGAAAGTGGTCTGTCTTCTGTGGTTGGTGTCGTCGAAGGGGTATCTCTCTGGTCGGAGCTACTGTTCAGCAGGTTGCGGACTTCCTCATCATCCTTCGCCAAGAGAAGCTTCTCTCCTTTTCAGCTGTGAAAGGCTACCGCGCCGCACTCGGCCTAGTCTTACGGCTGAAAGGAGTAGACATCTCCTCCTCCTTCGAGATTTCTCTACTCATGAGAAGCTTCGAACGGTCTTGCCCACCCAGGGATCTCAGGCCCCCTGCGTGGGACGTGACTCTTGTCCTAAGGAGCCTGACTCGTGCACCGTACGAGCTTTTACGAGAGTCGTCAGACAGGGATCTGACCCTCAAGACCGTCTTCTTGCTAGCCCTGGCATTGGCGAATTGAGTTGGCGAGCTTCATGGACTTTCCTTTGATGTTAAACACTCGAGGGGATGGGGATCAGTTACACTCGATTTCGTCCCGGATTTCTTCAGATTTAAGACTCAGAACCCTTCGGTCCCTGACGCACGGTTCGAGTCCTTCACGATCCCCTCCCTAGAGGACTTTGTAGGTAATGAACCAGACGAGATGCTACTGTGTCCTGTTAGAGTGCTGCGGCGCTATCTGAAGAGAACTCGGCGCCTCCGGCCTGAGTGTCGACGACTCTTCGTTAGCACTAGCTCGACCAAGAAAGAAGTGTCCAAGAACACCATCTCTTTGGCTTCGTGAGACGATAAGGAGAGCGTACTCTGCTGCAGGAGAAGACGACACAGGTACGCTTCGTCCGAGAGCTCACGAGGTCCGCAGCATTGGTCCATCCCTCGCATTCCGGAAGAATATGTCGGTGTCACAGGTGCTGAAGGCAGGTGTGTGGTCTCAGCAGACTACCTTCACCTCCTTCTACCTCCGGGATGTTGCACACAAATCCTTGGACACTTTTTCTTTGGGTCCTGTGGTGGCTGCTCAACAAGTTGTGTAGCTTATCCAGCTCCTCTAACAGGACAGGTTGTATCTCGCCTAAGTTGTATGGTTGTGATTGGGAGATTGAATGTGGAGTGACAGGCCTCTCTTCTTTCTCCCCATCCTGGCTCTCTTCCCATGGGCAGGGAGGGGACGTGCCGTTACAAGCTGGATCTGGCGATCAAGGCAGGTAAACACATAACGGGAGCTCCCGTTCTATTTCCGTTCAGGTTAATAGAAGCAACCCCACTCCATCCTCTTGCAAGGGGAGGAAGGAGACCATGACTATAAGACAAGCCCATTGCTTGTATTTGCCTTATTGTCATCCGACGTCAAATTCTTCCTAGCCTACTGTGCATGAACGACGTCTCCTCTTTCATGCAAAGGGACCCAGAAGTCTGACAACTGATCCTGCGTTTCTTACAACCCAATCTTTTGTCAGAGGCAGTTTTTCCCTTCCTCGCTCTCATGACCAGGAAGGGAAGACAAGGTGGTTAACTCCAATCAGTTCAGAGAGACTTTATCAGATTCCTCCCTCCAATCAGTAAGTCTCCTAATGTAAAGGACCGAGGGTTTGTATATTGTGTCGGAACAAATAACAATTTTTAAAAGTAAATTGTATTTTTCTTAACTATACAAACCCGAGGTCCTTTGCACTTTATGCCCACCTCATGCCACCCCTCAATCTGATACCTGGGCCGAAAGGCAAATTGGAATGTTTACATCCGGGCAGGCGGTACTCCCGCCTCCCAGACAGTAGTTAACCGCCTAACCACCTTGTTTGAAGTTCAACGGCCGTTTCCGCCTACGCCTGAAAGTAATCCTAATGTAAAGGACTTTGAGTTTGTATAGTTAGGAAAAATACAATTTACTTTTAAAAATTATGTCAGTCAGGATCATGATTTCAGTACTTGCAATAAATCATTACAAGTTATAGCTTAGGCTATAGCCAAGGCTATGTAGGTCTAGTCTCCCGACGGGTTTCTTCAGTTTGAAGAAAAAAATAATCGGTAAATAAATAAGCAAGGTGGAGAGTAATCTTCGCTATTAGAAATACAATCAATTCTATCTTCTTATTATTTTACTTTGACTTTAGGAATGGAAGACTAATCAGGTGAGACATATCAGCCACACCTATTGTGTGAAGATTCTTTCAGAATGACAACAACAACAATGATAATAATAATAATATGGCCCTGGAGTCTTAGGCCTATGCTGTTGGCTGTATAACATCTAGGCTATATTTCAGAGTTCCAAGAAGTGAACTATTAGTGTTATGTTGGGACATGAATTCCCATGCAGGTGAGAGTTCTGAAGGCTTTGAAGGAATACTGTACATGGAGGAAGAGGTTTTGGAAGAAGAACCCAGGAAGGTGAAAGATTTGGAAGAAGAACCCAGGAAGGTGAAAGATTTGGAAGAAGAACCCAGGAAGGTGAAAGATTTGGAAGAAGAACCCAGGAAGGTGAAAGATTGTTAGAATTAGTAGAAGCTATGAATCTGGTAGTCTTGAATACATGGGTTGAGAAAAGAAGTCATCTGGTAACATACAAAAATGGACAAAATGAGACAAATTGATTATGTTTTGGTTAGGAAGGAAGACAAGAAGATTGTTATGGATTGTAAAGTTCTTCCAAGTGAATCTGTTATAGTTCAGCATAAACTGGTAGTGGCAGACTTTAGGCTGAAAGCAATAAGGAAAAAAAAGCCCCAGCTAGAATAGGAGGATTAAAACTTGGAAGCTGAAGGGGAGAAGGCAAGAAAGTTTAGAAGTAAAGTGGAAAGAGCCAAAGAAGAGAGATAAATGAGTGGAATGTCAGAATTGCTTGAGGAGATATGGGATGATAGGAAAGAGATTGTGGTTCCAGCAACTGCAGAGGTGTGTGGGAGGACAAGTGGTAAGCAGCAACAGGAAAAAGAAACATGGTGGTGGAATCAAGAGGTTCAAACACCTGTGAAGGAAAAGAGTATATCCAGAAGAGAGTGGAAAGAAGATAACAATTACCAAATAAGGGAGTAGTATAGACAGACAAAGAGGGAAACAGAGAGTGGTGGTAGCGATTGCAAAAGTAGAAGCCAGGAGAGAATGGTACAAGTAGTTGGGAATACCGGAGGGAGAAAAGATAACCTACAGAATTGCAAAAGGAAGAAGAAAAGATGGGCAGGATGTAGGAGAGATGGGAATTATTAAAGATGAAAATGGAAATATCTTAATTAGGAAAGTCAGGAGAAGATGGAAAGACTATTTTTCACAACTATTAAACAGTGAGAATGAGTGTGGACAACTGGAAAATGTTCCTCCAGTAGAAGGACCAATAGCAGATATCGGAGAGAGTGAAGTTGAGAATGCTATAAAGAGAGGAAAAGTAAATAAAGCTGTAGGAAAGTCAGAGGTAACAATAGAAATTATTAAAGCATTGGGAAATCTAGGCAAAGACTGGGTGCACACACTACTGGAAAAGATCTGGGACGTTGAGGAAATGCCAAGGGACTGGAACAATAGTTGGATTATTAAAATGTACTTTATACTGTAAACAAAAAGGAGACATGGTAAACTGTGGGAACTACAGAGGAATAAAGCTTTTGGAGCATGTATTCAAGGTACTAGAAAGAATGGTAGAAGGAAGGTTGAGAGAGTTGATAGATATACATGAGCAGCAGTTTGGGTTTATGAAAGGGAAGAGCACAGTGGATGCTATTTTTATAATAAGACAAGTCCAAGAGAAGTGTCTAGAAGGAAACAGGAAAGTTTACTTCTGTTTTGTGGATCTTGAAAAGGGGTGTGACAGGGTACTAGGAAGAATAGTCTATTGGTGTTTGAGAAAGACAGGAGTACCAGAGAAGTTGGTAAGGTTAGTGAAGATGATGTATGAGGGTGCAAGAACCACTGTACAGACAAAATATGGGGAGACTGAGACATTCCTTGTGGAGGTTGGCCTCCATCAGGGATCAGTTCTGAGTCCATTCTTGTTCCTCATCATTATAGACACACTGACATCAGAATTAAGAAACAGTGATGAACGGTGGGACCTGATGTTTGCTGATGAATTAGTCATTATACCAGACACAGAAGAAGAACTGCAAGAAAGGTTTGTTTCAACACGATATACAAACCGTCGGTCCTTTACATTAGGAATTACTTTCAGCGGAGCTGGAAATGGTCATTGAACTTTCGAACAAGGTGGTTAAGCAGTTAACTACCGTCCGGGAGGTGGGAGTACTGCCTGCCCAGATGTAAACATTCCGGTTTGCTTTTCGGCCATCATGCGCTTCCAGACGTGTTTCTTGCTCTCTAACCTGACTGCTGTTGAGCTGTTTTTCCTGGTGGATCTTTCTTGTTTTTCCCTGTTTTCTTACTCATTATGAATGTGGATAAACCCTGTAAGCCCTCCTTCCCCCAGTGTGTATGTCCTCGGTGGGAGAGAAGAAGTGCCCTTTGCTCCACCTGCAGAGTATGTGCGTGTTATCGTAACTCTCCTTGCTTGGAGTGTTGTTCCTGGCCTGCCGAGCAGTGGGCGAAGTTTGAGGGGAGAAGACAGTACTGAAGGAAGCCCGCCAAGGCATTGTATTGTGGCGGTATTCACACCCACAAACAACACAACACACAACACTCACCCTGATCTTCGGTTGCTGGAGATGGATAAGGTCCACGGTCGCCAATCACAGCACACACCCACGCAAAAAAAAAAAACTTAAACCGACCCTCCACCAACAACCAACAAACAAAAAAAGAAGAGACACATGAACCATTAATGTGGTCCCAAAAAACAGACGAACTCCCGTTCACTTTCAAGGTTGAACCTCAACTCCCCAAGACTTCCCAAAAACTGAAAAACTCCCGACAGACCGACAGACAGAGAGACAGCCGAAACCAACTCCAACAACCGAACCACTCACAACGCAACAATTACTCTCTCTCTCTCTCTCTCTCTCTCTCTCTCTCTCTCTCTCTCTCTCTCTCTCTCTCTCTCTCTCTCACACACAAAATGTTGGGAAATGCTAAATAAAAACAAATTTCTTCATCCCTCTATATTTCTCCCCCTTTTAGCATTTCCCAACCAACACCTTCCACACTGCATTCAAATCGCCTTACGCAACACCCACGGATGCTCACTAGCAGGTCCTCTAGATCGCGTTCAAGGGCACGCAATCATTCTCTCAGACTCGCTCTCTCTTCCAGCAACATTCAGATTTACATTTTCTCCTCCATTCTCTCTCAGATTCACGCTATCTTCTTCACTATTACCACTCTCAATTTCATCCACAATCTCATCTATACCCTCTAACTCGTTCCCAAATACCTCCCCAATTCTTCAACTAACCCATCCCATTCGCTCATTGACCTTTCCAATTCTTGCAACGATTCATTCATGCTTTCAATCACTCGTCTATCACTGCTACGCTCTCTTACTCTTACACTTTCGCCACCTCCAACCGTTCACTAACCCCTACACGTTCAGTCAACTCAGTTATATCAAACCCACATATGCTATAACGTTCTATTCATACCATCCCATTCATCCGTATTACACGCTTTATCACTCATTTTCACTTTGGCACTCACACCCTATCACACAACTTACGATCATTCCGTTCACTTACGTTCTTCCCTTTCTTACGTTTTCTGCCATACTCTATCAAAACAAATTGCTTCATGCACTCGTCAGTCTTTCCAGCAAAACCTCCTCATGCAACAACCCCTCACGTACATGCATCACACGCACCGCTTGCATCCTGGAGGATCCACCCATTTGAACCCCTTCACACTCAGTTTCCCGAATTCGCTGTCACAGTCACCCTCTTCGTCTACATACACTTGATACATGCCCTTCCATTCCACATTCGTCACACTTCGCTCTCGGTTCTGAACACATTCTCGCATAATGCCCATTCTTACCACAGTTACCACATATTACATTCACTCGGGTACCCCTACAACCATTAGCAACATGACCCACCTGTCCGCACGGTAGCATTTAACCCCTATCTTTCGCACACTCCCTTACCAAATGTCCGGTTGCCCACACCGAAACACGCTCCTAAAGCCCACCTACACTCATTCTTTGTATGTCCTTCCTTTCCACATCTAAAACACTTCGCTCGACTTCCACTCATCGACCTTCCCCTTTGTACACTACTATCCCTAACCCGTCCAACCCGTTGTTCCTTACAAACCCACCATTCATCCTCACTGGCACCTCCACATTACTTGCTCTTACACTCCTATCTATTACACTATCGGCCATTCTCATTGGGCCCCTCAACACTGCATCCCTAAAGCTTCCAAATTCTGGTACTCTCTCATCTACCCCAGCCCTTACACTTACACTTCTGCTCTCTTTTA
This sequence comes from Macrobrachium rosenbergii, assembly GCF_040412425.1. Classification (NCBI taxonomy): domain Eukaryota; kingdom Metazoa; phylum Arthropoda; class Malacostraca; order Decapoda; family Palaemonidae; genus Macrobrachium; species Macrobrachium rosenbergii. The sequence goes on from NC_089782.1 coordinate 2,868,744, forward strand.
TAACCCTGTCAAGCTCATAATCTTCTACAATTTCCAAAATTTCTCCCCAAGTCAACCTTTCATTCGTCCACCTTTTCTTCTCCTTCCGCTTCAAGTTCACAAATTCTCTAACTCCATCTGGCACTGTCCCTAACAACTTTCGTACTAACTCCTTACATTCATCTATCCCATCATCCCCAAACTTCTTCCTTGCCAACGTCTCCAGCCTACAAGCATATAGTGACAAGGTTTCCCCAGCTTTCATTCTTGCCTCATCAAATTCATTCTTCCTCTTATACTTAACACTCGCTTTCATACGCCTCGCTTGCTCAACTAGTCTAGCTTTCACCTTGTCATACTCAACATCCCCACACTCATAATAACCCTATACATATCAAGTAGAAACCCAGTCAAATACTCTCCTAATTCTCATTGCCCACACTCTCTCTTACTTTCCCCATACTTATCCTGACAAAACCTTTCATACTCCCTAAAGAAATCATGCACATCCCTACTTCCATACTCATTATACTTTTCACACCGGGTACCTCCCTCACATACATAGCCTTTCACTTCTTTCTCACTTTCACTCTCACTTTCGCTACTTTCGCTCTGTCCTTTCATACCCTCTTCCGAATACAAAGAGTCCACTTCTGCACTTACATTCATCTTACTCATTACACTCTTCTTCCCCCCTTTTTATCCACTTTTATCCACTCACCCCATCCACCTCACTATCACTACTGCCTTCACCCTCTCCCTTCTTTCCTGCCTTTCCCACTTCCTTACCCTTCTTACCAGTTTCCTTTCCCTTTCCTTCTTCCCTTTTTCTTCCCCTGACTTATCCTTACTTTCCCTCTGTTCCTTCCCTTGCTTTTCATTCCCTTTTCCTTACCCTGCCTCTCATTCCCTCGTTTCTTACTTCCTATTCCCATATCACTTTCATCACTCACGCTTCCATTCACTTCTTCCTCCTTTTCTTTCTCTCTTGCCCTTCACACGTTCCAGAGAACCTGCCTCCAACAGCCCCTTCTCCAAAAACACCCTTGAACATACCTTTCATCATTTCTTCCACACTTTTCATCATTCCTCCAACTTTTTATCCATCCTCTCTTCCATCCTCTCTTCCATTCTCTCTTCTGACTCTTTCATCTCCCCTTTCATTTCTTCTTTCGCACTTCTTAGCATTCCCCCCATCTCCTCCAACTGACTCCTCAATCTCTCATTCTCACCCCTCAACCACGTATTCTCCTCTCTCAACCTCACCAGTTCCTCTTCCATCCTTCTCTTCAGTCACACTACCAGCCACCAATCTCACTTGCAGCTGCAATACCAGCTGCCCCACGTTACGCCAAATATTATGTGGCGGTATTCACACCCACAAACAACACAACACGCAACACTCACCCCTGATCTTCAGGTTGCTGGAGATGGATAAGGTCCACGGTCGCCAATCACAGCACACACCCACGAAACAAAAAACTTAAACCGACCCTCCACCAACAACGAACCAACAAAAAAAGAAGAGACACATGAACCATTAATGTGGTCCCAAAAAACAGACGAACTCCGTTCACTTTCAAGGTTGGACCTCAACTCCCCAAGACTTCCCAAAAAACCGAAAAACTCCCGACAGACCGACAGACAGAGAGACAGCCGTAAAACCAACTCCAACAACCGAACCACTCACAACGACAATTACACTCTCTCTCTCTCTCTCTCTCTCTCTCTCTCTCTCTCTCTCTCTCTCTCTCTCTCTCTCTCTCTCTCTCTCTCTCTCTCTCTCTCTCTCTCTCTCTCTCTCTCTCTCTCTCTCTCTCTCTCTCTCTCTCTCTCTCTCACACACAAAACGTTGGGAAATGCTAAATAAAAACAAATTTCTTCATCCCTCTATAGTATGAGGGTTACAGGCAGTCCCCGGTTAACGGCGGGCTTTGTTAACAGCGATCCAGTTTTATGGCGCTTGTCTAGCGACGAAAATCAGTAATTTTCGGCGCCGAAAATCGCTGATTTCCGCTTATCGCGCCGATAACCCCGAAAATTGCTGAAAAGGCTCGAAATCGTCAATTTTCGGTTAGTGGCGATTTTCGGTTATCATTACACCCTCAGAAATGGAACTCCACCGATAACCAGGGACTGCCTGTATACACCCCAATGACTCCTTGGTGGCTAACCCGTCAGGATCGTTTCTCCCTTCTGAGAAGCTTCCCCTTCTGCTGCCTCTCCTTGGTGAGGACTCCCTCCCCTTCTTCACCCGGCCACCGGGTGTGGAAGGCCGTGGGGAGCGGACGATCAGGGTATCCTCTCTGGGGCCTCTCCTTGCTCCAGGGTGAATTTTTTCCCCAGAGCGAGTAGAGGCTTGCTCTTTTGACCAGACTTTGCCTTCAGGTTCTGCGGTGGAGACATTTCTCGGTGGCCAGGTCTCTGACCTTACATCTACCTGCCTGCACCTCGGTCTTCCTGGCGTTCCATCATTGGAGGGCCTGATCTGCATCTGTCCAGCATTCCTGTGAACACCCACGCAGCGACCACGTCCACCATGTCAACCATCACCATGGCGTCTCGCCAAGCTGCCTGTGACGGTGGCCTTGCACCTGGGCACCCAGGTATCAGCTGCTCATGTCACGCCCATGCCGTGCAGCTGCCTCCTGGCTTCCTGGCCCCTCCAGTATGGTCACATCATCGGTGCCTTATATCTCTGTGCCTGATCCTGCCGTCCCTGCTGTTGCCGACCCACACTCGTTTCCGACTCTGGTTCTGGCTCCTGGATTTCCTGTGTCAAGGTTCAAGTTAAATCCTCAAAATTAACAATAGGTTATATGGAAAAAACAATAAAACAATTACATTTAATTAACAAAACTTCACATATCAAAATATTACCAATTAATTAACATAACCAACATAATAAACAAAATATTCTGCCCAATACCAAATCCAAAATATCATATGGTATAATAACGGTACTCACAATGATCAGAGAAGTTCGTAACAAGCGCTTACGAGGCAGGAGCTGGGACGAGACACACAGGTGGCAAATAAGCCAGAGCGAAGGAAAACGTGAGGTGGGGATGGGGAGAGAGGGGAGTAAAGAGAACGGGACAGGAGGGGGAATCAGAAGGTAGGTTTCACAAGGATACTGGAGAGCTACATTTTAACTTAATTTCAGGATTTCGTACTTATTACGAAAGAAGGTTACCATTAGTTATTTATCTAGGTATATACAATATGTACATGGATCCGTTTAATTAATGAGGAGGGAAGCCGGTACTTGACATCTCCTCCCCGCTGAGGAGATCGTAACCTATGAAGGTACGATATTCCTGGTATGCGGTGTTCTTGACAGTGCATCAGCTATACGATTGTCTTGACCACGAATGTGCTGAACACTGATATTGAAGTTTTGCAAGTAGAGAGACCATCTTAAAATTTTCTGGTTCACATTTCGAGCTCTGTTCAAGAAGACGAGGGGGTTGTGGTCGGTGTACACAGTAATGGGGTTATTTGTGGAAACGTAGACTTCATATTTCTGCAAGGATTGTACTATAGCTAGGAGCTCCTTCTCCACAGTAGATAGCGACCTTTGGTGCTTCTTCAACCTGCATGAATAGTAAGACACAGGGTGAAGCAAGTTTGTTTCAGGCTTCTCTTGTAGGAGGACAGCACCAACCCCGTAGTCACATGCATCTACCTGGAGAACAAAAGGTTTTGAAGGATCAGGAGTTGTTAACACTGGTTTACAGCAAAGTAGGCTTTTGATCTGTTTGAAGGAGTCTTCACAAGATTCATCCCATACAAATTTGGTCTTAGTACTAGTCAAGTTTATCAACGGATGAGCTACATTACTGAAATTCTTGCAAAATCTGCGGTAGTACGAGGTCATTCCAATGAATCTCATTACTTCTTTTCTGTTTGTAGGTACAGGATAATTTAATATAGCTTCTATGTTAGTGGTTTTAGGAAGATTTCCCCCCTTCCAATAACATGTCCCAAGTACCTTACACGAGCTTTAGCAAAGTTTGATTTAGCAAGATTTATTGTTAAACCCAACCTTCTAAATCTGTCAAGAAGTGCTTTAAGCTTACCAAGATGTTCCTCCCATGTGTCAGATACTACAAGAATGTCATCCAGGTAACCGTAAACCCCATCCAGATCTCTTATGACATCATTTACCATTCTCTGAAATGTGGCAGGTGCGTTGCACAGACCAAAAGGAAGTCTTTCATATTGGAACAACCCAAAGGGAGTAATAAAGGCGGACATCTCCTTCGCTCTCCCTGACAATGGGACTTGATAATAACCCTTCAGCATATCGACTTGGGGTTAAATATTTCGACTTACCAATGGAGTCCAGTATATCATCAATACGTGGCGGGGGTAACTGTCTTTTATGGTTACCGAATTTAATTTTCTATAGTCTGTACATAACCTGACCTTACCATTAGACTTGGGCACTAGTAAGCAAGGAGAAGCCCAAGGAGACTTGCTAGGCACAGCAAGTTTATGCTTCAGTAGATACTCCACCTCTTCTTGCATTACCTTCCGTTTTTTCAAAATTGGTTCGATAGTAGTTTTGTCGTAGGACGAGTTCCTGGCAATAACTCAATGTCGTGAGAAATAACACTGCATCCTCGGGATTATCACTGCATACATCTTCATACTGTTGTAGCAGATTCTTAATATTACACCGTTGCTCCTCATTTAGGTAATGTAGATACTGCGGAAGAGATTCTAAGATTTCTTTATTAGAAAAGTCAGCCCAAGATGGAATTTCATGTAGGCCTAAAGAATTTACATCCTTTAAGGTGGTGGACTTTTGTTTTACAATATCAGTGTCTCTGGAACAAAATAGAGCAGCAGAGGAATCGGCATGATATTCTTTAAGCATATTGACATGGACTAACTGAGTGCTTTTACGTCTGTCTGGAGTTTTTATGATATAATTCTGATTATTTAAACGTTTCTGTATAACATAAGGGCCAGAAAACTTACTTTTAAAAGGAGAACCAGTAATGGGATAGAAGGCCAAGACTAAATCTCCCACATTAAACTTCCTATCTTTACTGTTTTTATCATACCTAATTTTCATCTCTTCTTGATTTTTACACAAGTTGTTTAGAGCAAATTTATGAATCTTATTAATATTTCCCTTTAATTTCTGTAGGTACTGACTCACTGTTATAGCCGCTACGTTATGCTTGTCAAGTAACTTAGCTTTAACTACTTGTAAAGGACCACGTACTTTATGACCGTATAGCATTTCAAAAGGTGATACACCTAGAGACTCAGAAGGTACTTCCCTAATTACAAATAGTAAATAGTCTATGCCTTCATCCCAATCAGATTCAGATTCAATACAAAATTTCCTAAGCAACGACTTTAAAGTCTGGTGATGCGTTCTAATGCTCCCTGAGATTCTGGGTGATAAGGAGATGAGAGAGACTGTTTTATACACAACTCATTCATAGTTTTCTGAAAAACATCACTAGTAAAATTAGTACCCCTATCACACTGGATTTCCTTAGGAAACCCGTAAGTTGTAAATACTTTGAGTAAGTGGTTAAGAACATTCTTAGAGGAAATATTACTGACTGGAAGTGCAATAGGAAATCGTGAGGTAGGGCACATTATAGTCACAAGATATTGATTACCTTTCTTTGTCTTAGGCAGTGGACCTACGCAATCCATGATAATTCGATGGAATGGCTCATGAGGTACAATAATAGGATTCAAAGGTGCCTTTGGTATAACCTCATTAGGTTTACCGGCAATTTGACAAATATGACAATGTTTAATGAAATTTACAACATCCGCCTTCATTTTAGACCAGAAAAAATCATAAGCTAAGCGGTTGTAAGTTTTAGTAATTCCAAAATGTGAATAAACATTATGAGCGAGCTCCAATACATCTTTTCGTAAATCATGAGGGACTACTAACTGTTCTCTGTCACTCCATGTTTCATCATTACTCAGCTTAGGAGGTCTGTATAACCTGAAAAGTACATCAATCTTAATGTAATATCCAGGTACATTTTCCATTCCTTTATCCAATGCTTGCTTATAAACACCCTTTAAAGTTGGATCTTCTCCCTGTAACTTTACAAGGCTTTTCTTGTTCATTTGTACTTTATCTGCGAGGTTGGGTACACTTACTTTCACTCGATCATTATTAACCATACTGCGGGTCGTCACATTAACACAACCCTCCACTTTCGACTCCTTTTCATTTTCCTCTTTTTCGCACTCACGATCTCTTTCATTTTCACTTTCCTCTATCATTCCAGGAGTTTCATACATTATCAGATTGGGTAACAACAGTTCTCCAGCAAGATCGTTACCAAGTAACACTTGTACATTTTGCAAGGGAAAATTCCCATCTCTAACAGCCATTTTTACTTTACTATTTACATACAGACAATCCATAAACACTTCTGTAAGCGGCAATAGTTTAGCGTCAGTTAAATCCCTGACTATGACATTTTCATCAAGCAATGTGAGATTTGGAACAACACTTCTAATTAAAATGCTTTGGTTTGAACCTGTATCCCTTAACATTCTTACTTTAATGGGTTTATCACTACTGTGCAATGATATTGTACCGTTACAAATGAATTTTTCAAACAAATTCTTATCCTGTGATACGCAATGCATTGTAGATTCTTTACCGGCGTCTGATTTGTATCTTGGGAACACCTTAACTGGAGCTCTGTTTTCAGTCACTTTTCCCCTTTTACATTCAGGATTTGGACAATGACTAATCATGTGGCCTTCCTTCTTACAATAATTGCAAAACAAACCCCTATCAGTCTTTCCATCTTTATCACCCAGCGGTTCTGCTCTATGTTGTTTTACATTACGCAGACTGCCTTTATGTAATTAATGAATAGTTATCAGCCAAAACAGCTGCCTTTTTGAGATCCTTCTCTTCGTTATCGGCTATATACAACATGATATTTTGAGGGAGACGTCTCTTAAATTCCTCAGTTACAATGAGATTAATTAATTCCTCATAAGTAACTACATCTTCTGAGTCAAGCCACTTCTTAAACAACCTTAATTTTTCTGCAGCAAATTCAGTCCAAGTCTTAATATGGGGCTTAACTTAATTACGAAACTTTTGACGATGACCTTCACTAGTTACAGCATATGCATCTAAAACAGCTTTTTTGATTACTATATAGCTCGATTCGCCTACCAGACTACCAACAACAGTGGCAGCCTTCCCGACCAACTTAGGCTTAATGAGCCACACCCATTGTTCAAGAGGCCATTTCATGTAAGAAGCCAAGTCTTCGAAATTCTTAAAAAACATGTCAACTTCAGTCTCATCGAACTTAGGAATTAATTTGATGCATCTAGTCAAATCAAATTTCATTGGTTGTCTAGCTTCTAGTTCTAATTCTTGCTTTTTATTTTCTATAGCTAACCTGATTTTACTCTCGTCCACTTGCTGAGCTAACTGAGCTTCATAGTCTAATTTAGCTTGAACAAACTCCAATTCCTTTTGCTGTCTTTCTAATAAAGCCTGATTTTCTATTTCCAACTCTGTCTTTTTCTTCTCTAGTTCAGCATTTATGGTTTCCCTTTTCATTTGCTCTAACTGAATAGCCAGCTTCATATACTCTACATCCGACGATTTATCACCCACGTCTACGATATATTTGCTGCCCTCAGAACTATCCACTAGGTCTTCACTTATACAATGCTGTACTATATAATTACGTACTACATCCTTCTTTGCATTAGGAGGAAGAGCTACCCCAAATTTAGCTGCTAACAAAAAAGTTCATTCTTATTAGCGACAACAATGGAAGTCAGGTGTGACGCTGGGTCACTATGAAAATCATCAACACTAAAGAGCGGCATTTCGAGTTAAGAGACGTCTACCTGTTAGTAACACCTTGTAAACAATTGCTACTTCTGAAAGTAGGATATATAGTTACACCATATACTGTGTTAAACACTTTAAATCATAATTAATGTGCACAATGGAAACTTGGAAGCGAATTCTGAAGTTAACACCTCGGAAAAGAATGCTTCGGCCAAGGATAATTAGTTATAACGATCATTTACACGAACTACCCATGTCGACGGCCGCTAAGCAAAATATATTACCTTAAGATTTTCCGCTGAATGCTCCAAATACGACGAAAGTGGTTAATCAGTGCTCAAGACCCGATTATAAACTATATTGGCTTAGTTACAACCGTAATTAAAGTTTAAAGACACTTAAGGTCGATGGTGGCTCGCGGACAGAACAATAGAGATACCTCGTTAGCACTAAAAATAAAGCTTACTCTAAAAGGATTACGGTATCACTGTTGAAACATCACTGAATTACTTGCGCACTGTAACATTAATACTCAACACATGATAATCATATCCCACGATCAGAATACAAAATGTTACGTTGAAATGGATTTGGGCAGAATTTAATTTTAAATTTAGAGATCCCGGACAGGCCCCCATTTGTCAAGGTTCAAGTTAAATCCTCAAAATTAACAATAGGTTATATGGAAAAAACAATAAAACAATTACATTTAATTAACAAAACTTCACATATCAAAATATTACCAATTAATTAACATAACCAACATAATAAACAAAATATTCTGCCCAATACCAAATCCAAAATATCATATGGTATAATAACGGTACTCACAATGATCAGAAGTTCGTAATAAGCGCTTACGAGGCAGGAGCTGGGACGAGACACACAGGTGGCAAATAAGCCAGAGCGAAGGAAAACGTGAGGTGGGGATGGGGAGAGAGGGGAGTAAAGAGAACGGGACAGGAGGGGGAATCAGAAGGTAGGTTTCACAAGGATACTGAGAGCTACATTTTACCTTAATTTCAGGATTTCATTTATTACTTAAAGAAGGTTACCATTAGTTATTTATCTAGGTATATACAATATGTACACGGATCCGTTTAATTAATGAGGAGGGAAGCCGGTACTTGACATCTGACTCTCATCCTGGCCTGTCTCCTGCTCATGCTCCACCCGTGCCCTTGGCCCATGCTGCTACCCGGGTTGCACCCGCTTCCTTGGCTCCCCTGGCTGCGCCTGCATCTTCTGCTGTTCCCTCCTGGGTGGGGGACCTGACTGCCATCCTGAAGAAGATGACGAAGAAGTCGAAAAAGAGGTTTAGGAAGGTGTCATCGTCTTCGTTGTCCTCGTCATCTGCTACCTCTTCTTCTTCTGAGGCTCGCCAGCCAAAGAAGAAGCAGCCTGTTTCCCCTCCCCAGGAAGTCTCGCCCTGAGACTTGTAATGGACTGCCTCCTTCCACAGGGAAGGCAGTGGGATCTCTCGTTGGCTCTTCCCGGCCCATGGGCCAGGGATCCGATCCGTTGACTCCCGGGTCAGTCGTATTGGGAGCCGAGGGCGTGTAGTGCACTCCCGCTGCTGTGCCGAAGAAGCCCCCTTCTAAGGCCAGCGGTGTGTCAGACACTCGTTCACAAGCTGCGCTGAGTACCCGGGTTTCCAAGGAGACCCGGGTACCCTAGCCTGGTACTGGAGAAACCTCACTCTGTACCGACTAAGGCACAGGACTGGAGAAAGAGTCTTGGCAAGCAGGTGCTCCAACTCTTCCTGCTAGCACTTCTACGAGTGTCAAGCAAGGTTCCTGGGAAGGTGCGCCGGTCTCTCGAGTCTGGACACCTGGCCAGACAGAGAAGAGGTCCCCTGCTCAGTCTTCCCAAGAGGTTTCGGCCTTGAAAAAGACTGGGGCCTGTATAGAGGACAGCGCAAGTTCTCGCCAGCCAGCCGCTCGTTTGACTCTGCCCAGTCCCCGGCCATGTTCGTGTGGCCAGCCTGGCTCAATGGAGCCGAGCGTCCGGCTTGACCCGTGTGAACTGCTCCGCTTTCCTCAGGAGAACGCTTCGCCGAGGCAAAAGCGTTCTCCTCAGTCTGGGTTGCCGTCATCACCACGGGTTGGTGACCGCTCCTGGTCCGCTGCTCCTGCTGGTTCCACCAGCAAGACTGGTGGGGGCACCCAATCCTCCTTTCCTGCCCCCTCAAACCCCTGGGCTCCTCCTAGGAGGTGCGAGTTGGAAAGGAGGAACCCCAGCGAGTCATCTCCCCAGAGTTCGACCTCGGGGCTTACCTTCCTGGCTCGGTTCTCAGACCAACCAGATCGTACGCCTGCGTGGTGCAAGAAGGATCACAGGGGTCTGCCGAGGTACTCCCTCCTGCACGGAGAGTATATCAGGAGGACCTCACCCTGGTAGGACTCAAGGGTCCTCTCCCCCAGGACATGGACACCCTTGAGGTACAGAGGACTTTTCCTGAGGTAATTGCACTGATTCATCAGCACAATGACCTCAGGGAAGGGACCACGGCCTCATCTGTGGATCTTCCTTCGTGCCTCAAATCCTTCTGGGGACTGAGAAAGGAACCCAAGGTTTCGGTGGGGCTGCCGTGGTCCACACTTGCCAAGGGGGTTCTCTATCAAGTGAATGGTCTTGTGGCTGGGCAAGACAATTCCCTGCAATCAAACTGCCTGGACAAGCTGCTTCCCCCTCTGCCTCTACAGAAGCGTTTCTGCATGCCCTCGGAAGGGGCATTGCAGCAACTTACTGCAGAGAGTATTCCTCTCTCGCAGCAAGAGGCAGCAGCCCTGGAAGCCACCGCCATGGCAGCTTTCCAGGCAGTCTCTTGGTTGGATCTGTGGTCACTCACAGTATCCAAAGTGGCTGCTTCCTCAGGCACTATTGTACCCAGGGAGGACTCCTCTTTTGCGAGACTGTGCCAGTCTGGAGGTAGAGCCATCTCCTACCTCACCCACCAGATGGCAAACCTGTGGGCAAGGCTGGCATTACGGTATGGTACGGTATGGAGTACGGTACGGTACGGTTGATATTTAGTCTATATGTACGGTACAGAATTACTGTATGATAATTTTACCAAAGTACAATAGGGTACAATTCAGGTACGGAAAAAATGGGCAAAATTCCGTACCGTACTGTACCTTAGGCTTGGATATATCACTAAGCAATCACTAATGCATATTTGGCCGCTTCAGTGACTGCACAAGGAGATCACTAAGGTACTTAACATTTGAGTTTGTAACATACCATGCATGTGTGTGTATTTGGAATTCCTTAATTAACATGTTTATGTCTGTGTGTAATTCTTGAAGTAACACGTTACAAACGTTTACAGCATCAGCCATATAAACCCATATTGTCTCAATGATTTATTATTATTATTATTATTATTATTATTATTATTATTATTACTGTATTATTATTAAAAAGTCCATTCAGCACTTATTTCTAGGTAATTCCGTTGCTAGATACCAGAGAAAGCTAAATGAAATGCTGGAGTTACTACCCCAGAGTGAGCTCCACTAGATGGAGTCGTGTATGGAAAAGGGTGAACTATAAAAACACGGAACCTTATCCTATAGAGATTCCCAATGTCAGAAGTCCCCACTTGAGAGAGGTGCCGATACAAGCCCATGCACTACTGCGGACTGTATACAAGGCAACACTAGTCGCATTCCATGTTAGCACCCACCCTACTAGAATGATGTTTACCATGGGAGGGAGAGAATGAAAAACAGGGTGGGTCACGGGTGACTGGGCCCCTCTCCAGAAATAGATTTTCCTTTGTCAAAATCCTTTTCTGGATCGGGTCCCATGTCAGCCGGTGAAATAATAATAGAGAAACAAACATCATTCTTATGCTATTAAAGACTTAAATAGAGACGTTGAAAAGTAGGAGAATTCTACCCTGAACATTAGTAAGGTCCTCTAAATTCATGTAATGAAAATAATGTAAGTGGTCACCGTACTGTCATTGGGTCTGCTATTAGGCAGGAAGTACTTTCTTAATACAAGCCTATTCAGGTTCTATTCTAAGCTCATGATCTTAGACGGTGAGCTTAGAATAGAACCTGAATAGGCTTGTATTAAGAAAATACTTCCTGCCTAATAGCAGACCCAATGACAGTACTGTCATTGGGTCTGCTATTAGGCAGGAAGTATTTTCTTAATACAAGCCTATTCAGGTTCACTGTCATTGGGTCTGCTATTAGGCAGGAAGTATTTTCTTAATACAAGCCTATTCAGGTTCTATTCTAAGCTCATGATCTTAGACGGTGATCACTTACATTATTTTCATTACATGAATTTAGAGGACCTTACTAATGTTCAGGGTAGAATTCTCCTACTTTTCAACGTCTCTATTTAAGTCTTTAATAGCATAAGAATGATGTTTGTTTCTCTGTTACTATTTCACCGGCTGACATGGGACCCGATCCAGAAAAAGGATTTTGACAAAGGAAAAATCTATTTCTGGAGAGGGGCCCGTGTCACCCGGTGACCCACCCCTGTTTTTCATTCTCTCCCTCCCATGGTAAACATCATTCTAGTAGGGTGGGTGCTAACATGGAATGCGACTAGTGTTGCCTTGTATACAGTCCGCGAGTAGTGCATGGGCTTGTATCGGCACCTCTCTCGTTGGGACTTTTGACATTGGGAATCTCTATAGGATAAGGTTCCGTGTTTTTGTAGTTCACCTTTTCCATACACAACTCCATCTAGTGAGCTCACTCTGGGGTAGTAACTCCAGCATTTCATTTAGCTTTCTGGTATCTAGCAACGGAATTACCTAGAAATAAGTGCTGAATGGACTTTTTCACCGCTATTATTATTATTATTATTATTATTATTATTATTATTATTATTATTATTATTATTATTACGACAACTGAATATATACTTGTACGTGTAAAGTCCCTTTGCTAATTTACACCTGTTAACATTGAAATTTTCAGAAAGGGGATTTTACTGATGCGTATAGTACGACAAAAGTACGGAATTACGGTATGTAATTTTTACTGTACTGTATGGCACGGAAAAATAATTGAGGGTAAGGTATGAAATTACGGTACTATATTTTAGTCAAGTACGAAGTACAGAAAAACATTCCTTACTGTACCGTACTACCAGTCTTGCCTGTGGGCCAACCTGGTCCTTAAGCGGAGAGACACTGTTCTTTCTCGCTTCACCAGGTCCATGGGGCCTGAGTCGGCAATGACCTTGTGGAACGTACTGTTGCTAGGTTCTGCCTCTCTCTTCCCTAGGGAGTTGGTGGAGGCTGCAGTGGACAAGTGTCGGGCTGATGACAGCGACCGCCTTGTCCACCAGGCAGTGGCCAAGACCTCCAGGTCTTCGCATTCCACGGTGGCCCGGCCTTCTTCTTCCTCTGGAGAGGGTGGGCTTTTGCGCCCCTTTCAGCCCGCCTTCCAATCTGAAAGTGGGGGGCTGCCTGTCATGCCATTGGGCAACATGGCAGCAATATAGAGCCGAGACCTGGATAGTGGATGTCCTTCAGGAGGGATATCTACTACCCTTCAAGTCTCAGCCACCCCTCACCATCACTGTGGTCCATCTCTGCACCTATGTTCAGGGATCTCCAAAGGATATCGCACTAATGCAAGAAGTGCAAGCCATGCTGAGCAAGGGTGCTGTGGAAGTCGTGTCGGATCGGTCCTCAAGCTTTTACAGCTGAATCTTTCTCGTCAAGAAAGCCAAGGTAGGTTGGAGACCTGTCATAGACCTCTCTCCCCTGAACCGTTTCTTTCGCCAGACTCTGTTCACGATGGAGATGGCGCGATCCGTGCTCGCCTTCATCAGGGAGAATGACTTCATGCCTACGGTGGACTTGAAGGATGCATATTTCCAAATACCCATTCATCCACCCTCTCACAAGTACCTCTGCCTTATCCTCGGGGAGTCAGTCTTCCAATTCAGGGCACTCTGCATTAGGCTCTCGACCACTCCCCAAGTGTCATGAGAGTGTTCTCTCTTGTGTCAGCTTGGGCCCATTCGTCTACTTGGGTATCTCAACAACTGGCTGGTCCTGGTGAGTTCTCGTTCGCAATTGCTACAGGATTGGGGTCAGCTCCTTGAGTTTTGCCATGATCTTGGGCTTGTGGTAAACCCCAAGAAGTCGGATCTCATCCCCAAGCAGAGGATAAAGCACCTGGGCATGCTGATAGGTGTGGTAGCAGACTCTCATATTGGCAAGTTCAGGAAGGCGGCACAAGTGTTTCTGTCTCGACAGGAACAGCCACCTCTGCAATGGCAGGTCATCATCGGTCACCTGTTGTTGCTGGAGAAGCTGGTCCCTTACGGGCATCTTCACCTGTGGTCTCTACAATGGAGACTAAAGGAGCACAGTATTGGTCCCAGTCCTGAGACCCCCAGTCTTTTCTCATCCCTCTTAGCCCTTCGTTGGCTGAGTCGGTTGAGCTTCCGACTGTCACTCGATGGGCCGGAGTTCAATTCCCCCGGGCGGCTGATGAAGAGTTAGAGGAATTTATTTCTGGTGATAGAAATTCATTTCTCGCTATAATGTGGTTCGGATTCCACAATAAGCTGTAGGTCCCGTTGCTAAGTAACCAATTGGTTCTTAGCCACGTAAAATAAGTCTAATCCTTCGGGCCAGCCCTAGGAGAGCTGTTAATCAGCTCAGTGGTCTGGTAAAACTAAGGTATATTTACTTTTCTCATCCCTCTTTCCGAGGAGGTGAGAGAGGACCTAGACTGGTTGATGGACGACAGGAACTTCTTTATAGGAGTATGCCTACATACTACCCCTCCGGACATGCTTCTATTCTCGGACGCATCAACCAAGGGATGGGGCGCACACCTGGAGGAGTTGCTGACTTGAGGAGTGTGGCACCGAGACGACAAGCAACTTCACATCAACATCCTGGAACTCAAGACAGCCTTCCTGGCTCTCCAAGAGTTCTGGGATCGAGTGATGGAACACTCCGTGGTACTGATGAGCGACAATACCACTGTAGTGACATACGTCAACAAGCAGGGGGTTCTAGTATCCCTCCCGCTCCACCACTTGACGATGCAGGTGCACGAGTGGGCCCTGGCTCACTCAGTAGAGCTGTCAGCCAGGTACATTCCAGGCAAGAGGAATGTCGTGGCAGACACGCTAAGCCACCAGAATCAGGTGATTGGAACAGAATGGTCCCTTCACCCGGAAGTCGCGGGAGGGCTGTTCGACCTATGAGGGCGTCCAGTCACCGATCTGTTTGCCACCCGGCACAACAGAAAATTCCAGGTCTTCTATTCAGTTGTGCCGGACCCATGGACCGATGCAGGTAAGCACTCAACTAGAGCTTCTGTTCTATTTCCATTCAGGATTATAGAAGCAACCTCACTCCTTCCCCTTGTAAGGGGTGGGAAGGAGACCATGACAATAAGACAAACCCAATGTTTGTGATTGCCTTAATGTCACGGACTCCAAGTTCTTTCTAGCCTACTTTGTATGAACTGACGCTTCCTCTTTCATGCAAAGGGACCCAGAAGTCTGGCAATTGATCTTGGGTTTCTTACAATCCGATCGTTTTGTCCGAGGCAGTTTTCCCTTCCTTGCTCTATCGACCAGGAAGGGAAGACAAGGTGTAGTGAACTCCAGTCAGTTCATAGAGACTCACTCAGATTCCTCCCTCCAACCAGTGTGTCTTCCTAATACAGGCAGTCCCCGGTTATCAGCGGGGATCCGTTCCCGACGGCATGATGACAACCGAAAATCGCTGCTTACCGAAAATCGGCGATAATAGCATGATCCCCGGTTAGCTGCGCTGACAACCAGTTAGCGGTGCCGATAACCGGTTAGCGGTGCCGACAACCGGTTAGCGGTGCCGACAACCGGTTAGCGGTGCCGACAACCAGTTAGCGGTGCCGACAACCGGTTAGCGGTGCCGACAACCGGTTAGCGGCACTGCCAATAAGAGGCGATCAGCACCAATAACCGGTTATCAGCGACGAAAATCTGGTTGTCGTCGTCGCTAGACAAGCGCCGTAAAACCAGATCGCCAGTAACCGAGGCTGCCGATAACCGGGGACTGCCTGTATAAAGGACCGACGGTTTGTATATCGTGTCGGAACAAATCACAGTTTTTTAAAGTAAATTGTATTTTTCCTAACTATACAAACTGAGGTCCTTTACATTACATTTCTTGCCCACATGCCACCCCTCAATCTGAAACCTGGGCTGAAAGGCAAATTGGAATGTTTACATCTGGGCAAGCAGTACTCCCACCTCCCGCATGGTAATTAAGTGCCTAACCACCATGTTGGAAAGTTCAATGGCCGTTTCCAGTTCTGCTTAAATTAATTCCTAATGTAAAGGACCTAAGGTTTGTATAGTTAGGGAAAAATAATATTTATTTTAAAAAAATTGTGATTTTTCCCGCAGACAACCGTTAGCAAGATTGTTTCTAGCTTTCATAAGAAGTCCACACAGGATCTCCTGACACAGTTGACAAAGCGACAGAGAGATTGGTCCACAGTACCCACCAAGATTTCCTCTCCTCTGCTGTCTAGGCCCTTTCCGGGGGGCAGACAGAGGTTTCAGTCTGGGCCCAGAGGATCAGTTAGGTTCACACCCTGAGCCATCAAGACGTCAACTAAATCTTCAACACGCAAGTGAGACCTCAGTCCTCCGTGCCCCAGTGGGTGCGAGGCTCCTGCTCTTCTGGGAGAGATGGAGTTCAAGAGGGACGGACCAGTGGGCAGTCAAAGTACTCAAGGAGGGTTATTCTATCCCCTTCAGGTAGAGGCCTCCCTTGACTAACACTCCCATCGCATTGATGGCCTACTCCGAAGGCTCGGAGGGGTATTATTCGGCCCTCTCGGAGGAGGTTCCTCTCTCATCAGCAAGAAGGCTATAGAATTAGTCAGGAACTCCAAGTCGATGGGTTTTACAGTCGACTCTTCATAGTGCCCAAGCCTTCAGGGGGATGGAGACCAGTGCTAGACATGAGTGCTTTGTAGAGAAGACAAAATTCAAAATGAAAACAATGCAATTAGTTCTTGTTTTCATCTGTCAGGGGGATTGGATGATCTCCCTAGACGTGCAAGATGCATATTTTCATATCCCTATTCACGAGGATTCAAGGAAATACCCCAGGTTTGTCTTCAGGAACCAAGTTTATCAATTCAGAGCTCTTTGTTTCTGCCTCTTGACTGCCCCACAAGTTTTTACGAGAGTACTCGCTCCCCTAGCAGGTTGGCCACATCTAGCAGGGGTAAAGATCCTACTTTATTTAGATGACTGGCTACTTCACTCTCCCATGAAGGATCGATGCAAGGAGGGCTTACAGAAGACGATTCGCGTGACTCAAGATTTGGGACTTTTATTTAAGTAACTTATCAAGTAGTTACATTGCTATAGTTTCTATTAACTGGAAGCTAAAAATTTTGAAATTCGCGGGTCGTGCTTTGTTTGGCTAGGTGACTAACCCTGCCCACTTTCAGGGTAAGAGAAGAACAACTAGCAAAAGTATTCAATTTGTTTCTGCTGGCTAATGGCTGTACACCAGCTTTTAGCAGCAGCTCTGATTTTGGAATTTGTCTTTCCTATTGATTTCTCGTCGAATTTAGTGAAGTATTCTTGCTTTGACAGCCTTTCGGCATTATTAGATAGAGTTAGACTCTGTTTTTTACCTTATGATTCTCTTGATAACGACTTTCCTTATTTACTGATTGTGCCTATAGTTCACTTGTTTTTTTCCAAGTGTCAGACTCAAGTTCGACTAGCTGCAGTACGCGTTTGACTAAGGAATTTTACGATTCACATTCTATCTGCATGGATTGTAGGGGACAGATTTGTTCAGAAGATTTACGATGTAATGAATGTGTAGATTGGGACAGTAAGAAGTGGAAGACTTTAATATCTCATTTAAACAAACTGGCTAGAGATAAAAAGAGAAAAGCGACAGCCAGACGGATTAGTAAGTCTTTAGCTAGTCAGGGATCTTCTGTTGATCATGATATTGATAAAAATGTTAACATCGAGATTGACGTTCCTGTTATTTCTGTTGATCCTGTACCCAGTTCTGCTATGCAACCTGTTTCTTTACCCGGCTCTCTCGCTTCCGAACCCAACACCATTGCCATTGATAAGAGGTTTGAATTGATTGTTGAATCTATTGCACAATTAGCCTCTTCGGTTACGGTCCTTATTGACAATGAGTGATTTGGAGCGCCCTGTTACTCATAATGCTAGTGCAGTGCCGGTAGAGCGCCCAATTGCGCCTAGTGTCAGTGATATGTTGGTGGAGGAGGTGGCCGCCCGTCCCGCCGATTCTCGTAAGCTAAGGTCAATGTCATACTCCCCTAAACCTGGGAGGAGTCAGACTGGTAGCCTAAAGCGGCTATTACACGGGCGAAATTTTCACGCAGCACGGCTCCGTTCGCTCAGCATTTGCTGAACAAAACTATTACACGGTCTCGAGCACACGCAGCAGTTTCAGCAAGCAAACTGTGCGTTGCCATGACAACGTACCACCATGTGATCAGCTGTTCAGTCCCCACAGCGAGAAGCAGCAGCTGGAAAATCAAAACAAACCCTAGAAAGTCCTCATAGTTTTGGCATCAAGGCGCATCATAATCATGGAAATGTCTCATCTGTATACCAATGACCAGAATATGGCCATGGCAATGGCTTTGGTAGTAATTGCCGTGGATGAAGACGAAGGGAAGAGAAATACAGGCGGAAGAAGACGGAGGAGGAGGACGTTGTGGACTCAACCCTGGTTACAGAGGCGTGTGGAGGGGCAGCCAATTCAATAATATTGTGCAAGAATTGGCTTTAGAGGATCACATTTTGTGATTACTTCAGTAATGAAGGCAAGGTAGCATTTCAGGATGCTATGGCCTTCAGACACTAGTTTTTTTTTTTTTTTTTGTGATGATGATAATAATGGCCTTCAGACACTAGTTCTTTTTTTTTTTTGTGGTGATGATAATAATAATTAAGAGCTACAAATATATTTGTATAGGAAATAGAATTTTACCATTGTGTACATCCAGGACTTTAGTATTTTATAACCTTGAGTGCAATAAAAAGTGTTCTGCATACATTTTATAGGATAAATAAAGTTTCTGTGACAATGTATTTTTTTTATTTAACATTATAATGCAATGTGTAAAAAATAAAATTATGGCCCTGGTACAGATTCTTTTCTTTTGTGTGTCATATCTGTACCCCAGGAAAGAAATCATACAGGAAAAAAAAATACCACCTTACAACAGTTTATGGCCAATGATTAACTGCCTTCCTCCTCTTTCAACTTGTTTAGGAATGCAGCAAGTTTAAGCATAAGTCTTGATGTTTATGGCGAGGAAATTCAGATATTACTTCTTTTACAAAAACCCCTGCTGCGTATGGGATGTCTTCTTTCCTTTGTGCTTGTGCAGTTGATTTAAAAAAGATAATGCTACCTCGGTTGCACTGGGTGCACGTTCTGGTGTCATATTCCTTTTACGTTTTGGAGTACGAGTTCGACCCCAAGTTTCTTTATTCCGTGGTGATGATGATGATGATCGACTTGTTCCTGGCACAGTGTGTGAAGATGCTGGGGTAAGCAGATCAATTTCATCTACGCTACTGTCATAATTGAATGGCTGATGGACGACTTCATCATCAGACTGATAGGAGTCAACTTGTACTAAAAGAGATTGGGATAACTGGGAATCCTGCTGATTGGAGGTCTGAGACTCCTGCTGATGGGAGGACTGGGACTCCTGCTGATGGGAGGACTGGGACTCCTGCTGAAAAAAAAAGGTAAATCATAAAAAAAGGAATATACAAATTAAGGCAACTTCAAAAAAGGTAAATCATAAAAAAAGGAATATACAAATTAAGGCAACTTCTGTAAAAACACTGAAATGCAAAAATAAACATACAATACTTGAAACAGTAATTCATTCTTAATACTTACAGACACAGTAGTCTCAAGGTTTGATGTACTCTTCCCTGGGGTGACAACATCAGTCAGGAACAACATCAACTCAAAGAGCCTCCATTTTGGAACATAGTCTCCTCCTGAGCCACTTTTTACTTGTTTGATTTTAGCCAGCTCCCTCCGAAATGATGTTTTTAAGATACTAAATTTCATCACTACAGCATCTGCAAGAGAAAAATTCAAGTTTGATTAACTTACAATAATCATAGAAATAATGAAATGGAAGGGGTATTTTATAAGTTGGAAAACAGGGGATCCAGGGGGTGAAGCCTCCTGGCCAGGCTAAGTATGAGAGGTTAGAATTTCAACTTTTAAGGCTGGTATCCAAAAACAAAAACAAAGTCTAAAATACTCAATAATGGGATCCAAAGGGCCTTTGGCCAGCGTATGTTCATACTTGTTCAATGAAACGACACTTAAGACAATTTCTCTCTATGAACATGCAACATTTGACATGCAAATAGTCAATATTGAGAATTTCTCATAGTAACCATGCAATAATTCTGTGACAGGTCAGGAGGTTAGGTAGGTGTTTTAGGACATTATAGGGCACTAGCCTAACCCAAAACACCTACCTCACCTGTCCCTAACTTGGTTAATTCTAGCTGGGGGGCTACACCCCCAAGGCCTTAAGAGTTCCACCTTCACATACTTACATTTTAGGACAATATAAACAACTTTTCTACTATAACTTTTCCTAAACTAAACACCAAAAAAATTATAATGGTGCTGTTTGGTACTCAGATTATACTATCCTACCCAGAGTGCCGTTATGGTCTCTGAATTCTAGCTTATATCTGTTACAGTATATTAAGCAATATGAGTAGGCTTGCCACTAATTGAGTGTTAATAGTATTTATCACGAAATAACCCATATTACATATTGTCACATGCTAATGGTATCATAATATCACATGACTGACAAAGTTTAGGTTGGTGTTTATGGTTAAGCTAGCCTCTAATGGCAGTTCTCTAACATTGGCTGGCCACAGAACTGTGAAAGGAATAGCCTAGCTAGGCCATAGTTTTGCATAGCCCTAGCAAGGCCATTGCTTTGCCTAGCCCAGCTAGGCCATGGCTTTTGCATGGCCTAGCAAGGCCGCTGCTTGCCCAGCCCAGTTAGGCCTTGGCTTTGCATGGACTAGCAAGGCCATTGCTTTTTGCCTAGCCCAGCTAGGCCATGGCTTTGCATGGCCTAGCTAGGCCATGATTTTGCTGATTACATTACTTCACACAACCAAATATGGCCTAAAGTGTTCTGCTACTACTAAACAGTGACTACATAAAAACCATATACATACCTGCATCAATTCCTTCTACATGTGGAAACGAATCTTGAAGTTCCTCGCTATCTCGCCATACAAGTACTTTTGCGTTTTCTTGTTGTAGGACGGATCCCCTTTGATTCCACAGGATTGGTCGCGATCTCACTTTTTCAATAAGGCTCTCCTCAATCTCAAATGTCCATTGCACAGGCATGGTGAAGGTCTTGTTGATGCACTGCAGGCACGCACACGCGAACGCCGATCGCCGAACGAATGTAAACAAATGCTGGCGCCTGGCGGTTTCACCCAGCAGTGATGGGTATACGCTGAATCGGTTTTGCTGGACGCACTGAGCGTTTGTTCAGCAAATGCTGAGCGCGAACGGAGCCGTGCAAGGCGCGAAAAAATTCGCCGTGTAATAGCCGCCGCTTATGGAGGTCGGTGGGGTCTGCCCACGGGTAGTCATCCCCTTGGTTGAACATGTTGTTGAATCCCAGGTTGCAGCCAAATGCCGCTGGAAAGGTGTATCCCTGGACATGCATCGTCTTTCACCTAGCTCAGATGATTCTTCTCCAAGATGCCAATGGTGTTTTGTGGATGAATCACACCATTTGAAAAGGCGTGCTGGTGATGTGTCTCATTCTCCTCCAGTACTGTGTAAGAAATTCAAGGAACCTGGTTGCAGTCCTCTCCTGTCTTACAGTCATTGGGACAGTCCGGAACGTTTTCCTTCTGTTCCTCCCATGGTAGAGAATCAGAGAGCCGCTCCCAAGTATCCTGCTTCTCGTAAGCGCCCTTCATTTAAGGCGTTTTCTTCTGAGCATCCTCTTGCACCCGAGACTCCTCCAGCTCCCGAGCGTCCTGCAGTGTTGGAAGTTCCCTTAACTGCCGAAGGCCCGGTTTCTTCCAAGTTCCTGAAATCATCTCAGCACTCTTTGGCTCCTACTCGTGCTGCTGCATCAGAGCGCCCATCTTCACCCGTCCACTCTGATTCATGGATCGCCAGCTAAGATGAAGCACCCAGTGGCCCCCGTTCTTCCGTTGGTGCCAGAGCATCACCGTGCTTATACCACCAACGCTTTGGCTCCTTCGGCTGTTATTGTTCCCCGAGCAGTTGGGCATTCTTCTGTATCTCGAACTTCTGCGCCTCAGGCTTTACCCTCTTCTAGCAAGCAAGCGCCCTCTGTGGTAGACCCGATTCAGAGCAAGCTCGACAGTATTTTGAGCCTGTTGAAGAAGTCTTTGTCAACCCCCAACCTATGCTGTGTCGGGTGCTCGACTTTATCGAGCCACACCAAGTGCTCAAGAATCTTCAGAGTCTCGTGCATCCCGAACCGATGTCGGAGAGACCTCTCACTGTCTGGGTTCAGGCACAGGGCGAGAGAAAGAACCAAGACATGCAAGTGTCTTGGTTCTAACTGCCAATACAGGCAGTCCCTGGTTATCAGCAGCCTCGGTTACTGGCAATCTGGTTTCATAGGGCTTGTATAGCGATGACGATAACTGGATTTTCGTCACCGATATGTGCCGATCCCCAGTTATCAGCGGCGCTGATCCCCGGCTATCAACGCCAATAACCAGCGATCGGCTCTATTATTGTCAATTTTCGGTTATCGTGATTTTCAGTTGTCGCCACACTGTCGGGAACGGAATCCCCGCCGATAACCGGGGACTGCCTGTACTGAGTTTTGAGTGCTCGGTCAGTTCCGAAACAGTGCTCAGTCAGGTTCCCAGCCTAGTGTCTCGGTCCTGAGGGTTCGAGCACCTGGAGAGGAAAGGGGGAGGTTCCCTTCAGAGGTCCTGTGGGACTTCTGAGGGACTACCTTTTTTCAGAGAGGCAGTGCATTCTCTTATTTGCTCTTCCCGACCCTTGGGGTCAGGAACCAATTCACATTCCCCATTGGGGTCTTGTGTCTTGGGGCCCTCGAGTGCGCAACCTTTCAAGGCCTTGCTCTTGATTCCAGTTCTTAGGAGTCTGCATCTAAGACTGATTCTGTGCCTGTTCCTCCTCGGTTTTCTCCGAAAGCTGAAAGGAGCTTACTCACAATGATTGTTCCTACGAGATTCAAGAGTCTCGCCAAGCTCTCAGACTCCTTGGGATCATGAGCGCTTGACTAGCAAGTTGTCGAGTGTCCGGGATTCTGCAGAACCTCGGGCACTCCCCAAACCAGTACTAGGGAGTTTGCTCTCCAGTCTGGTTTAGGCACAGGATGAGAGGTGTTGAAACATTCAGATGTTTTGACACTGCCTGCCTGCTTCGTTTTGAGTGCTTGATCTTCGTTTTGAGTGCTTGATCAGTTCCAAAACTTCGTGTCTCGGACCCTTGGGTTCGAGCACTCGTGTTAGCAGACAAGAATCCCCTTTAAACCTTCTTCTCAAGGGGCTTTGACCTCGGAGGAGATTAAAGTATGTCTTGAGGACAGCAGTAGTTCATGGCCAAGCTTTCCTGGCTCACGTTTATGTGATAAGTTCGGATCAGCTCAGCTCACTTGGCTCAGCCCTCTCTCCCAGCCCCTGATCGCGTTTCGAGACGGCTTGGCTCGCTTGGCTTACTCACCTGGCTCATGATCACGTTTATATGATCGGCTCGGCTCGCTTAGCTTGTGCGGTTCGGCTTGCCCGCCCAGCCCCCAATCGCATTTACGTGATCGGCTCGGTTTGGCAAACTGAATGCTGTCGAGGTTCTCCTTCCTTAAAGACTCAGCCCAAGTGAACTTTCGCTCTCGTCAGGTTAGCGCCTCGCCATAGGGTTAGTGCTCTCCTTCCTCCGTGCTGCCGTCATCGCCTCTTCTTTGGGATGCGGACACCCTCGGTTTTCTTTTCGTAGAGATCTTCACGTCAATTGAGAAGACCACAGCATCCCCTGTTAATACTCTTCACTGCTCCTTGCAAGGGTTTTGTTGGGGCTGCCACGGTCCTTGCTTGCTATAAGGGCTATCTCAACCAGATGAATGCCTTTTCCTTGGATAAGTTCATTTTGGTTGAGCCACCCAGTCAAGCTCCTTCCCCTTACTCTTCCTCGGCAGAAGCGATTCTTCTAGCCTCGGAGGGCTGTTATGCCAACTAACAGATTGTCCTGGCTCTGGCTCATTTGGACTCAGATCCTCTGTTTCTCTTTGCCGCGAAGGGTGTTCCCTCTCGCAACAAGAGATGGCAAGCCTGGAGGACGCCGCTATGGTGTCCCTCCAGGTAGTCTCCTGATGAATTTGTGATCCTTCACCTTTTCAAGGCTTTGCCTCCTCGGATGCGATCATTCCTGAAGAGGTCTCTGCTTTTAGAGACTGTTCCAGTCTGGGGGGTGGGTTCACCTACCCAGCAACAGACAGCAACCTATGGGCAACTCTGGTACTAAGAAGAGGGGCACTGTCCTGATTCCAATCTCCAGTCTAGTAAGTCCCGAGTCATCACATTCCCTCAGGAATGGACCTTTACTCACTTCTGCCTCCCTCTTTCGCAGAGATTAGGTAGATACCGCAGTAGTCAAGGAACATGCCAGGGCAACTACCTTGTCCACCGGACAACGGCAGCCTAGCCCTTCCTCAGCCCCTAAGAAGTCTCAGGCTCCAAGGGCGCTCATGGAACACCCAGCCTTCCTCATTCTCTTCTTAGAAAGTGCACATACGTGTCTCTCTTTCAACCCTCTTTCCATCAGGAAGAGGGCAGAGGGAGGAGAGGAAGGTAGAACGCTCAGAACCGCATTCTCCTCCTTCTGGTGCCTTGATGAAGGAATGACTGTCAAGTCACTGGACTATATGACAGCAACATAGCCGAGACCTGGCAGTGAATACCCTTCAGGAGAATATCCATTTCCTCCGGTCTTGGCCACCTTTCATCGAACTTCCGTTCTGTCTCCTCTCCCATACTTCCGACTTTGGGAGTGGCCAGCCCGGCTAGAGCTAGTCGCCTTTGGTGTCTTGTTGTCATTGCAGAAGCTGTCCCCTCAGGGGCAGCTTTGCCTTCGATTCTCTTCATGGAGATTGAAGGAGATCTGCTTCCAGTTCTTAATCCTTTCCTCTCTCGAAGGATGAGGGAGGATTTAGGCTGGTGCTTGATTGACAGGAACCTCTGAATATGTCTGCATATTCTCCTCGAGACATGCCTCTGTTCTCAGATGAACTGACCGGGGCATAGGCGCACACCTGTAAGATCGTTGTCTTTCAGATGTGCAACCGAGATTATAAGTACCTTCTCATCAACATCCTAGACTCAGGGCAGTTTCCTGTCCCTCCGAGAGTTTCAGGATCGGTTTTTTGAGATACTTTGTGGTGTTGTTAGGCAACAACACCATGGTAGTGGCATATGCCAACAAATGAGAGGCTCTCGTTTCCTTCTTGTTGCGTCAATGGACTTTGCAGGTGCTCAAGTGAACTTTGGTGCTGTCAACCAGATACATTCCAGGCAATGGGATGTATTGGCAGACAAGCTCAGCCTCTGGCATCGAATGAGGGGGGACAGAGAGCTCCCTTCACTCAGCTTTCACAGAGAGGTTGCTCGACTTGAGGGCTCCCTACCATCCTTCTGTTAGCCTCCCGGCTCAACAGAAGTCTGCAGGTCTTCTGCTCAATCGTGCCAGACCCACAGACCACTATGAGGATGCATGCTGACATGGTGGGACAACCTCAACGTCTCTATCTCCCCTTCACATTTGTTTAATTCACAAGGTGTTCAGGAAGTGTCGTTCACCCCGAATTTAGATGACTGCTGGAAGACTTCACCTGTTGCCTGACCTGCTGGCTCTGTTTCCAAGGCACCGAGAAGAGTTCCTCTCTGACCCGACCTTCTGTGTCAGCGACATGTGAAGAGGTTCCTCAGGCAGTACAATCCCTGTCTCTTCACGACTAGAGACTGTCCGGCTTCCCTTGCAAGCATAGGCTTCTCACCAAGCGGCAGTGGAGATAGCTGGATATCTCTATCATCCTCTGCAGCAGTACCCAGGGATTGGAGCCATCTTCGCTGGTTGGTGTCGTTGACGGGACTTTTTCTCTGGTCAGAACCACTCTTCAGCAGGTCGTGGACCCGTGAAAAATGTTGGCTCTATCATGCCTAGTCTTCCATCTGAAAGTAGCCTTTTTCTGCTCAGTCGAGATTTAGCTACTGATGAGAAGCTTCTTTTGGTCTTGCCATCTCAGGCACCTCAGGTCCCTGGGTGGCATGTGACTCTTGTTTAGGGTGCTTTGCACGCACCCTTGTGAGAGTTGTCAGATAGAGATCTGCCTCTGAAGACCATCTCTCGTCTCGCTCTGGGCCTTGGCATAGAGGATGGACAATCTTCATGGACCTACAGGGGATGGGGATCAATGCCCTGACTCCGTCTTGGATGTCGTAGTGGACTCTGAATCCTTTGGCATCTATTGCCAGGTTCAAGTCCTTCTTGATTTCCTCCTTGGACTTTGTAATCAATGACCAGATCAGTCGCTACTTTGTCCTGTTAGGGTGCTGCGGTACTTTCTGAAAAGGTTCGACATCCCCAACCTGGATGTTGTCAACATTTTCACTAGTACTGACTCTCCCAAGGAAGAAGTATCTAAGGACACAGTATCTAAGGACACATCTTTCTTGTGGTTTCGTGAGGCGATCGAAAGGATGTACTCTACAGCTGGTGATGACGACACTTGTACACTCCACCTGAGAGCTCAGGAAGTCAATGGCCTGGTCCATCCCTTGCATTCCAGAAAATTCTGTTGGTCTGGAAGCAAGATGTGGTCTCATTAGACCACATTTATGTCATCTACCTTCACATCTTTGCCCACAGGCCCTTGGAACCTTTTTTTTGTCTGTCCTATGGTGGCTGCTCAACAAGTTGTTTTCTTACCCGGCTCCTTTAAGAGGACAGGTAGCATCTTGCGTAAGGTGTATGGTTCCAGAAGTGAGAAGGATTCTGAGAGTGACTGGCCTCTCCTCCTCCTTCCTCATTCTCCTACTTCCCTTCCTTCAGGCTGAGAATGGGACTTGAGCCGACACTTGCTGGAACTGGCATCTGATGCAGTAAGTCTAAACATTGAGCAACTGATCTATTTTTCTCTCTACAACCATAGAAGCAATCCTGCTCCATCCTCTAGCAAGGGGAGGAAGGAGACCCTGGCAATAAGGGAAACCCTTTTTCTGGTCTTTACCTTACTGCCTCCGACTCTTTAGATTCTTCCCAGCTTGTTTTTGTATCAGTGATGATTCCTCACTCATTTGATAAGGTCCAGATGCCTGACATTTGATTTTACATTTCCTATACTCCGATCAATATGTCAGAGGCATGGAACTTTTACTTCTTCTCTCGACCAGGAGGAGTAACCTAGGTGTGCAGAACTCCAGTCAGTTCAGAGAGACTCGCTGAGATTCCTCCCTCCAACCAGTGAGTCTTCCTAATGTAAAGGACCAATGGTTTGTATGTCTTGTAGGAACAAATCACAATTTTTGAAAGTAAATTATATTTTTCCTAACTATACAAACCTGAGGTCCTTCACATTACATTTTTATGCCCACCTCATCCCCCTCGATATGGGACCACCTTGGCTTGGTGAGGGGGCTCTTGAACCCCAGGAATTTGTTCCTGGGTTTGAGTCCAAGAGTCTCATATATTATTTCGCATTACTTTGGACTAATTTTGTGGAATTTTCCACTTTTGCTGAAATTTATTGGGCCTGTTAAATAGGAAAAGATATCATAGCTGGGAATGGGTTTATATCCAAAGCTAAATAGTGAGAATTGTGGTGGGATCATCAACTACCTGATAATGTTTGGATCTGAGAGATATCGGATTGATATCTTAAGGACGGAACTATTCTGCGGGGCTGGGCCATGGATTCCAGGGGGCTCTGGCTCTGGGGATAGGACTCTCACCATTCTATCCAGTTTGCTCATAATATGATTAGGGTGGGGATGATTGTATTCTTGTAATACTCTCCGTCCTAGCAAGTAGGTTTGGCTTACATTTGGGCCACTCTAATTGTATTGTGCCATCCCCTGTGGGGTAGGGTATGGGGCGGACATTTGGGAGTCGGCTCTCACATGTGCCATTAGTGGAAGAATAAACCCCATGAAAGGCTAATGATATCTGTTTAAAGTTTTCAGGTATTATTTTTTTTTTCTGTCTATTCAATCTTTATGAATAGTAAGAATAAAAAATCGAGTACCCCTGGACCCTCTGATGGTACTGTTTTGGCACAGATGATGACCTCTGCACCCACCTTGGAGATTGAAAATTCTCCAGATGTTGATGACCCTTGCGAGAAAAAGGATATCCCTGTGAAAAAAAGCACCTGGCATTGTTACAATGGAACCATTCTCCTTTGAGCCAGATGTTTCTGTGCCTGTGTCCCTATCAAAAAAAGGAACAAAAAATAGTTAAAACTTTTCAACTAAGGCCTTTGGAGCCTAAAAGAACAAACAAAAGAAAATATAGACCTGACTCAACCTTGGTTCACTTTGATTCCCTTTTTGGAGAATCAAACTGGTCAAGGTTTTTGAATTTACAAGCCGACCAAGAAATATCCTTATTAAA
The DNA here is from genome assembly GCF_040412425.1 of Macrobrachium rosenbergii. Taxonomy (NCBI): domain Eukaryota; kingdom Metazoa; phylum Arthropoda; class Malacostraca; order Decapoda; family Palaemonidae; genus Macrobrachium; species Macrobrachium rosenbergii. Next base: position 2,897,264 of record NC_089782.1, read on the forward strand.
ATTGGAAAATTACTTGTTGAACCGATGCCCATCACAAGAGATGAGCATAAGACAAATTAAAAAAAGGGAATGGTTGGTTGAAACAACAACCAGAATCCAATCAGAAAATTATCAAAATATTAAAAACATAGAGAACATAAATATAAGTGTTACAAAGCATGATACCATGAACAGTGTACAAGGCACAGTGATATTACCAAATCTAGAAGAAGAAATACAAAACAAATCAATGTTTCTAGATTCATTACAGAAAAGGTACAGTAGTGTTGAAGACTGCAAACTATATGAAGTCCCAAGCAGGAAAGACAAAAATAAAAAAAATACTGTAGCAAAAATAAAGTCCAGTGGCCAAACCATACCCTTGAAAACTAGACAAAAAACCATAGATCATATAAGACAAAAATGTTCACATTACACAGTTTATACAGATGGATGTAAATCACAACATGGAGTAGGATATGCAGCTATATCCCAGAACAAGTCATATCAGTTATCTTTGCCTAATAATGCCTCAGTCTTCACAGCAGAGTTGTGTGCAATTGCAGTAGCCATCAAAATTATAAAGCAAATATCATTCAATAATTTTGTTATTTTTAACGACTCAAGAAGCTATAGATGCTGTTCAAGGTTACTACTCAAAAAATAATACTTTACAGGAAATTAGATATGAACTCCATAAATTGTATAATAATGGAAAAATACTGAAATATGTTGGATCCCTGCCCATGTAGGGATTAAAGGAAATGAAGCTGATAAAGCAGCTAAAGAAGCAGTCCACATGGCAAGAGCAAATGTAAAAATCCCAATTAGTGATTATGTAAGAGATATAAAAACATTCATTGTAAGTAATTGGCAAATTATATGGAAAGAGGAACCTATAAATAATAAATAGAAACATAAAATCCAGTGTTGGAAAATGGAGCTCATCGTGTCAGAGAGATGCACAGAAGTAAGTCTGATGCGTCTGCGAATAGGTCACACTCGTTTGGCACATAGACACTTGATGAACAGTCCATGTGGCCCTCCTCCTGAATGCCCAGAATGCAGTGTTGATAACAGTCAAACGTGTTGTGTGACAGTCCAAAATATAACCAACAGCGAGTATCAACCTTTGGAAAGAAATCGATGGGGGGAATTTTGTCGGAATCTTATACATTTTCAGTCATCCCAATTTTAACATTCGTGAAGAAGTGTAACTTAATAGACAAAATATAAAACCAAGCAAATAATGAAAATATAGAGGCCCATAGGGCAGTTAATGAATTAATATATATATATATATATATATATATATATATATATATATATATATATATATATATATATATATATATATATATATATATATATATATATATATATATATATATATATATATATGTGTGTGTGTGTGTATGTCTGTGTGCGTGTAATCTATTTGGGTTTTAATTTTTTTGGTATGTATAGAAATTAGAAAATGTATTTATCATATGCATGTGTCTCAGTGTAAAAGCATGTTCATTATACTGTTTTTTCTTTTAAACTTTATTTTCATTTATTATTCATCATCATGTGAATTACCTATTTGGTCCCAGTTCTAGGCCTATGGCCTAGACCAGGTATTCCATCCTAATCCCTCTGGCCAGCCCTATGAGAGCTGATATTCAGCTCAGTGGTCTGGTTAAACTATCTTCTTATTAATAATAATATGCCCACCTCAATGCCACCCCTTAATCTGAAACCTGGGCTGAAAGGCAAACTGGAATTTTTATATAAGTAACTTACCAAGTAATTACATAGCTATGGTTCCCTAACCTACAGCAGCTTAGAAATTCAAAATTCGCGCGGTGGCGCTGTTATCGTTAGTGTGTAGGTGATAACGTCCCGCCACCATCCAGGACTCGAGGAAACAAACCAGCGGAAGGCTCAATTCGTTTTCTGCCGGCTTCCGGTTAACATCGTAAGTTTTCACGCAACTGCTTCTTCGCCTTTCGGCTTGGCTTTGCATGAATTTTGGTGAAGTACTCAGAGTTTGTTGCCTTGTGGCTTGCTGCCATTGTTTTGAATTGTTGTTCGAGTTAACTTTAGTTTATTTAGTTAACGATGTCGGATTCCAGTTCATCTAGTATTCGCTTTTGTTCCGAGGGTTGTAGGACTAGGCTAACTAAGCTTTCATACGATTCTCATACAAAATGCACTAAATGTAGGGGGCAAGAATGTAGTAAGGATAATACTTGCATAGAGTTTCAGGATTGGGAGGATAAGAAATGGAAAACATTGAAATCTCAACTAGACAAATTAGAAAGGGATAAGAAGAGGAAAGCAGTCATTAGGGCTGAAAGTAGGGCTAGTGCAGAATCCATTCCTTTGGATAATGTAGGGAATGACGGAACTATCTCTCCTCCAATTCCTCCTCCTCCTCCTCCTACTTTACCATTTGCTCCTGCTCCAGGTTTCCATGATTCCACTCTTAGTGCCATTGCCAGCCTCGAATCTAGGTTTGATCAGAAATTTACTGTATTATATAGTACCATTATGGAAATGGGGTCAGCTATTAAATCTCTAATGGAAAAAATGTAAGTGTTGACAGTGCAGTGAGAAGTGATAGTGCTGTGAGTATTGAGGAGGTGGCTGTCTGTCCCACCAGTGCTCCTAGACGAAGGTCACTGTCCCGCTTCCCCGCACCAGGGAGAAGACAAACCGGAGGTCCAAGGGAGGCTGGCGGGTTTGCCCACGGGCAGTCGCCCCCTCCGTCGAGCCTGTTGTGCGCTCTCAGGCTTCAACTAAACGCTATTGGAAAGGCGTTCCTGTGCATCGACTTTCTGATTCAGATTCTTCCAGTCCATGCCAGAAGCCATATCGCTACTCTTCTTCTTCGCGCCCACTCAAGAGACATACGAATGTTAGCGATTCTTCACCCCTGGCTGTCAAGAAGCTCAGAGAGACTAGTCCTCCACCGTCCTGCAGCTTTCAAGTCCAGCCTGTTTCTCCTGCTTATTTCTTTGAAGACAGTCCTGAGCGCTATAAGCATTCTGAGCGCCCATCTTCTTCCGAGTGCCAAGCGCCCGCCGACTTGCACCAGACTTCCACGGGTGAGCGCCTGGCGCCCGCCGATATTCACCAGTTTTCCGCCAGTGAGCGCCTGGCGCCCGCCGATATTCGCCAGATTTCCGCCAGTGAGCGCCCGGTGCCCGCCATCTTGCGCCAGATTTCAGCTCTGGCAACTCCCGAACTTCCAATCCCCACAACCGAATTCCTAGCTTCTTCTTTTGGAACCAGTGCACCATCGTCGGCTATTCCGCCTTTCTTCATCGGTCCAGGAAGATTCTTTAGCCCCACTTAAGCGCCAATTGACCAAGCTTTTGGGTCTTTTGAAGAATTCTGCGTCTGCTCCAGAGTCCAAGGATAAACCATTGTCTCCTATCTCTTCGGAGGAAGAAGAGATTGTTCAGGATACAGTTCCCTCTTCCTCCTAATCGTCTCTCCTGCGTTTCCTCTTGGAGAATTACCCAGACTTCTTCAAGCCTCCTTCACCTACTTCTCCAGCTTCTACCTACATCATGAAAAAGCATCCGTCAGAAAGTACCAGACTACCCAAGCTTGTTCTTTCCTCCTCCTCGAAAAAAGCTTTCAAAGAAGTTCATGCCTGGCTGACCGCTAAGAGAGAACAGGGCAAAGCGACTTTCGCCTTTCCGCCCAGCAAATTGTTGAAGATGAGATATTCTTATTATGCCACCGAGGAAGCTCCTTCCTTGGGAGATTCTGCCTCCTCCCAAGGGGACTTCTCTGGTCTGGTGGATTCATCCCATAGAAAAGCTTTATTGTCGGCCAAGATAATGTTTTCCTCAGCCGAACTAGACCACCTTATCAAGAATATTTTTAAGGTGTTTGAGATCTTTAGTTTCCTTGATTGGGCCATCGGAGCACTAGGGAGTAAGATTGAAGACTGCCAGGATTTAGCTGAAGATCTTGACTCCGATTGGTTTGGAGTTATTTCATGCTCAGACAGAGCAATTAGAGATGGCTCTTTGGAACTCGCCTCACTGTTTTCTATGGGTGTCCTTAAGAAGAGGGAGCTCTGGTGTTCATTCACCTCGAAAGGAGTCTCACCGACGCAGAAGTCTGCTTTACTCTTCGCTGCCTTAGACAAGTCTCACCTCTTTCCTCAAAATATAGTGAAGGATATTCTTTTAGAGCTACAGAGCAAGTCCATCTCTGACTTGTTGACTCACTAGACGTCCTAAGGAGCCTGTGCCTTCCTCATCTAGATCATTCTCCCCTCTTCAGCCTCAACCCTTTCGTGGAGGGAGAACTATGACCCAGCCTCGACCTAGATCAAACTTCCGACCTCCTACGAAGTCCATCAAGAGGTCTTCCTTCAAATCCAACCCCAAGAAGTAAGAAGTCAGTTCTCTGCGCCCAGGTAGGAGCCAGACTTCTACTTTTCTGGAAGGAATGGGAGAACAGAGGAGCAGACCCCTGGGTGATCAAGGTTCTCAAAGAGGGCTACTCCATTCCTTTCGTGAAGACTCCTCCCTTAAGTACATCTCCTATCGCCTTGACAGCGTACTCAAAAGGTTCCACGAAGTTTTTGGCCCTCTGTCAAGAAGTCGAACTCCTTCTTTCCAAAGGAGTGGTGGAAGAAGTCCTAGAGCCCCACTCAGAAGGTTTGTACAATCGCCTTTTCTTGGTTCCGAAGGCCTTGTGGGGCTGGGGGCCCGTTCTGGATGTAAGCGCTTTGAATCTCTTCGTATTGAAGACGAGGTTTCACATGGAGACCGTTCGCTCTGTCATGTCCTCACTACAACAGGGGGACTGTATGGTCACCCTGGATATGCAGGATGCGTACTTTCACGTTCCTGTTCATCCAGACTCTCAGAAATTTCTACGCTTTGTTTTTCAGAACAGGATACTTCAATTCCGGGCCCTATGCTTCGGTTTATCGACGCCTCCTCAAGTTTTTACCCGAATCCTTGCTCCTCTGGGGAATTGGCTTCACCTTCTGGGAATCAACATCAACTTATATCTAGACGATTGGCTTCTCCGCTCGTCGTCAAAGGAAAATTGCACGGAGGACTTGAAAAGAACTCTGCCTGACACAGGAGTTAGGCATCCTCATAAACAAAAAGAAATCCCTTCTGATTCCATCTCAGGAGATTCCCTATTTAGGGATGATACTGAACTCTTAGACTTTTCGGGCTTTTCTGTTGCCCAAAAGAGTCACGAACTGCCTTCAGACTGTCAGTCAGTTCCTTGCTCTTCCTTCCTGCTCGGCAGTGCAGTGGATGAATCTCCTGGGGACCCTTGCTTCAGTAGAGCAGTTTGTAAATCTAGGCAAACTGCACATGAGACCACTTCAGTTTTCCCTCAAAGCAAATTGGTGCAGGAAAACCCAACCAGACTCTTTCATCTTCCAGATTACATTGGAAATCAAAGAGGATCTCCAGTGGTGGTCATGTGGAAAAAGGCTTCGGGAAGAGAAGTCTCTTCTCCCAGTACATCCAGACCTTCAATTTTATTCAGATGCCTCCGACCTAGGCTGGGGCACGCTTCTGGAAGGTCGGGAAGTCTCCAGAACTTGACTACAGAACAAAAGAATGCTCACATCAACATAAAGGAACTGCGAGCGATTCACTTGGGCCTTCAATACTTCTCGGATCTGGTCCATGGCAAGAAGATTGTAGTACACGCGGACAGCACCACAGCTCTTGCATATATTTGCAAACAGGGGCACTCATTCCTTTTCCCTGTACGAGACAGTGAAGGATCTCCTTCTGTGGGCGGAAGAGAACAGAGTCTCTCTTGTCACCCGGTTCATTCAAGGGATGATGAACGTGATTGCGGACGAATTAAGCCGCCTCAAACAGGTCCTTCCGACCGAATGGACCTTAAATCCAGTAGTCTGCGACAACCTTTGGAAAATGTGGGGCAAACCCACAGTGGATCTTTTTGCGACGTCGAGAAACCACCGTCTTCCCCTCTTTTGCTTTCCGGTCCCGGATCCTCTAGCATGGAGCACAGATGCAATGCTTTTGGATTGGACAAGCTTAGATGTGTACGCCTTCCCTCCCTTCAGAATGATCAGGAAAGTAATCAACAAGCTGTCAACGCATCAGAACACCTCCATGACCCTTGTAGCCCCATTTTGGCCGAACAAGGAGTGGTTTCCAGACTTGATTCGCCTTCTGGTAAACTACCCAAGACTACTTCCACAAAAACGGTCTCTGCTCAGACAACCCCACTTTCTCAGATTCCACCAAAGATTATCCGCTCTGGCTCTGACAGGCTTCAGACTGTCAAGCGCTTTGTCAGAGCAAAAGGATTTTCGAGACAAGCTGCAGAGGCAATTGTGAAATGCAGATGCGCTTCTTCTACAAAGCTCTACCAATCAAAATGGACAGTCTTCAGAAGGTGGTGCAGCTACCACAACGTCTCCTCTGAAACGTCTATAAGCCAAATAGCTGATTTTTTAATTTTTCTAAAGTCCATCAAGAAACTATCGACCTCTACCATCAAAGGGTATAGGTCGATGCTCAGCTCAGTTTTTAAGCACAGAGGAATGGACCTATCTTCCAATCAAGATATCACCGACCTGATCAAATCCTTCAATACGTCCAAAAAAGATAGTTCTACCAACGTCTCTTGGAACTTAGACGTTGTACTAAAGTGGCTCTCAGGTCCTCAATTCGAACCTCTTCGTTCCATTTCCCTCAGGAATCTCACGAAAAAGACTCTCTTTTTAACGGCTCTCGCTACTGCCAAACGTGTTAGCGAATTACAAGCAATAGACAAAAGAAAAGGCTTTGCAAAAGGAAACGCAGTCTGCTCCTTTTCTCTTGGTTTCCTAGCAAAGAACGAGGACCCTTCTAAACCCTGGCCTAGGTCCTTCGTCATCAAGAACCTTATGGATATATTAGGAACTGAGGAAGAAGAAAGACTCCTTTGCCCAGTGAGGTCCCTCAGGTACTATCTTCAGAGGACGGAGAAGATTAGAGGACCTTCAAGCAACCTCTGGTGCTCCGTTAAAAACCCAGTTCTCCCGCTCTCCAAAAATGCCATATCCTTTTTTCTGAGAGAATTAATATTAGAAGCCCAATCTCAGATCCAGGAAGAAGTTTTTCCTCTAAAGGTTAAAGCTCACGCAATTAGGGCAGTAGCAACTTCCCTTGCCTTTAAACACAACTTGTCTTTTTCTTCAATCCTACAGTCGACGTTCTGGAGATGCAAGTCCATATTCGCCTCTCACTACCTCAAGGACACAGAAACTGTTTTTGAAAATTGTAACACTTTAGGACCTTTATCTGTGGCTGGCATGGTGCTGGGAGAGGAAGCATGAGGAATCTATCTGTTTCTTTGCTATCCACTCGCCTTGACTTAAGGTTTTGAGTCGTTGGGAAGCCTGGGGGTACATTGTACCTGGAGTACCCACCAGTTTGTACTTTATCTTTGATAATGGTTGGGTGTTATGGTTTTATTCTGTGGTGTAGGTGACAGTGTTTTCATTTTGTATTCTGGTCTTTGCCCAGGGCAAGGGCATCTTTTAAAACTTTGTCAGCATACGGTGTACTTCCTCCGCTGCAAAGTTTCCCACTAATGTAGTGGCGACCCTTGGCTATACTGCCACGTCCACTACAAGTTGAGAGAAGTGCCGACCAGAGGCAGTACCTTCCTGCAGCAGCTCTCTCAACAGGTAAGGAAACAACAAACATTTATTCAATGTTAGCAACCTTTCTGGTCCAAATTCATTACTTTCTTAATGTTTTGGAGTAGAATATGTCCATGCTCTTTCCCACCTCCTTTCAATGTGGAATCAGCTATGTAATTACTTGGTAAGTTACTTATATAAAAATGACATTTTTATGATAAAATAAAGTTTTATATATACTTACCAAGTAATTACATGATTGGAGCCCGCCCTCCTCCCCTTGCATGGACATAAGAGCATAAAACGAATTGAGCTTTCCGCTGGTTTGTTTCCTCGAGTCCTGGATGGTGGCGGGACGTTATCACTTACACACTAACGATAACAGCGCCACCGCGCAAATTTTGAATTTCTAAGCTGCCGTAGGTTAGGGAACCATAGCTATGTAATTACTTGGTAAGTATATATAAAACTTTATTTTATCATAAAAATGTCATATTTACTTCCAGGCAGGCTGGTATTCCCACCTACCTGACGGTAGTTACAGTACTGCCTAACCACCGTGTTCAAGAGTTTAACAGTGTTTTCCAGCTTCCATAATTTGTAATGTAAAGGACCTCAGGTTTGTATACAGTCATGACCCGAACTTACGTGAGGTTAGGTCCAGAACCCCTCACGCAAGGCGAATTTTCGTGTAAGTTTGGCACAGTCTAAAAATGCTAATAAATGCTTATTTCAAAAGTTTAAACATGCTCCTAAATTATTAAGGTAACTTTTAAATGAAATTAAAGTTACTGTAATTTCATTTAAAAGTTAGCTTAATATATTACCCTTAAAAAAAGAAATGAATGGCTGACCTAAAAATAGAGAGTTGGAAGAAAATTTTCTCTCCCCCCCCTTCCGACCAATCTGTTTTTAGAAGTCTTCTCAACCTCTTTTTAATAACTTCATTATTCTACATCTCTTTCTCTTTGTTCTGAAATGGTTTTTTCATGAACAAAGTTACTGTATTTTGACTAATACAACTCTTTAGTTATTATGTCTCTATGTTTTAAAACGTATTTGCCACACTAGCATATTTACACTTCATGGACGGTACAGGTAAAATTAGATCAATTTAAACTATCTACTGTACAGGTAAAGACATGGAGTGAAATAATAATATGTAAAAATGTGTGAGCGTTAACTATGAATGAGAGAGAGAGAGAGAGATAAGGGTTGTCCTTACTTCAGAGAGTGAAATTATTTATCAATTATTGCGGTGACTGAGAGAATAACACGAGAGAGATTGTCCTTACTTGAAACATCAAGTTAAATTATTTATGAATTATTATGGAGATAGAATAACATGAGAGAGAGAAGTTATTCTTACATTAGATATCAAAAGATGGAAATTCAGTATTAAACCAACTTTTAAATGAAATTAGTTACTGTAATTTCACTTAAAAGTTAGCTTATTATATTACCCTTAAAAAAAGAAATAATTGGTTGATGTAAGAATGCAGGAGAGTGAAGATTAGTATACTATTTCTGTCTCCCAATTCCACCGATCTATTTTTAGAAGTCGTCTTAACCTCGTTTTTAAAAATTTCGTTATTCTGTATCTTTCCCTTGGTTCTGAAATGCTCTATGTCTCTATGTTTAAGAATGGCGCATTTACAGTTTGTCAATGGCACAGGTAAAATTAGATCAGTTTAAAACTATCTACTGTACAGGTAAAGACATACAGAGAAACAGTAATATGTAGGTTGCGCTAACTACGAACGAGAGAGAGAGAGAGAGAGAGAGAGAGAGAGAGAGAGAGAGAGAGAGAGAGAGAGAGAGAGAGAGAGAGAGAGAGAGATAACAGTTGTCCTTACTTAAGAGAGTGAAATTTTTTTATGAATTATTACGGACACAGAGAGAGAGAGAGAATTATGTAAGAAACCTTTGACCCGCTAATCAGCAACACTCCCCCTTGTTTTCATGATCAAGTGACATGTCTGACAGCTTTGCCTTCGAGCTGCTTTCTCAGAAGATGAGGGAATCATATTTGTTTGTTTAAGATACATATCACATACGAATTTTGTAATTACAATTATATTATTTATTTTTTTTTTTTGTGCCCTATCACATCATCCTATTTGATTGGGTGGTTTTTATAGTGTGGGGTTCCAGGTTGCATCCTGCCTCCTAAGGAGTCCATCACTTTTTTCACTATGTGGGCTGTTTCTAGTAGCACACTTTTCTGCATGAGCCCTGGAGCTACTTCGGCATCTAGTTTTTCCAGATTCCTTTTCAGGGATCTTGGGATCGTCCCTAGTGTTCCTATGATTATGGGTATAATTTCCACTGGCATGTTCCATATCCTTCGTATTTCGATTTTCAGGTCTTGATACTTATCAATTTTTTCTCTTTCTTTCTCATCAACTCTGGTGTTCCATGGTATTGCGACATCAATGAGTGATACTTTCTTCTTGATTTTGTCAATCAATGTCACGTCTGGTCTGTTGGCATATATCACCCTATCTGTTCTGATACCATAGTCCCAGAGGATTTTTGCCTGATCGTTTTCTATCACTCCTTCAGGCTGGTGTTCATACCACTTATTACTGCAAGCTAGCTGGTGTTTCTTGCACAGGCTCCAGTGGAGGGCTCTTGCTGCTGAATTATGCCTCTTTTTGTACTGGTTCTGTGCAAGTGCCAGACATTTGCTTGCTATGTGGTTTATGGTCTTGTCTTTCACATTGCACTTCCTGCGTATGGCTGAGATGTTATTTCCATCTATTGTTCTTTGGACGTGTCTGGTTCTTAGGGCCTGATCTTTGCCACTGTTAGCATTCTTTCTGTTTTCTTCTTCAGTTCTCCCCTCTGTAGCCATTGCCTTGTTTCATCGCTGGCCAGTTCTTTTGTCTGTCTCATGTACTGTCCATGCATTGGTTTGTTGTGCCATTCCTCTGTTCTGTTTTTCATTCTCTTGCCTCTGTATATTTCTGGGTCTTCAGCTACTTAATTCAGTCCTTCCCATGAGTTTTGACTTAAGTATCACCTTAAGTCTCTGCATATATTCATTCCTGATTGTGTCCTTCATCTCTTGGTGTTTTATATCCTCTCCTTCTGTTATTCCCAGGTATTTTGTATCCTGTCTCATCTATGTTTTTGATGCTATTCCCGTCTGGTAGCTTTATCCCTTCAGTCCTTGTTACTTTGCCTTTTTGTATGTTTACCAAGGGGCATTTTTCTATTCCATACTCCATCCTGATGCCCAGATACAATCCTTACAGTCTGGATTAGGGTATTTATTTCCTTGATGCTTTTACCTTGCAGCCTGATGTCGTCCATGAACATGGTTAATTCTGTTGCCTCCTTTCTTGAGTTGGTACCCAGCATCCATCTTCTGCAGTACTTTTGTCATGGGAATCATGGCTACTATGAAGAGTAGTGGGAACAGTGAGTCACCTTGAAAGATCCCTCTCCTGATGTTAACCTCTGCTAGTCTTATCACAGAGCTTGTAAGTACTGTATTCCAGTTGCGCATTGTATTTTTAAGGAAGCTGATGGTGTCTTCCTCTGCCCCATATATTTTCAGGAATTATATTAGCCACGTGTGTGGTATCATGTCAAATGCTTTCTTGTAGTCAATCCATGCCATGCTTAGGTTGGTTCTCCTTCTCTTACTGTTCTTCATTACCATTTTGTCTGTCAGGAGCTGGTCTTTTGTGCCCCTACACTTCCTTTTGCAGCCTGTCTGTTGGTGGGGGATGGTGTTTGTATCCTTTAAATAGTTGTATAGCCTCTCACTGATGATACCTGCTAGTAACTTCCACATTGTTGGAAGGCAGTTGATAGGCCTGTAGTTACTCGCTATATTTCCCTTGTTCTTGTCTTTCTGTTACTAAGGATGTTCTCCCTGTGGTCATCCATTTGGGCGCATGGTGGTTTGTGATACAATGCTGAAGTTGTTCTGCTATTCGTGGGTGTAGGGCCTTGAAGCTTTTGAGCCAGTATCCATGGACTTCATTGGGGCCTAGGGCTTTCCAGTTGGGCATTTTCTTTAGTTGGTGTCTGACTGTGTCTGTCGTAATCTCGGTGAATCTTTGTTTTATTCTCCCCGTTTCTTTTGCTTTGACTTCCTGGAGCCATGTTGCATGTTTGTTGTGTGATACTGGATTGCTCCATATGTTTTCCCATAGTCTCTTACTTGGTTCAGCTTCAGGAATTTCCTGGTGGTTGTCTTCCCCTCTTAGTTGGCTGTACTCTATAGTCTTTTTTGGTTTGTTCTGTTGGTATCCTTTATTCCTGTTCATGTACTGTTGGATCTTATGTGCTTTGGCTTTATGCCTTTGTTTTATACCTTCTATTGTGTTGTTTAGTCCCTTCTCCTGTGCTTTGTATTTCTCATTCAGTTCCTCTCTTGTTTTCTTGCTTCTTAGCCTCTTTTCTGCCTTCTCTTTCAGTTTACTCAAGTCAGATCTCATCGCCATGATTTGTTTTTCCAGACACCTTTTCCAAGGCAGTTGCTGTTTTGGTTTTGTTGGGTTGGTTGTGATGGTGGTGTTAGTGTTTGTATCCCCATGAGTTCTACTACTAGTTCTGCCCCTGCATATGCTATTTATTTCTGTGATACTGGTGGTGTGGATTAGTCTCATTATTTCATTAACTTCACTTGTTTTTTCCTTTAGTTTCTTTGTGTTGTAGGCTGTCATGAATGGGATCTTTGTTCTGTCTGTATCTGGCTTCATCCATTGTCTGATCTTTTCCACCCATTCCGACCTCTCTGTTACCGCTTCAGTGTTTCCTTGTATGTTGTTGCTTGGTAGCTCTTCTTTCCTGACGTTTTCTGTGTCATTGTCTCTTACTTCATCTTTTTGTCATTCATTGCTGGGTGTTATTTCTTTCATTCCAGATGATGACCAGTCTTCTGTATCCTCTTTCTGTTGGGTTGCTTCTGATGTAGTATCTCCATATTTCCTTATTTTCTTCTCTTGTCCATTTCTTCTTCTGGTTTGCCTCTGTAGCTCCAGTCTCTGTTGCTGGTCACTGTCGTTGTAGTGGTTGCTGGATGACAACTTCCAAGTACCTGACCAACCTCCCCGTTGATTGGGTTGTATGCCTGGCTGCCGGACGAAGTTCCTCTGTTGCCAGAGGTTCCATTTACGTCGTCGTGGTTTTTCTTTCATTTCTTCCCATCATTGTTGAGTTTTGCTATTTAACCCATAGCTGGACCTTACCCCATCGAGAACAGGTACTCATTTACAGCTGAGTAGACTGAGGAAATTATGGTAAAGATCCTTTCCCAAGGAATCAACGCCAAGGAGAGCAGTCACCCATCCAATGACTGACCAGCCCCACTTGCTTAACCAGTCCATCAATGAGGTAAACCACTCTGCCATGGCACCCCCTTTATTATTATTATTATTTTTATTATTATTATTATTGTTATTATTTAAAAATGAGTACTTATTTATTTATCATACAAAACAAATAAACACATATCTACCATAAAGATTCTCACATCTCAGTAAAAGAGAAAGAGAGAGAGAGAAATTATTACTTTTTTTTAATTAATGTTATTCACTTTACACATTAAGCTTGAAAACTTATAAATTGCATAAAAAGATTAAAAGTAAACACTTTTGCAGGGTTTCTCAGTATTTGCAAATGTTTGTGTGTCTGTGAAAAACTTGTGTATGACAATTAGTTAGGTTCCAATGAAAAGTTTGTGTGTCTGTTAACCCTTAAACGCCTACTGGACGTATCATACGTCGACTAAAATTGTCTGTTGGGTGCCAAGTGGACGTACCGTACGTCGACTACAAAAAATTTCAACCTTCAGTCAACTTTGACTCGACCGAAATGGTCGAAAAAACGCAATTGTAAGCTAAAACTCTTACATTCTAGTAATATTCAATCATGTACCTTCATTTTACAACAAATTGGAAGTCTCTAGCACAATATTTTGATTTATGGTGAATTTTTGAAAAAACTTTTTCTTATTTCGCGTGGTAACTCGGCCGAAAATTTCAGAAATTCATTCGTCATTTTGTTGTAATTTTTGCACTGTTCTATATTAGCCGTTACATAAAATTTTATATATGAAAATGTGCGCAATTTCATGTAAAATACAGCAAAATGCAACCCATGGTTGTAGCTTTTATCAGTTTGGAAATATTTTCGTATAAACCACGATAACTGCCAAAATTTCAACCTTTGGTCAACTTTGACTCGACCGAAATGGTAAAAAAACGCAATTGTAAGCTAAAACTCTTACATTCTAGTAATATTCAATCATTTACCTACATTTTGCAACCAATTGGAAGTCTCTAGCACAATATTTCGATTTATGGTGAATTTTTGAAAAAAAAACTTTTTCCTTACGTCCGCGCCAGAAATTCTTTCGTCACTTTGTCGTAATGTTTGCTTCGTTTTATATTAGTCGTTACATAAAGTTTTATATATGGAAATGTGCGCAATTTCATGTAAAATACAACAGAAAATAACTCATGGTTGTAGCTTATATCAGTTTGGAAATATTTTCATATAAATCACGATAACTGCCAAAATTTCAACCTTCGGTCAAATTTAACTTGACCGAAATGGTAAAAAAACGCAATTATAAGCTAAAACTCTTACATTCTAGTAATATTCAATCATGTACCTTCATTTTGCAACAAACTGGAAGTCTCTAGCACAATATTTCAATTTATGGTGAATTTCTGAAAAAAAAACTTTTTTCCTTACGCCTGCGCGCGGTAACTCGCCTAACATCTCAGAAATTCTTTTCGTCACGTTGTCGTAATGTTTGCATCGTTTTACATTAGTCGTTACATAAACTTTTATATATGAAAATGTGTGCAATTTCATGTAGAATACAACAGAAAAATAGCTCATGGTTGTAGCTTTTATCAGTTTTGAAATATTTTCACGTAAATCATGATAACAGCCAAAATTTCAACCTTCGGTCAACTTTAACTCGACCGAAATGGTAAAAAAATGCAATTGTAAGCTAAAACTCTTACATTCTAGTAATATTCAATCGTTTACCTTCATTTTGCAATAAATTGGAAGTCTCTAGCACAATATCGATTTATGGTGAATTTTTGAAAAAACATTTTCCTTACGTCTGCGCGGTAACTCGGCCGAACATCTCAGAAATTCTTTCGTCACGTTGTCGTAATATTTTCACCGTTTTATATTAGTCGTTACATAAAGTTTTATATATGAAAATGTGCGTAATTTCATGTACAATACAACAGAAAATAACTCATGGTTGTAGCTTTTATCAGTTTTGAAATATTTTCATATAAATCACGATAAATAGAAAAAATTCGACTTTCGGTCAACTTTAACTCGACCGAAATGGTCGAAAACTGCAATTGTAAGCTAAAACACTTACAGTCTAGTAATATTCAATCAATTAGCTTCATTTTTCAACAAACGGGAAGTCTGTAGCACAATATTTCGATTTATGGTGAATTTTTGAAAAAAACATTTTTTTACGTCCGTGTGTTATTTAATTCATGCATCATTTTGTGATAATGTTTTCTCTGTGTTGCTTTGATCGTTTTACAATTTGTTATATACCAAAATCATCGCAATTTAGTGTACAATACAAAGAAAAACAAAATAACCCGGTAGTTTTAACCGTTTTGCTCACAGCGCGATTTGTATAAAATTATATATGAAAAATTTTTTTTGTGCTGTCATATATTTCAATATTTATATATGATAATGATATTTTTTTTCATTTCTGATGGTTGCATACTAAACTTCAGGCAATGACAAAAAAATGAGCCAAAAATGAACTCTTAATCTTAAAAACTAAGCGTGCTGTGATTTTTTGAAAAAAAATTTTTTCCGCTTCGGAGCTAACTCACCAAACGCCGCCGACATACGGGAGACGTTTTTGTAAATAGAGGCTCGGCGTTTAAGGGTTAATTTGCGCAATTTGAATCGCACAAGTTCGGGGTATTACTGTAGTTAGGAAAAGTACAATTTATTTTTAAAAATTGTGATTTTTATATAAGTAGCTTACCAAATAATTACATAGCTATAGTTTCTACTTTACGCGGCAGCTCAAAATTCGAAATTTGTGGTAGCGCTCTTTTGTTTTGAGTGTAGGTATGTTGCCCCGCCCACTTTCGGGGAAGAATACTGTAGGTACAACTTAGCTAAGGAGCTCAATTCGTTTCTGCCGGTTAATGACTGAACACCAGTTATTAGCAGCTCTCATTTTTGTTTTCACCGAATGTTCGGAGATCGTCTTTGGTGAAGTACTCTTTTTGCTGGTAGTGCAGCTATTAGCTTAGCTAGTTTTTTGGATAAGTCAATTGGGACTTATTCATTTGGAATTCTTGACCATTATGTATGACTCTAGTTTATCCAGCATTAGGTACTGCAGCAAAGGCTGCAAAACTAGACTCACGTCGGTAAAATACGACCAACATACAATTTGTTGTACTTGTAGGGAACAAATTTGTTCTCCTGAATTGACTTGTGACGAATGTAAAGACTGGGATCAGGGTAAATGGAAAACTTTACAGTCTCATTTAGATAAATTGAAAAGGGACCGAATTAGGAAAGCCACAGCTAGGGCCGAAGCAAAGGCTTCTGCTAGTATGAGCCATTCTTCAAGGGAAGATTTTGATGTTTTACCTATCCCTTCGATGCCTGTGACAGCCTTTTCTCCCATTTCCAGCCCTCCATCTTTTCCCATCACTCCTGTACCTAATTCTTATTCTGCTGAACCCAGTGCCATTGCCAGCTTAGAAGCACAAGTAGACCAGAAATTTAATTTACTTGTAAATATGGTGTCCCAAGTTGGGAATTCTGTGAAGGTCCTAATGGACAAATTTAATAGTGTGTGTCAAGTGATGTGTCAGGGGAGGGGGCGGCTGTTCGTCCCACCGATGCTCCTAGACCAAGGTCCCTGCTAAACTCCCCTTGCAAACATGGGAGGAAGCAAACTTACAGTCCAAGGGAGGTCGGTGGGGTTTGCCCACGAGCAGTCGTCACCTCATCCGAACCCGTTGTCCACCGATCCCAGGCCGCGGATGAATACCGTTGGAAAGGTATTAGAATAGATACCCACACTCTTTCTTCAAGTGGATCAGACTCGCCCACATCTAAGAGACGCAGTGACCGTTTCTCTCGTGTCTAGACCACTGAAAAGGCTAGTCGCTTCTATGGACTCCGATTCTCCCCCGCCTTGTAAGCGAGCAGTTGAGAGAGATCGTAGCCCTCTCCCGTCTTGTAGTTTCTGGGTTTCACCGACAAGAGATTCTCGCTGTCTTCCCCGCACAAGAAGGCGCCCAGGCAATGTACATAAACGCCAGTTCACAGATTGTTCAGGATCTGACCTTTCACCTTCAGAGCGCCCAAAGTTCGAGCGCCCAATGTCCGAGCGCCCAAGGTCCGAGCGCCCAAGATCCAAGCGCCCAAGATCCGAGCGCCCATCATCGTATGAGCGCCCACCTTCGTCTGAGCGCCCATCACCTGAGCGCACTGCTCCCGCCTTACCTGTTCGGGAACATCCAGATTCCAAGACACAAGAGCACGTGTTGGACCACTCGGAGCGGGAATATCAGTCTTCAGACCGCCCATCATTGGCAGACCAAGCGTCCACGGACAGGGCAGTTGCTTCAAAGGAGTCTCTGTCTGCTTCAACAGCGGGTGGGCGCATATCATCCATGTGCCCAGTCGCAGGTGGCGCATCTTCAATCAACCCCTCTTCTAATGTTGTCGTGACCTCGCATCAAGAATTTCCTTCAGCCCCTATAGACCCTTCTTTGGCGCCGCTTCAACTCCGGCTTGACAAAGTGTTGAGCCTTCTTGAGAAACCAACTCCAGCGGTACAGGACATCGCACAGGACTCTGTAGAACCTCCAGGATCTCCCGTTTTGTCCGCCGAAGAACCTGTAGAAGAGGAACAGCCCACCTCTCATTACTCGGCTTTACTCAGGTTTTTCCTGGTCTGCTACCTGTCATCCTTCTCCCCAGTCATTCCATTATCGCCGGGTTCAGCCTACCTCGGCATGCGTCAACCTCCAGGTCCGCCAGACTTCCGCATCTGGTGTTGTCTTCATCTTCGAAGAAAGCTTTCGGCCGTATGGATGCCTGGCTAGCAGAGAAGAGGAAAGTCGGGAAGGCAGTTTTCTGTTCACCTCCTTTGCGCTTAGTAAGACAGAAGTATCTGTCTTATGCAGTGGGAGAAGCTCCGTCCTTGGGAGTTGCTGCCCCCTCTCAAGGAGACTTCTCCAGTATAATTGATGCTTCTCGTCATTCGGCCTTCGCTTCAGCCAGAATTCTTTTTACATCCTCAGAATTGGACCACCTTCTCAAAGATATTTTTAAAGTCTTTGAGATTTTTAGTCTCCTAGACTGGTCTATAGGAGCCTTGGCTAAGAAAATAGAAGAATGTGTGTCACTACAAGAAAACTTCGCATCGGACTGGCTGGGTGTTTTGGGGTGCGCAGATAGATCTGTAAGAGATGGAGCAGTAGAGCTAGCTACCATCTACACAACGGGAGTACTCAAGAAGTGAGATATGTGGTGCTCGTTTACAGCTAAAGGTGTCACTCCATCAGAGCGTTCCTCGCTTCTGTTTGCTCCTTTAGTCAAAGATAGTCTATTTCCGCAAGACATCATAGATCAGATTTCCGTCGATCTTCAGAAGAAATCAACCCAAGACCTCATCACCTAATCCACCAAGAGAACGAATTTTCCTGCAAGAACAACGTCAACTGCAACTACTAGGACGTCGTCACCCCTGCAGCAACATCCCTTTCAAGGAGGTAGAGGCTGTCTCCAGTCTCAACCGAGAACCAACCTTCGAACCTCCAAACCATCTAGAAAACCATTCATCAAGTCCAACATTAGAAAATGAGACTTCTGTCCTCCGTGTCCCAGTGGGAGCAAGACTGTCACATTTCTGGCCAGCATGGGAGAAGAGAAATGTGGAACTGTGGGTGCTGAAGGTTTTAAGAGAAGGTTATGCAATCCCCTTCGAGAAAAAACCTCCATTAGTAACCTCTCCCATCAACTTAGCAGCCTACTCAGTAGACTCAGAGAGGTTTTCAGCTCTGTCTCGGGAAGTTTCAGTTCTTCTGGAAAAGAGAGCAGTGGAAATAGTAGGAAATGTAAACTCAAGGGGATTTTACAACCATCTCTTCGTGGTTCCCAAATCATTGGGAGGATGGAGACCTGTCCTGGATGTCAGTGCCCTGAACCGCTTCGTTCAAACAACGAAATTCAGAATGGAGACGAATCAGTCAGTTTTGTCGGCCATCCATCAGGGAGACTGGATAGTCACGATCGACATGCAAGATTCGTACTTCCATATTCCAATTCATCCAGACTCCAGGAAGTATCTAAGATTCATGTTCCAGGACAGAGTCTTCCAGTTTCGGGCACTCTGCTTCGGACTATCCACGGCCCTTCAAGTTTTCACCCGGGTACTCACGCCCCTTATGAAGTGGCTTCATCTTCTGGGGATAAACATTTCTCTGTACCTGGACGACTGGCTCCTACGCTCCCCTCGAATTATCAATGCACAGAGGACTTAAGGAAAATGCTTCGTCTCGCCCAAGAATTAGGACTTTTGATAAAGTTCAAGAAGTCTCAATTAGTTCCCACTCAGTCTATTCTCTATTTGGGGATAGTGATAGACTCTCGGAGTTTTCGGGCTTTTCCATCCCAACAAAGAATACTTTCTTGCCAAAGGAAAGTCCAGGACTTCGTGACTCGCAACTTCTGCTCAGCCAACGCATGGATGAGTCTTCTCGGAACTCTCTCATCCATCGAGAAGTTCGTTCCATTGGGCAGGCTGCATTCAAGAGCACTTCAATTCTACCTCAAAGCCAATGGGAACAGGAAGTCGTTCCTGGACTCGTTCAGTTTCAGCATCACTCCCCAGATAAAAGAGGACCTCAGATGGTGGTTAGCAAAAGACAGATTTTCGCAGGAAGGTCTCTAGTTCCAACGGCTCCAACGAACCCCGACCTAACGTTATTCTCCAACGCTTCGGATCTGGGTTGGGGAGTCCTTCTCAACAACATGGAAGTAACAGGAACTTGGTCTCCTTCCGAGAGAAACCTCCACATCAACGTGAAGGAACTAAAAGCAATTCATCTTGCACTTCTACATTTTGCAATGCTAACCTACCACAAAACAGTAGCGGTTCATTCAGACAGCATGACCGCCCTAGCGTATATCAAGAACCAAGGAGGGACCCATTCTTTTACACTCAACGAAGCGACAAAGGAGCTTCTTCTTTGGGCAAGGAGCAACGAAACTCAATTAGTGACTCGCTTCATTCACGGCAAAATGAACGTCCTGGCGGATGAATTGAGTCGAGGAAAACAGGTCCTACCAACGGAATGGACACTCAATCCACAGGTATGCACCGACCTGTGGAAATTGTGGGGAAAGCTGTTCATAGACCTGTTCGCGATGTTGAGGAACAATCGTCTTCCGTCGTATTGCTCCCCAGCCCCGGACCCACAAGCATGGGCAACAGATGCCATGTTGCAGGACTGGTCGAATCTCGACCTTTACGCCTTCCCTCCCTTCAGCATGGTGAGGGCAGTGTTGAGGAAGTTCAGTTCACACATCAACGTGTCAATGACACTAGTCGCTCCCTTTTGGCCACACAAAGAGTGGTTTCCCGATCTTTTGAGCCTTTTGACAGACTTCCCAAGGCTGCTTCCTCAGAGGAGAAATCTTCTCAGACAGCCACACTTCCTCCGATACTGTCAAGGATTATCCACTCTCGCTCTGACAGGCTTCAGACTGTCAGGGAACTTGTCAGAGCGAAAGGATTTTCAAGAAAGGCTGCAGAGGCTATTGCTAAGTGCAGATGACAATCTTCCTCTGCAGTCTACCAATCCAAGTGGGCAGTTTTTAGGAAGTGGTGCCAAGAACAAAGAATTTCCTCTTCTCAAACTTCTGTAACTCAAATCGCAGATTTTCTTTTATACCTCAGAACATTGAAAGGATTCTCAACATCGACCATCAAGGGTTACAGAGCGATGTTGAGCTCAGTATTTAAACATAGAGGATTAGACCTGTCTTCCAACCAAGACATCAGTGATTTAATCAAACATTTCAACACCAGTAAGCAAACTAAACCCTCAGGAGTTGCTTGGAACTTGGACATGGTCTTCAACTGGCTTTCAGGTCCACTGTTTGAACCGATGGATCGTTGTTCGTCTTAACACAAGCAATCTTACGAAGAAGACATTATTCTTGGTGGCACTTGCTACAGCCAAAAGAGCCAGCGAACTTCATGCCATTGACAAAAGGATAGGCTTCTCACAAGGCAATGCAGTATACTCATTAATTTTAGAGTTTTTGGCCAAAAATGAGGATCCAGCTAACCCTTGGCCTTGCTCCTTTTCTATCAAGAGCCTCTCAGACGTACTAGGCCCAGATGATCAAGAGAATGTCCTCTGCTCAGTAAGAGCTCTAAGAGTATACCTCGAGAGAACCAAAAACCTTAGAGGATCGGCCCCTAATCGTTGGTGTTCCGTTAAAAATCCCAGCCGTCCTTTGTCCAAGAATGCACTATCATTCTTTTTAAGATCCATGATTTCGGAAGCACATTCGGGAGTTCAAGACGAATTACTACCCTTGTGCAAAGTAAAGGCTCATGAAATAAGAGCTGTAGCAACGTCTTTGGCTTTTAAACGTAACCTGTCTCTCTCTTCAATTTTACAAACAACTTTTTGGAGGTGCAAGTCAGTGTTTGCCATGTTTTATTTACGGGACGTTGAGACAGTGTACAAAAAATGCAGTACTTTAGGTCCGTTCTTTGCAGCTGCCATGGTATTGGGGGATGAAGGATAGGAGGAACACCTTCCCTTTTCCTCTGTCCACTCTCCTTGAATAAGGGCAGTCGTACTTCTTGGGAAGTTTGGTGTACACTGAATCTTAAGTGTCATCAATTGGTTTTTGTGGTTTTGGCTAAAATGTCTTGATTGGTTTTAGGTTAATTTTATCTGGTCTTTGTTATTCTATTGTACTGCCCAGGGCAAGGGCAATCCACATATCATTATGTGACCCATTGGATTTATTAGCTTTGGCAACCTGCGATTGACCTCCTACGTTGCAAAGCACCCACTCAGTAGAGGTGATTGCAGGGTTGACATAAATGGCTCTACCGCCATTTGCTACAGGTCGAGAGGAGCCACGACCAGAGGCAGTACCCGTCTGCTGTTGCTCCCTCACCAGGTAAGGTTTCAACAAGCATTCCAAGATGCTAGCTAATTTGCTATCCCAAATTACCCCCCATATCAAGTAGTTTTTTTGGGTAGTATATATCCATTCATCCCACCTCCACTCAATGTGGGATTCAGCTATGTAATTATTTGGTAAGTTACTTATATAAAAATGACATTTTTATAATAAAATAAAGTTTTATACTTACCAAATAATTACATGATCGGAGCCCGCCCTCCTCCCCTCTCATGGATATAGAGCATAAATGAATTGAGCTCCTTAGCTAAGTTTTACCTATTCTTCCCCGAAAGTGGGCGGGGCAACATACACTCAAAACAAAAGAGCTCTACCGCGAATTTCAAATTTTGAGCTGCCACGTAAAGTAGAAACTATAGCTATGTAATTATTTGGTAAGTATATGTAAAACTTTATTTTATTATAAAAATGTCATTTCAAACAGCAAAAACCCCTCTAAAAATGTGTATAACAGCCTATTGTAATAGCTCAAACACCAGAGACCACCCTCTAAAAATGCTTATAACTGCCTATTTTAATAGTTCAAACACCAAATGTATTCCTTAAACTATCATCTTACACCAAATATACCTTAAACTTTCATCCTAAAACACATTAATATCATTTGAAAGTCATCTTACAACATTACTCTTAAAATTATAGGACTTAAAACAAGGTGTGAAAACTAATTAAGTTACCCCTATATTCAGGCACATCCATTTTCCCTCATACAGTATTGAAGTTGTCCCATTTTAGAAAAACCTCAGAATTGGTGAAGTCTGTGGAGCGCCTGATCCTGCTGCACTGAATGGTGGGGGTCAAAATTAATTTGTTAATGAAACTTCAGTGTTTTGAAGGGTTTCTTAAAGTTTAATATTGTTGTTGTTTCACCAATTAAATATCAAGTGATAAGGTGCAAATTCAACAAATAATGTGTGTCATGGGCGATATTTTACCCTATATAGATAGGCCTATGTATGTATGTGTATACTGTATACTTATGTAGTTACAGCAAACCCTCAACTTCAGGAGGGGATTTTGTTCCATACCCTGCAAATAGTTAAACCATAGGAAACTTAGAACCCCCTCTAAAAATGCCTATAACTGCCTATCTTGAAAGTTCCAATACCAAATGTATACTTGAAATTTCGTCCTACATCAAATATACCTTAAATTATTATCATATTTTCTAAAATATCATTTTACATCCTTATTATTGGTAAATTATTATCATAATCACTAAATATCATCCTACATCAAATATTGCTTCTTAAACTATTATCATATTAGTCGGAAATATTATCCTACATCAAGTATACCAGGGAAAATTATCATCATACAGTAATACGTCTGATCTTACACTCTTCTTCTGAGTTCCTTGTCTGGGAGTTCTGCCTCCACACACAAACTTTTCACTGAACTAACTAATGGGCATACGCGATTTTTTCACAGACTCCTCACGAAAATTCTCAAGAAACCCTTCCAGAAGTGGGTGTTTTTGAAGTAATTTCCAAGACTTTTCATGCCTTTATGTGTAAAATCTGTATGAAAAATGCATTTCATTCTTTTTGTGTAAAATCTGTATGGAAAATGCATTTTATGCTGATTATGTATAAAATCTGTATGAAAATGCATTTCATTCTTTTATGTGTAAAATCTGTATGAAAATGCATTTCATGTTTTAATGTGTAAAATCTCTATGAAAATGCATTTCATCCTTTCATGTGTAAAATCTTCATCGAAAAATGTATTATTTTTATTTTTGTACATGCATAAATATCATGCAAAGGTAATTTCAGCACATTCACTTAGTGTACTTTTACAAGATGTGACAAACCCATTTGCAAAGTTACTGCACTTTTCAAAGATGATACCCTGCAGAAAATGCTTGTTTAATGATTGAAGTACATTTATAAGTTTTCATGCTTTTACTGTAAATCGATATGGAAAATTTATATTTATATTTCTGTACATAAATATACAAGTATTATGTCCATTTGCAAAGTCTTTGTTCAGTCAAGAAATGGAGTCATTTGATAAAATGAATTAAATGTTAATGTAATATCAGAGATTAACAACGAGTTGTTGGGAGTGTCATTCTTTTAAAATTACTCTGTTCACCTCAGAGAAAAGTGCTAGTGCAATCAGGTATGTGCATGTAATTACAGCACTCATCAGTTGGTGGCCTTTTACAAGATGTGATACCCTTTAGTTACTGCATTTTTCAAAGATGATTCTTCCCCTGTACAAAGTGGGTTTAATTTTTAAGTTTTTGTGTTTTTAGGTGTAAAATCAGAATGGAAAATTTGTATTTATATAGTTCTGCTTAAATCTGATCAAAAAGAGTACAGTTACTTTTTAAGAGAATATTTTCAGTCTCTTCTCTCTCTCAGTTAAACCTCTCTCTCTCAGAAGCTCACCTATTCTCATGAGCTTCTCTATGGATCATACTTATTACAGCATTATTCATCAACATTGCCATTACCTCTCCAAATATAATTTTAAATTGATTGAAGAGGTCTGCACTTTATCTATTTTTATGAATATTATGTACATGTTTTGATATTTTATTAAATTATAATTTTGTTATGACTTTGTCATGATGTTTTCTAGTGACGCAAAGAAAACGGCTTTTAATCTAAGTGACAAAGAAAACAGCATTTCATGAATTAGGGGTAACATTAGTATCAGTACGTACGCATCCTACTGTAAAGGGCTTTGGCTATTTTGAAACTGTGCAGTACTCAATTTTTATGTCAACCATCTACTGTATTCATCTTTTGTTGGGTAATAAGCTAAATTTTAAATAAAATTACACTAACTTTAGTTCATTTAAAAGTTAGCTTAATAACTTTGGGAGCATGATTAGGGTCATATTTAGTACTTAAACTCTGAAATAAACATTTATTAGCATTTTTGAAGACCATGCCAAACGTTTATAGGACTGAAATTCATTTTTGCATGAGGGGCTAAAAACCTAACCTAATAAAAATTTCGAGGTATGACTGTATTACTTGATCAAATATCATCCTACATCAAATATACCTTTAAATTATTATCATGTTACTATAAATATCATCCTACATCAAATACAGGCAGTCCCCGGTTTCTCAGACAGGTCCAAAATTACTGAGATTCTGAGGTTTGATGCTATTTCAAATATATCATCAGAAATTATTTAAAGTTTACAACATGCATGTTCAGGTTACGACGGTTTATGGCACTTGCTGATCCGACGGAAGAAATATGGCAATATTCCAAAACGGCAGAATAATCATAATTTCTTAAAAACCGATATTTTTTTGATGAAAAACTAATAAAAAGAAAAATTTAGCATTTTTCAGTGCATGATAAGCATTTAAGGTTTTTCTTATTCTTTTTGACGATTTTTAAATTTTTGGTTTATGATGATTTTTTTATCATGACGCTGGGTAGAAATAGAACCCGCTGTAAACCGGGACTGCCTGTATGACTGACAGTCCCCGGTTTACAACGGGGTTTGATTTTATGCTGCATCGAAACAAATGCCTGAAAATCGGATGAAACCAAAAAAAATTAAATTAAGAAAATCGAGTATCAAAGATCCTAAGAAATTAATTATTTTTAATGCTTTGGGTGTATTAAATTATGTATGTAAACTGCATTTTGTACATGCAACTTAAAGCGTCAGATATATACTTAGCTATAGTCTCCGGCGTTCCCGACAGAATTTCAAATCTCGCGGCACACGCGACAGGTAGGTCAGGTGATCTACCTACCCGCCGCTGGGTGGCGGGAATAGGAACCATTCCCGTTTTCTAATCAGATTTTCTCTGTCGCTGGTTCCGGCAACATCTGTTGTTGGTTCCTCCTGCTTTGATTTTCGTTTTCTCGCTTGCTGAGGATCTTTTGGCCTGATTTTGGTGACGTATTGGATCTTTGGTTTGGCATACGCTATTGTGGACTTTTTTGGATTTGCTTTTGGATTGTTCATTAAGATGTCTGATATTAATGTTTACACCTGTGTTTTTTGTGTGTGTTAGGCAAGAATGTAAGGTGAGGTTGCAGAAAGCTTGGTAGACCCTCACACTGTATGCATGAGGTGTAGGGGGAATTATTGTTCTTGGACAGTAGGTGCAAGGAATGTGAGAATCTGTCTGAGAAGGAATGGAAGGTTTTGTCTTCTTATTTGAAGAAGCTTGAAAAGGATAGAGTTAGGAAGGCTTCCTCCAGAAGCTCTAGTAGGTCTCGCTCTGCTGAGCTTGTTTTTTTAGAAATTAACACTGTAGACTCTCCTAATCCTTTGGTTTCAGCCCCTTCTCCCTTCATCGAACCTGTGGATTCGTCCTCTGAATTGGCTGCAATGAAGGCGGAGATCCTTAGGATGAAATCGCAACTAGTTTGGATGAAGGAAGGTAAGAGTGACAGTGATATGTGCAGTGTCCCCAGTGCAGTGGAGGACGTCTGATCGGCTCCGCATTGCTCCTAGGCCTAGACCTCTTCCAAACTCCCAGGACCAGTGGAGGAGGAATGTCGAAAGCCGCAAGGGGAGGATGTAGAGCATCCCCAACGGTCAGGCGTCCCTTCGGCAGATCCTGTTGTTTGCGTCCCAGGCTGCCTTGGATCGCCATAGAAAAGGCATCCTGAGGAAGTGTTTTTCAAGTGCCTTCTGCGTCTTCTCCGAGGCGTGGTTGGAGTTCGGCTGAGGAGTCGCGCCCTCTGAAGAGGATCTTGGAAGGCTCCTAGAGGAGAAGTTTAGATTCGAGCCCTGAGCGCATCCCGGAGGATTCTCCTATCATCAAGAAAAGAGAGAGCTCAAGATCTTCCTCCTCCTCTCCATCAGGAGTGAAGGATTCAGAAGCAGATTTTGGTCGGCCTCCAGGAGCAGTTATCAGCTCAATTTGGATCTCTCTTGCCAAGGACTCCTCTTCTCGTAGGAAGGATGATTTTCTTCCTATCAAGAGTTCCAGGAAGAGACTCTTCTTCAAGCGTGTCGCTCTTCTCCTGCCAAGCTTCCTCAGCAGCAGCAAGTTTTCTTTTTCTTGAAGGCAGGCTCTTCGCAAACAGGCGCCTTCTCCCAGCAGGCGCTCTTCTCCCAGCAGCGCGTTTACCAGGCGATAATCTCGGAGAAGCGCCTCTCCTTCCAGGCGCTCTTCTCGCCTCACTGTACTTCTCCTTTGGACAGGCGCTCTGCCAAGCACCCTCTTCTGGGATAAGCTCCTCCTTCCAGCAAGCACCGCTCTCCTACCAGGCGCCCTGCGTTTTGGGGCCTCTTCTCTCCTAGAAGGCTCTCATCAGTGGACAGGAGCCCCTCTCCTGTCAGGCGCCAGTCTCCAGCAGGCGCCATTCTCCTGTTAGGCAGCCTCCCTCTTGGTTGGACAGGAGTGCTTCTCCTTCCAGGACTTGCTTCTCCTGATAGGCGCTCTTCTTCTCTTAAAGCCTTCCTCTCCGCCTGCTGCTTTGGAGGAAGTTTCAGAGGATGATTCTCCTAAAGACGCTGGAGTTTCAGATTACAAAGGTTGGCTTCGGTACTAATTCAGGAGTTTGGAGATTCTCTTAGTCATGCTGCCCCTCCTTCTCCTGGATCTTTATGGGACAGCACCAAATCAAGCTAGAACCTCTTCCGTTTGTCAAGATGCGCCAACGATTTCCATGAAGAAAGCTTTTAAGGAGTTGGGGAGTGGATGCAATCTAAGAAGGATGCAGGCAAGACAGTTTTCTCTTTTCCTCCTTGAGACTTTTGGGAAAATCAGGAATGTGGTATGAGACCAAGGAGCCTATGGGGTTGGGTCTCCCCATCTGCTGGCTGATTCAGGGAATTTCTTCTAATCTGGTTGACTCTTCCAGGAGACTTTCCCTTTCTTCAGGAAGGCGACTTGGGGAATGTGTGAGCTGGACCCATCTCCTCAAGGGCCTTTTTAGAGTTTATTGGAGGTTTTCAACTTTATGGATTGGTCTCTTGGGGCTTTGGCCAGAGGACAGGGATCCCGAATTCTGTGTTTGGATGAATTTGTGAGTGTTTTGTCTTGTTTGGACAAAGCAGTGAGGGACGGATCTTCTGAAGTCGCTGCCTTGTTTGGAGCTGGCTATTCTGAAGAAGAGGTCAGTATTCAGCTCTTTCCTCACGAAATCTGTGTCTCCTCTCCAGAGGTCCTCTTCTGTAAAATCCTCTTCTCCCCATCTTTTCCTCAAAATTTGTAAAGGAGATTTGTTCCTTTATCTGAAAAGGCGACAACAGGACCTTCTGGCCCAGTCTTCGAAGAGGAATGAGACCTGCTGTCCCATTCGCCAAGAAGGAGAAGGCTCCCTTTCAGGAGCCCTTTCGAGGTATGGTCCTTCATCCAGGTCCTCCTTCAAGGCAAAGACCAGAGAGAAGAGGAAGGTCTTCCTCTCGTCCTTTCAAAAGACCAAATGAAAATCAAGTACTCCAGACAACAGTGGGTGCCAGACTGCTGACAATTCGCCGAAGTCTGGGCACAGAAGAGGGGCGGACGACTGGTCCCTCTCCATTTTAAGGAAAGGTTACCTCATCCCCTTCAGGGAAAGTCCTCCTTGACAACAACTCCCAGGGAGTTATCAGCCAGATACAAGGATCCATCAGAACCAGGCCCTTTTTCTAGCAGTGGAACAAATGCTAGAAAAGGAAGCAATAGAACCGGTTCAAGATCTCCATTCCCAGGGTTTTACAACTGTCTTTTTCTGGTTCCAAAATCTCGGGGGGGGGGTGGAGACCGGTTCTGGATGTGAGCGCCCTGAATTTCTTTTCGTGATCAAGACGAAGTTCAAAATGGAGACTACCTCTTCGGTTCTTGCTGCTCTTCGTCCAGGTGGATTGGATGGTCTCCCTGGACCTTCAGGACGCTTACTTCCACATTCCCATTCATCCCTCTTCAAGAAAGTTCCTGAGGTTCGTGATTCAGGGGAAAAGTTTTTCAATTCAGGGCCCTGTGCTTCGGTCTTTCGACGGCCCCCCAAGTGTTCACGGGCATTTTAAGGAATGTGGCTCGCTGGCTTCACTTAGAGAGGAGTGAGGATATCAATGTATCTCGACGATTGGCTGATTCGAGCTCAATCAAAGGACAGTTGTCTGGAGTACTTGTCTATCACCCTAAATATGACCCAGTCCCTCTAGGACTGTTAGTAAACCTAGAGAAGTCCCAGGTTGATTCCTCAGCAGAGCATTGTTTACCTGGGGATTCTGATGGATTCTCGGGATTTTCTAGCATTTCCATCCCTGGAGAGAATAGATCGCTGCCTGGAGAAAGGTGACAGTCTTTCTAGAGAAAGAACATTGTTCAGCGAGGGAATGGATGAGTCTGCTGGGGACCATTTCCTCGCTGGAACAGTTTGTTTCCTTAGGAAGACTTCACCTGAGACCTCTTCAGTTCTTCCTGAAGGAGAGTTGGGATCAGAAGTCTCAGGACTTGCAACTTTGTTCCAGATATCGGACAAGGTAAAGGAGGATCTCCGTTGGTGGTTAGACCCTCAAAATTAAACCGAGGACTGTCTCTTCAGTTACCGAGCCCTCACCTAGTGTTGTTCTCAGACGCCTCAGAGTCGGGATGGGGAGCAACACTAGGCTCGAGAGAAGTGTCAGGCACCTGGGAGGGAGACCAGGTGACCTGGCACATCAACAAGAAAGAGCTATCAGCAGTTCCATTTGGCTCTCATCCAGTTCGAAGTTCACTTGTCACAGGACAGTAGTCCAAGTGAACTCAGACAACACCACAGCCCTGGCTTATATCAGGAAACAGGAGGAACACATTCCTTCTCCCTTTACGAAACAGCAAAAACGTTCTGTTATGGGCTCAGGAGAGAAAGATCAGACTCCTCACCAGATTTGTACAGGGAGAAAGGAATGTGAGGGCCGATCTTCTCAGCAGGAAAGATCAGGTTCTTCCCACAGAGTGGACTCTCCATTCAGAAGTTTGCAAAAAGCTGTGGAACCTGTGGGGAAGGACGAATATAGACCTCTTTGCAACCCACTGGAACACAAGATTGGAAAACTACTGCTCTCCGATCTCGGACCCAAGAGCAGTTGCCATAGACGGTCTTCTCCTAGATTGGACAGGATTAGACGGGTATGCTTTTCCCCATTCAAGACCTGGGGGAAGTGGTAAGAAAGTTCAGTTCTTCATCGAAAGGCACGAGACTGACCCTGATAGCTCCGTTTTGGCCAGCTCAAGATTGGTTCACAGAGGTACTGGAATGGATGATAGATTTTCCAGATCGCTTCCACACAGGAACGATCTTCTCAAACAGCCCCACTTCGACAGATTCCACAAGAATCTCCCCGCTCTCAGTCTAACTGCCTTCAGACTATCGAAGGACTGGTCAGAGCGAAGGGTTTTTTTTCGCACAAGGCTGCAAAGGCTATTGCCAGAGCCAGGAGATCCTCAACCTTGCGCGTCTACCAGTCGAAGTGGGAGGTCTTTAGAAGATGGTGCAAGACCAATAAGATATCCTCTTCCAGTACCTCTGTGACAAACATTGCTGATTTCTTTATCTTCCTGAGGGAGCATTGCAACCTCGCTGTATCCACAATTAAAGGTTACAGGAGTATGTTATCTTCAGTTTTCAGACACAGAGGTCTGAATATCTCGGAAATAAAGACCTTCATGACCTTATAAGGTCTTTTGAAACGTCAAAATTCAAGACCTCAAGACCTCCCAGTTGGAATTTGGACATAGTTTTAAAATTTTTAATGTCTAGAAAGTTTGAACCTCCTCAAAAGCTTCCTTCAGGGATCTGACCAGGAAGTCACTTTTCCTCTTTGCTCTTGCTTCAGCTAAGAGAATAAGTGAAATACAAGCTTTAGAAGGTTAGGGTTGGTTTTAAGGAAGGACTCAGCTATATGCTCCTTTAAACCATTCTTTCTTAGCAAAGAATGAGAACCCTTCTAAACCTTGGCCAAGAAGTTTTGAATTAAAAGGTCTTTCTTCTGTGACAGGACAAGAGTTGGAGAGGACTCTATGTCCAGTTAGGAGCCTTAAATTTACTTAGAAAAGAAGAAACAGCTGGGAGGATCAGTTGAAAGTCTTTGGTGCTCTGTCAGGGATCCTTCAAGAGCGATCTCAAAGAATGCACTGCTTTTTTTATTAAGGATGTCATCAAAGAAGCGCATCTGTCTTGTGAGGATGAGCATTTAAAGCTCCTTAGAGTGAAAGCACACGAAGTGAGAGCCATTGCTACATCTTTGGCTTTTCACAAGACGTTGTCTCTCCAGTCTATTATAGAGGCAACCTACTGGAGGTGTAATTCAAGTGTTTGCATCTCATTATTTGAGAGATGTTAGAGTTATGTATGATAAGTGCTTCTCTCTAGGAACGCATTACGTATCTGCGGATTCGGTGCTGGGACAGGAGCTGAAACTAATCCTTTTAGTTTAGTTAATTTAGTTGTTTTTAATGCTTGGTGGTGTGTGTTTTTATGGTTGGTTGAAGAGGGTGTGGAGGTGCTTCCCTTTTCAATTCTTATCACTAACAAGGTTAGGCTTGGTCAGGTGGTTGGGATTGGTTGTTATGTTCCTTGTTGTATTTTATGGACACCTAGCTCTGTCATGTAAGAGGGATAGCCCCCATTGACATGATTCAGGTAAAGGCTCTGTCATGTAAGTGGGTCAGCCCCCTTTGACACGATCCATAACAGGCTCTGTCATGTAAGTGGGTCATCCCCATTGACACGATCCAGAAGGGCTGTCAGTCTTAGGTCACATCCTCGCTGAAGCTCTTGAGGCAAGCAGACTCATAGACAGTATCCATGAAGTCTTCTGCCCAATCAGGTAAGAACCATGGTTTTGTTTATCCTACAACATATGTTGTTTCCGTTTTTTTAGTTATTAGCTGTCTCTTGCCCTCCTCCAAGGGTGCCAATCAGCTAAGTATATATCTGACGGGTAAGTTGCATGTACAAAATGATATTTTTATGATAAAATAAAGTTTTGTACATACTTACCCGGCAGATATATACGATGAATGGCCCACCAGCCTCCCCTCAGGAGACAGGTGGAAGAGAAAATCTGATTAGAAAACGGGAATGGTTCCTATTCCCGCCACCCAGCGGCGGGAAATGGTAGATCACCTGACCTACCTGTCGCGTGTGCCGCGAGATTTGAAATTCTGTCGGGAATGTCGGAGACTATAGCTAAGTATATATCTGCCGGGTAAGTATGTACAAAACTTTATTTTATCATAAAAATATCATTTTTTTCCTTGAGTTTTTCATAAAAATAAAAATTTTAGTTATTCCCCATCTTGTTCATCATGGAGCCAGAGCTTTTTCCGAATTGAGATGAGCATACGATATCTTGAGCCATTGGAACCCTTTCACTGCTACTCTTCAGAAGCATAATTTCTGACGTGAATCCATGCTGTTTTTTCCACTGCAGGTGTTTACAACATCAGAGCTGTTTAACTTTCAGACAAGACTTGCCTATGGTGGGAAGGCTGTTTAACTATTTCACTTTTTGAGCCATCTGATTAAGGAATGGGGAAGCCCAGCCCAGTTGTCAAACCATTCGGAAGGGAAAAGCTTCTCTGCCTGACTGCTTTTGTTTTGTTTGTGTTTTTTTGAAATTTTTATGTTTATTACAGGCAGTCCCCGGTTTTTTTGTTCTGTCCAAAACAGGTCAGGCTTAAAGACATTCCTGAACACTGTATTTGAAAATTTTTCAAATATATTCATCAGAAATTATTTCCTGAGAGAGAGAGTGAGAGTGTGTGTGTTCCTTTGGGGTTACAATGCTTATGATGCCGATCCGACGGAAGAAATATAGCTCCAAAACAGCAGAATAATCAAAATTTGGATTTTTTTAAAATGAAAAACTCAATAAAAATGCAGTTTAACACATACAACTTACCTGTTAGTTACATATAGCTTTAGTCTTGACGTCACGGCAAAATTTCAAAAGCAGCGGCAGCGCCAGTCCGAATATCGGGTGATCGCCTTACCTGCCCTCTGTCGGGTACTAGGAACTATTCCAACATGCTTCAGAATAATTTTGCCGTCACGCCTGGCGACATTGTTGTCGGTACTCGAGCGAAATTTCATTGTATCTGCCTACATCGAGCTGTTTTCACTTGGTGAAGTACTCTTTGTTGGTTTGCGGCTTTGCCAGTTATTTTTGTCACCTATTTAGTCAGGTTTTCTGATAATTATGTCAGATTCTGGGTCTTATACCTTTAGGGTTTGCAGCAAAGGCTGTAAGACGAGGTTGGTCAAGGCTAGTCTTGATCCTCATTCAATTTGTGTGGCTTGTAGAGGTCAGGAATGTTCATATGAGAGGAAGTGTGATGAATGTGTCAGTATGACTGAAAAAGATTGGAAGGCTCTATCTAAGTATGTAAAGAAGCTTGAGAAAGATAGAGCCAGGAAAGCTTTAGCTAGAAGTTCTTCTTCTCTCTCTCAGAAATTTGAATCTCCCTTAGCTATGCAGGAAACTTCTATTAATATCCCGTGGCTACTAATATTCCTATTCCTGACTCTGATATCCCTGAACCCGTTATCGTGTCTGAATATCAAGTCCAGATGGACGCCAGATTTAACCTTATTGTGGGCGCCATGGAGGATATTGGCGTTAATGTGAAATCCCTTCATGAGCGTATGGATTCTTTCCAAAATATTGTGAATAATTTAAGTGCAGTGCAAAGTGTTAGTGTGGTGGAGGAGGTGGTTGCTCGGCCTACTCGCTCTCCTAGACCTAAGCCTCTGTCAAGCTCCCCTGCTCCTGGGAGAAGACATGCTGAAAGTCCAAGGGAGGCGAGTGGGGTCTGCTCACTGAGCAGCCGCCCCCTCGAACAGTCCTGTTGTTTCCCAGGCTGTTTCAGAGCGCCCGTTGGAAAGGCGACTCAAGGAAGTGTCTTTCTTCAAGCTCCAGTGATTAAGCCTGCAGAGGCTGGAGATTTCCAGACGAGTCTAGACCATTGAAGAGGTCCAGGAATCTTTCGCCTTCAGCGGTTCAGAAGAAGAAGCCATTTCGCTTATCACAGCCTTCCTGTAGTTTTTGGGAGAGTCCGGAGAGATTTTCGTCGTCAGAAGAGTCTTCTCCCAGGCGCAAGGCTCATGTCGCAAGAGGTATAAGACTTCCCATTCGGTTTGCCCAGCGTTCCCGGTGTTTCTCCTTTGGTTTCACGTAAGCCTATTAAATTCTGCGCCTCTTCCTCATCACGATCCTGGCTCTACTGATCATCGTTCCCCAGTTGGATCCTCGTCTACTCATGACTTTCTTCGAGCGATGCACAAGAAAATTGGAAGCATTCTTGGCGGGCTCGGAAGGCCTGGTTCTTCTCCAGCTAAGCCTTCTGAAGTGTATTTGATGCCTCCTCCTTCGTCTCGAGCTCTCGGAGCGCCCAGGAAAGCTCCTCCTCGATCTGTGTCTCTTGATCCTCCTTTGGTCAGGCTCAGGATCAGGCTCGTGACACGCCTAGTCAGGCTCAGGCGCTCCCTCAAGATTTAGCGCTCTCTCAGGCTCAAGCGCCTCAGGTAGCGCCAGGTGAGGCGCCATCCCAGGCTCCTTTGTGGCGCCAGTTCAGGCTCCTCTTGTGGCGCCAGTTCAGGCTCCTCTTGGGCCAGCAGGCTCAGGCTCCTCTTGTGGCGCCTACTCAGGCTCAGGCTCCTCTTGTGGCGCCTACTCAGGCTCAGGCTCCTCCTCAAGCTCTTATTCAGGCTCCTACTCCTCCTTCACAAGATGTGTATGTGCAAGCGGAAGGTTTTTCTCCTATTTCGTCTGAGGAAGAAGTTGTGGAAGAGTTTCCTGTAGACCTCTGAACCAGACTCCTCTCGCTCGGATTATAAGAAGGATGCAAAGGCTTCTTTATTGATAATTTTCCTGAGGATTTTACACCTGGTGCCCGGCTTCCTCTCTCTCTCAGCCACCAAGAGACTCAAGCCTCCTACCTCTTCCTTTATGAAGTTAGTGCTTTCTATTTCAGCCAAAAAGGCATTAAAGAAAATGAACTCCTGGTTGGAAGACAAACGTGATCAGGGAAAACCACTTTCTGCTTCCCTCCTTCCAAGCTTTCTACTAAGACGAAGGCTTGCCACGACACTGGGGAAGTTTTCTCTCTGGGAGCTTCTGCCTCCTCTCAGGGAGACTTCTCCAGTCTCGTTGACTCTACTCCGTCGTTCTCACGATGAACTCGGCTCGGATTTTCTTCTCTCCTTCAGAGTTGGACCACCTTTTGAAGAACGTTTTCAGAGTTTTGGAAGTCATCAGTTTTATGGACTGGACTATTGGCGCTTTGGGTAGGAAGGTAAAGTCTTTTGGTCTTTCGAAGCGCATTTCGATGATTTCTCTTCTGTTATGTCCTGCTTAGATAAAGGGATTCGACATGCAGGTGCGTCTGAGTTAGCCTCCATCTTCACGTTAGGAGTTCTTAAGAAGCGACAACTTTGGTGCTCTTTTTGTCGCTTCGTGGAGTTTCTAGGACTCAAAGATCGGCTCTTCTTTTTCGCACCTCTGGATAAGAAGTACCTTTTCCTCAAGAACTTGTGGCCGAAGTGTAGAAATCCCTTACTCAGAAGTCCACACAGGACCTTTTGGCATTCAATCCACTCCCGGAAACCAAAAGCTCCTCAACCTTCTCTGCCAGCGCAAACTCGTCCTCTAGTTAATCAAGATAGGCCCTTTCGTGGCAGGCCCTCACCCGCTCAGGATCTCGTTTCGGGCAAAGCAAGATTTGTCTCCAAGACTATCAAACCCTCAATTAAAAAGTGATCTGCATGTCCTCCATGCACTAGTCGGAGCCAGACTTCAGCAGTTCTGGCAAATTTGGGAGGAGATCGGAGCGGACCAGTGGACCACGTCCGTGCTAAAGGAAGGATATTCTATCCCCTTCCTCAAGAGGCCCCTCTTGCAACAGAACCTTTAGCTTTGACAGCATATTCCAGCAACTTAGAAAAATGCTCGGTTCTGAGTGCGGAAGTAGACTCCATGCTTTTAAAAGGAGCGATAGAGATCGTGGAAGAAGTCAACTCTCCAGGCTTTTACAACCGCCTTTTTCTTGTTCCAAAGGCCTCAGGCGGCTGGAGACCAGTCCTGGACGTGAGTTCTCTCAACCTTTTCGTGGAGAAAACCAGTTTCTCGATGGAGACGACGCAATCCGTCCTCAATTCTCTTCGTCAGGGGAT
Source organism: Macrobrachium rosenbergii (assembly GCF_040412425.1). NCBI lineage: Eukaryota > Metazoa > Arthropoda > Malacostraca > Decapoda > Palaemonidae > Macrobrachium > Macrobrachium rosenbergii. Next base: position 2,933,202 of record NC_089782.1, read on the forward strand.
TGGATGGTCTCAATAGATCTGCAGGACGCTTACTTTCACATTCGATCCATCCTGCGTCCAGGAAGTTTCTTCGCCGTTTTCCAGGAGAAGACTTATCAGTTCAGGACTCTGTTTTGGTCTGTCCACAGCCCTCAAGTATTCACAAGAGTTATGTCCACTGTTGCCAAAGCTCTTCATCTCAGAGGAATAAAGATCTCTCTCTATCTCGACGATTGGCTCCTTGTTTCCCAGTCTCAGCCTCAGTGCTTGGAGGATTTGCAAGTAACTCTCGACTTGACACAGAAGCTAGGACTTCTAATCAATTGGAAGAAGTCTCACCTATCTCCCCTCACAATCCAGGATCTATTTAGGAATGAGACTGGAAACAGTTCCTTTTCTGGCTTTTCCGTCAGATCAAAGAATCTCGGACTGTCTCGCAAAAGTCCAGAACTTTCTGGATATGGATACCTGTTCCGCAAAGGCTTGGATGAGCCTCCTGGGAACTCTGGCGTCAATAGAAAAGTTTGTCTCCTGGGAGACTTCACATGAGGCCCCTTCAATTCTACCTCAGGGAGCAATGGAACAGGAAAACGCTTCCAGACTCCTTCTCCTTTCCAATCTCGGACCTTATCAAGGAAGATCTAAGGTGGTGGTTAGATCGAAGAAAATTAGAGAAAGGTCTCTCTCTATTTCCGTCGAACCCGAACCACGAACTGTTTGCAGACTCGTCAGAAGTAGGATGGGGAGCGACGTTGGGTGTAAAAGAAATTTCAGGTTTGTGGAATGCGACAGAAAAAGAATGGCACATCAACAAGAAGGAGTTGAAAGCAATCCACCTGAGTCTTTTCTTACACTTCCTACCATTCGTACAGGGACAAACAGTTCTGGTTCATTCAGACAGCACCACAGCGTTGTCTTACATAAAAAAACAGGGGCACTCATTCTTACTTCCTCAGCGAGGTAGCAAGAGACCTCCTTTTGTGGGCAGAGAAGCACAAGATTCTGCTCCTAACAAGATTCATTCAGGGAGCCCTTCTGTGAGAGCGGACTCCTTTGAGCAGGAAGCACCAGGTTCTGTCCACAGAGTGGATTTTGCACGATAAGAAGTGTGCAAGTCGCTAATGGAGACTTTGGGGTCAACCTCTGGTAGACCTGTTTAGTGCGACGAACAAATCGAACAGGCTCCCAATCTTCTGCTCTCCTGTCCCGGACCAAGCAGCCTTCCAGACGGACGCAATGCTACTGAATTGGTCGGGTCTGGACCTTACGCCTTCCCCGCCGTTCAAGATGTTAGGTGCGGTGTTGAGGAAATTTCAGCACCACTCCAACACCAGGATGACTTTGATAGCCCCCTTCTGGCCTTCCAGGGATTGGTTCCCAGTTCTCATGGATCTCTTGATCGACTTCCCGAGGAGCCTTCCAAACAGAGTAGATTTACTCAGACAGCCCCACTTCAGGAGATTTCACGAAAACCGGTCAAGTCTGCGGCTAACTGCGTTCAGACTATCGAACGCCTACTCAGAAGCAAAGGATTTTTTCAAGAAAGCGGCTCAATCCATCGCTAGAGCCAGAAGACCATCTTGATCAAGGTCTATGAGTCCAAGTGGAATATGTTTTTTCATGGTGCAAAGATCCTGACATTTCCTCTTCCAGAACCTTGTGACGCATTGGAAGTGGATTTTCTTTTGTTCCTCAGGAATAAGAACCTTTCTGTATCACAATTAAAGGTTATCGTAGCATGCTGGCTACTGTTTTTCGTCACAGAGGTTTGATATCTCTAATAACCAAGATATAACGGACCTTATTAAATCCTTTTACCTCTAAGAGGTCAGATGCTAAAGCATTTGTTTCGTGGAATCTTGATGTAGTCCTGAAGTGGCTTATGTCTGAGAAATTTGAACCTATGGATTCTGCTTCTTTAAGAGATCTTACGAGGAAAACCCTCTTTTTAGTTTTGTTAGCTACAGCTAAGAGAATCAGTGAGATCCACGCCTTGGATAAGAGAGTAGGATTCTCTGCTTCAAAAGCAATTTGTTCTTTCAAACTGTTTTTTATGGCCAAGAACGAGACCCCTTCGCATCCTGGCCTCGCTCTTTTGAGAAATTCCGAGTCTGTCGGAATTGGTAGGTAAGGAGCAGGAGAGGTTCCTCTGCCCAGTCAGAACCATTTGAAATATTATTTGGGAAAGGACTAAAGATATTAGGGGTCCTTCAGATTCCTTATGGTGTTCGGTCAGGAACCCTCTTAGAATGTCCAAGAATGCCATGTCCTTTTTATTAGAGATCTGATTTCTGAAGCTCACTCCAATATTTCAGAGAATGATTAAAAAATGTAAAGTGAAGGCTCACGAAGTGAGGGCTATCTCTACTTCTCTCGAGGGTTTATAAAAGGAACCTCTCCTTCAAGATATTGTGCAAGCAACCTACTGGAGATGTAAGTCTGTATTTGCTTTGCATTATCTCTGGTAAGTACAGACAGTGTTTGATGAGTGCAGCACGTTAGGGCCCTTTGTTGTATCTGGCACGGTAATGGGTAAAGGGGTAAAGGAGGATTAACCTACCTTTTTACTTGTTTTTGGAGTGTGAAGGTTTTTTACGGTTGTCTGTGAGGGTAAGTGTTGGATAGTTTTACCCCACAGTTGGTTTTGGTTTTTATGGTTATGCTTTTTCTTTGGTGTTGGGTGACCCTTTTGTAATTCATGATGTTTGTGTTCGCACTGAGCAGGGGCATACCTGTGGTATTGTCACGGCCATGTCCTAGGTGACTGATACCCAGCTTAAGCAATCTGCGTTCCAGGTCATTATACCATTTAAATGTTGCTCTAAGGATAGCAGGTTACTGAGGCAGTAATCTGTGGAATCAGCTACCTTAGCAGGTGAGGAACTAAGAAATTTTCTACATTAATAACCTTAATGTTTCCAACAACTCTTTTTAGCTGTCATTGCCCCACCTCCTAAAGGTGTCAATCAGCTATATGTAACTAACAGGTAAGTTGTATGTGGAAAATGACATTTTTATTCTAAAATAATGTTTAACACATACTTACCTGTTAGTTACATAGAGAAAGCCCATTTCCTCCCCACGGGGACAGGTAGGCAAATTATTCTGAAGCATGTTGAATAGTTCCTAGAGTTCACAGAGGGCAGGTAAGGGCGATCACCCGATATTGGGAAGGCATTTTTTGAAATTTTGATCTTGACGTCAAGACTAAAGCTATATGTAACTAACAGGTAAATGTATGTGTTAAACATTATTTTAGAATAAAAATGTCATTTTACATCGTTTTCAATACACCAAAAGCATTAAAAGTAAGGTTTTCTTAGGCATTTTCTTGATGACTTTTGACGATTTTTGAGGTTCACACTGGATTTTTGGTTTAAATGTAATGACTGTGGGCATAGAACGGAAGGTCATCATAAACCGGGACTCCTGTACTGTATTACACTTTGAAAATTATTTAAATGTAATTGACATAATATACATATGTTTTCTAAGCCTTCCAGCCAGAGAGGAGAGAGAGAGAGAGAGTTTATTAAAAATTTACCACATAAATGCATGGAAAATATATATTACTATTATTGATATTATTATTACTTTTATTATCATTATTATTTTATATTTAATCTTATTAATCTTTTATTTGAAAATTAGTCTTATTAGGTACATCATTTATTTATCATACAAAAGAAACATTTAAATGCAATGATTGAAAAATCTCTCTCATCTAAATGAGTGTGAGAGAGAAAATTATTTTTATTTAATATTATTTAATCTTATTAAACTTAGTATTAATATTTGAAAATTAGTATGTACCGTAAATCATTATTTTATCATAAAATGTATCTCTAAAATGCTAATAAATGGATAATGGGTTACCCTGGTTCCATCTACGGACGTTCGAGATTACAATTTTTCAAAGATATTCATGTGGAAATTATTTGGTTTACATGCATGTTGGTTCATGTGGATGGAGGACCAGATCTGAGGAAGAAATATAGCTCCAAAACAGCAGAATAATCAAAATTTTGATTTTTTTTAATGAAAAACTCAAGAAAAATGCAGTTTACATTGATTTCAATACACCAAAAGCATTGAATGTAAGGTTTTCTTTGGGTCTGTGACGATTTTCAACAATTTTTCGGCTTACGATGATTTTCGGTTTACAAAGCGCTGATACAGGAACGAACCCCTAAATTTAAACCGGGATCATTGTACAGTTCTGTATTAATCTTTGAAATTATATTATTGATATAATGTCAAAGGCATCTTAAACATCAATACCCTGAAAAATATTTACATATGTAATTCTAAGCCTTCCAGCCAAAGCAGAGAGAGAGAGAGAAGAGAAGAGTTTCTCTCTTTAATCTCTCTGACAAAAAAATATTTATATGTTTGCTTTTTGTCTTCCAAAGATGTAATACCTTTACTACACATTAGTAAAACACGGTGAACACACACAAACAGTGTCTCTTCCTGAGAGAGAGAGAGAGAGAGGAGAATAACTCCTTATTATATCAAAAGATTGAAATCCTTGAGCTTCTGAGGGCAACACTCCTTCCCCTCCTGCCAATATGTCAAACTGTCAAGTAAATTGACATTTACCCTCCCCCTCCTTTCTTAAGTCAGCATAAAAAGACTGGGAATCAATACAGTATTATTTTCGGAATACGTTTCGTGGGGATGTTTAGGCGCACAGTAAGAACAAATAGCTGAACTTTCTGGAAATATTTAAAACCCCTAAAAACACTTAGAACTATTATTTTGATAGTTTAAACACAAGTAAAAACTCCTTTAAAAGTTTTATAAGGATGGAGCAGTTTTTAATAGTTTTATCACAAAAAGTTTGCATTTAGTCTTGAAAATTATATGAAATGCAGTAATTACACAAGATCTCAGTGAAAATACCACGAATGAGTGACTTTTTCTGAAGGATAATGGGTAGGTATGTTCCACAGAGAAATCCCCGAATATGTGAGTCCACAAATCAGTTGAGAATCATGTTGTGGGGTTTACAAATTTGTTTGTATAAAATGTTAAAAAATTTACTACACAAATGCATGGAAAATATATATTACTATTATTATTATTATTACTATTATTATCATTATTATTACTATTATTATCATTATTATTATTATTATTATCATTTAATCTTATTATTAATCTTAATATTTGAAAATTAGTACTTATTAGGTACTTCATTTATTTATCATACAAAAGAAACATACATACATGTTACATGTCGGAAAAAATCTCTCATCTAAATAAGAGAGAGAGAGAGAGAGAGAGAGAGAATTATTATTTTTATTTAATGTTATTATTTAATCTTATTAAACTTAACATTAATATTTGAAAATTAGTACATACCGTAAATCATTATTTTATCATAAAATGTACCCTCTAAAAATGCTAATACTGGCAGTCTCCGGGTTACACCGGTTCCGGCTTACGACGTTCCGAGATTACGACTCTCTTCAAATATATTCATGTGAAATTATTTCCCGGTTTACGACGCATGTTCCAGGGTTACGACGCTTATGACACTGATCCAACAGAAGAAATATGGCTACAAAACGGTAGAAAAATCAAAATTTTGATTTTTTTTATGAAAAACTCAATAAAAATGCTGTTTACATTGTTTTCAATACACCCAAAGCAAGCATTAACCCTTAAGGGACGGATTGAGCCTCAGTGTGAAGTAAAACAGGAATGGGGTGGTGGACGGATTGAGCCTGAGTGTTAAACAGTATTATGCACCACTGATATGGTAAGAATGAGGCGAGAGATAGGTGCCAATACTTCTATATGCTATAAATTCACTAATGTCAACGTTTATATTGACTTGAGAGTCAGGCCAGTTGCTGCAGACGTCTTTTCAGCCATCAGTAATGCTTCTGACGTGAAGGGGAAAAGTACTGCATCTCTCTCTCACATGAGTCTTTTTGTAAATTTGCGTGTAAATATATGAAGGGGTTGCTGTTGTTTTTTGTTTTTGTCTTTTACCATAGTATGTTGGTTGTAAATGTAATTTTACAAAGAAAATTGCAAAGAAATATTAGAAAAAGCATGTAAAAGTAAAAAAGTTACTGAATCTTCCTTCTCGTAAATTTTACGTGAATATTTTTCAACAAATATGCAAAAAATTTGTTACTGCTTTTATTTCTTCTCTGGTTTGATATTGTGTGAGCATTAATAATAATTTTACAAAATACAATGAATTTATTTATTAGAAAAAACATATATAAGTTGGTAAAATTTACGATTGTCTTGTAAATGAGGCCCTACAATGGGTTGTAAATAGTCATTTTCAACTTCTCGTGGAAGGTAGGGAAAATTTTTTAGAAAATTTTTTTTTATACAGTGCATGTATATGTCATTCTCTTTCAATTGATGTGATTTTTTTTTTTATTTTGCTGACCTCAAAGTTTCCCCGGTCTGGGGTGCTGCACATTGATAAATTATGCCATCCCTTAAGGGTTAAAAATGAGGTTTTCTTAGGATTTATGACGATTTTTGATGATTTTTCGGCTTACGACTCGGTGCAGAAACGGAACCCCCGTCGTAAACCTGGGACTGCCTGTTCTATCATCCTGAAACACTTATATATAATTTTAATATAATTTTATAATTTCAATAGTACTTTAAAATAATTTTAATATTTCAATGATATCAATTCTGAGCATCTATCTTCACTTTAATGAGGTCGGTTCCGTCTCTCTCTTTAAGTTACATATTATTAAATCTTAGACTATTGTTATTATTATTATTATTATTATTATTATTATTATTATTATTATTATTATTATTAATATTTGAAAATTAGTAAATCATTTTTTTTTTCATAAAAAATGTATTTAGTCATGAAAATAACATGAAAATACACATTAGTGAATATTTCCTGACGAAAAAGTCCACAAATTGCCGAATTTTTTGCAAATAATTTATAGATACGTTCCACAGGAAATCCCGCGAATCGGTGAGTCAGTGAATCATGAGAACACGAGTACGGTGGCTTTACTTTATGTTATTGTGTGGTGTCACTGTTTTCTCAGCTCTGTCTATATTCCCCCCCCCACCTTTTTGTAGGCTATGTTTTATAAGGCATACAGGTGAAAAATCAACATACGTCACAATACAATAGGCTAAGCTATCCCATGTTTACAGTACCTTAGGCTAGGGTAATATAGTCTTAAATATCATAGGTGAGGCTGTCATACCCAAAATGAATACTGGCCTAATGGCTCCATGGCCAACCTTTAGTACCTAGGGGTGGATATATCAGTCTATAACAGATACTACATTCTACACCTGTCACCATTTACTGCAATACATTTAATGATATTGATAATAGTTGAATATTAATCCTGAAGAGGCGGAGTTTCTTGATGATGCATCAGACTTGTATCCTCTCCTTGATAGCCCTACTCCAAGGCTAATGGAAGGAATGTCTCTTTCCTTTTCTCAACTCAGTTGTAAAGTTACAGAAACAGTTGTGTATAATCATTTTAAGTAGCCCTGCTCAACCATTATCAGCCTTTTTTGACTGTGACTTATCATTGTCTCCTTAACCCCCAAGTATTTAAGGCTATCACCTAAATGCCTTGAATCAGGATACAGTATTAGATTCTACAGCCTTTTTTTTTGCATGCCAGTTTCTTGTAGAATTTCCTAAACTACTCTCAAGTTCTGCTTCAGTAGTGTTCTGGCTCATATTTTAAGTGGTAAAATTACACATGTAACCTTAATTGATGTTTGAACTCCCAGTTCAGGAGGCTGTGTGGATCCTCAGTAGGCCATGTGCAGACTGTCAGAAGTTGAACCTTTGGTAGTACAGTAATGGTTTTCAGAGAAGGGTACTTTATACCTTTTGTTATTTCTTTTAACCCTTTCATCTTCCTGATATCCTTCTCTCCACACTCTTCAGACAGAGAAGTTCAGAGTTTGGAAAGATAGATTGTTCTGCTATGAGGCCTTTGAACCATGGGCTTTTCCTGCCTCAACAAGTTTGTTCATATGCCTCCCTTTTTTATGAGTCTTTTTAGTTTGCTCCTGGTGGTCTTTTGGAAGGGCAAAAGATAATTTCTGTGGACATGTAGGACACTTACATTTCTTGGTACACCTTCAGTTGAAGTAAAGTATTCTCCTGTGCATCAAGGTTTTAGCAGTATGGCATCATCTGCTTGATTCAGTGTGTTTCTCTCTTGTTTGGATGTCTGGTTCATTCTCACCAAAGGGTTTTATGATAACCTTGAGGGTGAAGAATTGTTTTATGTCTAACCTTTCCGACCCAGTCAGTTGCTTATCTGGGGATGAAGGTCAGCTCTCTCTTGGTGGGGGTTTTCCAGCAGGTTGATAGATAGCCAATTTTCAACCACTTTTGAGATCTGTAATGGCTTGACCTTTAGTCCTCAAGAACCTTTATTCTGAGTCCTAAGTTGTCTCGGAGGCAGTTTTGGGGGTCATTCTAAGAAACATTTGATGCCAGGGAGTTAGCAGGTAAACTTACTATAGCTCTTGGCACTTTAAGATGGTCTTATGCAAGTCTTGATTCTTACATAAGACGACAAGGAGACACAATTCAAGAGAGTTGTTCAGATTAGCAAAGAAAATTCTTTTTCTTTTGGGCAGAGTCCTGCAATGTCATTGCATTACCCTGTTTTGTCCTAAGAAAAACCTTTGTTATTGAAGACCAACTCAGCCAGAAAAGGCAAGGTCCCCAGTCAGATACAGGCAGTCCCTGGTTATCGGCAGGGATCTGTTCCAACGGCATGACAATAAACGAAAGTCGCTGATAACCAAAAATCGGCGATTTTTGTCACTTATCGGCGCCTCTGTCAGGTATGTATCAGCGCCAATACCTGATTATCCCAGCTGATAAGCAGAAATCGGTGCATCTTGGCACCAAAAATTGCTGATTTTCATTGCAAGACAAGTGCTATAAAACTGGATTGCCGATAACCAGGGGACTGTCTGTAGTCTCCTCTTCCTCAGGTTTGCCAGAAGTTGTGGAACCTTTGGGGAGACCTAAACACCCATCTGTTCACGACTGCCCAAAACACTACTTGACCCGTGTACTGCCCTTCATGCCAGTATCCTCAGGCATGGGCAGTTGATGCCAGTTGTTGCCTTCCTTCAAGATTGGTCTTTCTAAACCTTTATGTTTTTCCTCTGCAGTTTGAGGAAATACTCAACAAGTTGTGAGCTTTGCAGGTCACAGTGATGATTTTCATAGCCCATTCATGGCCCCTAAGGGTTAGTTCCCCTAACTTTCTTTCTTGATGGTAGAAGTTCCTCATCTGCTGATGTTTAGGAAAAGTTTTTTCAAACAGTCTCTCGAGAAGATTCCTTCAAACTTTCACATGCTTCATCTACCTGCTTGGAGATTGTCAAGATTGTCATTTGCATTTATGAGGTAAGGGCTTTCTAGAATGACCAAGGAAACAATCCTTAAATCTAGAAGGCCCTCCTTTGTTAGACTTGTGTATCAATAACAGGGGTTAGTTTTTTTTTTTTTATCTTGGTGCTTATTCAGAGTGATATCCAGCACCAGTTCTACAAGAGATCCTATTTGAAATTCTACCAGCATCTCGGGTACACTAAGCAGTTTTCTGTCACAGCAATCAAGGATACCACATTTTGACTGCTTAGGTAGGCTGTGAAGAAATGGCTGTCTTATGCCCAGTTAGAACTACTAATGGTTTGTCTGTAGAAACATAAACCTTCAATAGGAGGAGTTTTTATAGTTTTCAGTGGTGTTAGAAGGCAAAACACTCGTATGTCCAAGATAGCTAAAGTCATGCACACACAATTGATTCCTGAGCTTTTACCTTTTTTGGAAATAATCCTCATGGCTTCAGTATCATAAACAGGTTTTTATTTCCTTTAATCCCTTTTCTAGTAAAAGTTGTCATGCAATTAAAGGGGGATGTAACTGTCTTTACCTCATCATTTGCGAAATGTTTAATTTTAGGCATATACAGTAGTTCACATAGACATTTTGTTAGGGTACACCAGAAGCCTACTCAGTCTTTTCCTTTGGTCTGCCGGTGTTGCTTCTCCTCCTCATCCTCCATTAGCCTACTAGATAACCTAGGTTAATTCCCCTCTCTCTCTCCCTCTCACTCCTGCTCCACTTTCCTTTGCTCTCTTTGTGGTTCAAGAGAAAAATTGAAGTAATTGAGATATATTCTTTTCTCATAGTCATGTATATATAAGAGAGAGGTGTCGGAGCCTTGGCATCCATCTGTAGCCCGCCCTCTGGACTGCTCTGCATCAGTTGGTCCTCTCCTCTGACAGGGAGCCAAGGTGTGTCTTGAGACCAAGGTCTGTGCCCTCTGCCACCTCTCTCTCAACCATCTCTCCATATGAGTTGTTTGGTTGTTGGCTCTCGCTCTTGCTAGTTCACATGTCGCCTGTTTAGCAAGAGTGATATAAGATAGGTGTAAACCGTAGAGTTATTTAGAGTTACAGACTTATTACGTTTGTCCCAGTAGTTCTGAATCGCACCCTAGTTCTGTTTTCGTTTGCTCTCCCAATATTGTCCCTGTGCGAACGATATCCCTCCCCCTCTTTCTTAGTTTTTCCCGTGTCGTCTCGTATCTGTCATTGTGTAACAATATTCGTAATAGCAGTTTTCCCTCTCCAGACGCTTCCTTTCTAGAGGGAATTAGCCGGCAGTCAGAACAGCTCTCGCCCCTTTGTAATTGCCTCGTAAGTTTTGTGCAGACGACACCGTCTGTTGTCATGGTTACTTGGTGACATCTTGCAAGAAACCTCTAACTTCCCCATCTGTGCAGACTACACCCTCTGTCATCAAGGTTATGTGGTGACCACGTACAAATCCTCTCCTCCACCTGAATACCCATTCACTCCATCTGTCTCTGTCTCCGAGCATTCCGTGGCGTCATTACTGACGTTCCGGCTTGGTCACCTCTTCCGTCTCTGTTCCTCCATTTTAGACTTGAAAGAATTTCAACTGTGTTTGGTTGATTCCCCTTAGTATTTAAGCGGTGCATAACTCACGTGGTTCCGTTTTCACTTCCTTTTGCTGAAGATAAATCTGTTAACCAGCACCTTAGTGTACTTCTTCCTCAGTTCCTGTTAAAACGAATAAGAACGAATAGGTGCGTTATCAGGGAAGTAGAGCTTTTGGGAATGGGTGAACAGTCATAAGAGCAAGCTAGGAAACTGTTTAGTACTTAATAACTTAGCTCCTAGCACATAGTTCTTCATTGGATGGGTGGGTAGAGCTCTCGGCTAGCACGCTGTTGGCCCAGCATTCGACTCACCGACTGGCCAATGAAGAATTAGAGGAATTTATTTCTGGTGATAGAAATTAATTTCTCGTCATAATGTGGTTCGGATTCCACAATAAGCTGTAGGTCTTGTTGCTAGGTAACCAGTTGGTTCTTAGCCACATAAAATAAACCTAATCCTTCGGGCCAGCCCTAGGAGAGCTGTTAATCAGCTCAGTGGTCTGGTTAAACTAAGATATACTTAACTTTTCCTAACACAAACAGTGTTGTGTGCTCTCAACTGTGTTTTATAGTACATGAGGTATAAGGCCCATAGTCCTTTCATTGCATGAGGAACTCTTTCTCCTGAACCAAATACTGTATGTTAGTAACATTGCATTCTATCTTATCATTATTTATTAGAAAATCCTGTTTTTGAATTTTGGGAGTATGAAGGTACACATTGGTGTAGAGGAGCCTACCTTCATATATGTAGGTGTAGTGTCTTTAGTTTTGAACTGTCGATTATGGGCTTTCAACTCAGGCCCAGGAGCCACTAGTACTATATGAGATAGTCATTTTTTCCCTGTAAGGATCCTCTGACAAGTCTTGCCATGAGGGCCTCACACCCTGTTGTGGTTTCAGCGTCTAGCTACAATACTTGCCAGCAATGGTCACACAACAAGTAGGAATGTTGAGAAGCTTTTTCTCCCCATTAAAAAGCTTTTAATTCCCTTGGCTGAACATAGTTTCTCTGGCTGCACTAGCCCACCATCCTTATTCATTGTGGTAGTCAGCTAACTTTAACAGTACTGTAGGTAAGACTCATTCCAAATAATGATGATTTTCATGATAAAATTTATCATTTGGATACTTACCTACTATTACAGTGGAAACCCACCCCATCTTAGTGGGTGGTGAAGAAGAATTCTGACTAAATTATTTACATTCCAACACCACCAGGTGGGAAAACAGGTTACTACAGTGACAGTCGTAACGGGTTAGCTAAGCATAATTTGAATTTTTCAAATGCCAATCCTACCTGATAGCGCAAAGATGTAAGCTAACTTTAACCGTAGGTAAGTATCCAACTAATTAATTTTATCATGATAATTATCGTTTTATATTTTCTTTATTACTTCTATTCTCATGACTTGTATATTACTGTAACTTTTAAATTTTATGCACTTTTTGCAGAAGTCTGTGAGGTTGATGCCTGCTGCTATCCTGTACCATGGGAAGAGTGATGATGAATCAACAAAATTAGTAAGTTCTATTCCTGATTTATTAAGTGAAGTTTTTCCTTATTATAATCTGAGTTAATGTTTTTCATTTCTTGAAAAATTTAGTGTTGCTGTAGAAAGGTATTTCACAGTGTAATTAAATTTAAGACTTTTGTCTTCAATTAATTTTGCCTTTTTAATTCTAGTTCTTTTTCCTAAGTTTCTTGCCTACTGGTATGAAATAAAATCTAGGAATATTTTTCTTTTGACCATTCCTTTTTACATTAGTAGCCTTTGCTTCTTATGGGTTAGGTGATCATTTTTATAGAAACAGGAGTTTTAATCCGCTTAGTTCAGACACATCTTTTCTTATTTTTCCAAGATTTTCATCCTTCACTATATCCAAGGATGTTAAAAATCAGTCTTTGAGTATCAGGCAGCATTTTGGACCACTGTAGAACGGTAAGCAATTGTAACACTTCAGTACTTGCTAGTGTAAAGATACAATGTGGGTGTTTGGGTAATGTGCTTTACTGTATTTGTAATGTTAACTTCAAGACGTATTTTTGTACATAAGGTTGTAAAGATTCTTCGTGGTTCAAGATTCAAGTGGAAAACTATTGAGTGAAATGTTAACAATTATTTATAAATGAACTGTATATACAAAATACAGTATGGTGAGCTATTTAAAATCATATATATATAGAAGGATATTGTGGATGCTGTAAGAAATATCTACAAACAACCTAATACTGTACTGCAATTATTGAACCCAGGGTCAACTAAAGCTCAGTAAAAGGTTGGGGGGGGGAATGAAAGAAAAGAGAAACTGCATATTATCAGAGGGTGGGAGATGATAAGAGGCAAAACAGGCCTAAGTATGGAGATGCCAGACAACCACCAGAGAAATATAGAACCCCTCTAGGGTTGACCAGTGGGATTGATGTTGGATCCATCTTTAGATAAGGCCTTCTTGAGTTGTCTTAAGAGTCTCTCATCTTTCATATTTCCTCTGTAATTACCTTGCAGATTTAATGGTGATGTGCCGTCTTATAAATCTGTCCTTCGTTAGTACCCAGTGTTGTGGGGCAAATAGAATCTCCAGGGATGACTTTTCACTGTGGGTAGTGAGATAAAAGACTCATCAGGTAGAAATAATGTTCCTCCCCTGGCCTTTTGACTTGTGATTTGTCTGTCTTCTTTTCAGTCAACTTTTTTTAGTACAGTATTTAGAATCTAGTGTCAACACCCCATATCAGCCTCCGGCAATCTCTTTGGAAGCTAATGCTTCTTCCAGTACTTTACAGATCTCTAAACTACATGGGTAGTGTCTATGCTTACTGTAACATCAGCACCCTAAAGAAATTTTGTTAAAGGCCACAATAATCGGAATATTTGTATTCAGTTATATGAAATCACAGTATTTCACGTTAAATGACTGATAAAACTTTGCATGTTAAATTTAGTAGTCCTGTTAACTTTGACTAGGGAATGCATTCTCTTAGACAAAATCTCTCCATTTGCATCTTATCTCTCAGACCCATTTGTCCATTGTTCCCATTTCTTTTGAATTTTTACCTGGGGTCTGAACCATAGTTTGGAATAACAGTATTTACTTTTAAAAAATGCAAAGGTGCAATATACAGTTAAACACTTTACAGTTACTCATAAACTTGTAGATCTTGAATGTCTTTTATATGAAGACTTTTGAATGAAAAGTGATCTTCCAACTGCTTCTTTGGTCATTACACACCAATTAATAAAAAATAACCTTATTCCGTAAAATGACTTCTTACCACACCAACTTGTTACATCCTTGAAGGACAAAGGTGCCACTGCACATGGCCAGACCTCACACTCCTGTCTCACAAGACCTCGGTCTTCCCTGTGGCTGTTCCAAGCTGCTCTTTAAGGATTATAGTATTTTTGTGTTGGGTATGTTGGGAATGTTATGCCAGTCATTTTCATTTGTCCATTTATATACCATATACGCTTTCTCCATATGGATGGTTTTTTATTGCGATTTGTGAATTGTTGTTTTACTAGTGTTATTTGCCTTTGGGTCTTATGTCATTATGTACCTGCAAAGAGGTTATTGTGAATGCATTAGTAATACCTTCAAATTATGTTATTGAAAGCCTAATTCCACTGATTTTTTCTTAATGTTTCTACTTTGCTTAATATTTTTCCTTTGTTTCATACTGTCTTCTCACCTACATGCTGAGATTTGCACCATTCGTATTGGTTTCACTTCACTCCAACAATTATGGGAGAAAATGAAGCCCTTACCTCTCCTGGAACAAATTAATCATCACCAGCACAATCTTTCTAAGTTATCTGAAACCCTTCCAACTACATAGTTTGGTCTCCTTTTGGGGGTATTTCAATCTACATCTCATTTCTGTTACTGTAGCATTTGCTGTACCCATTCAGATAACTCCACTCGGTGCCAACTATAATACAGTATTTTCAGGGTTCCTATAAGATTGATATACTTCACTTGACTTTCTCCTTAATTTTCCATGGCAGTGTTGTTGCTTTGGGAGCCAAAACCCAAACTTAGTTGTCACTAATATTTCTGAAATCTTACTTAGTTATTGAGGGAGTGTAGATGCCCCTTCTTTTAATTTTTCTTTAATTGTTTGACTGCTACTGCTCTTTAGCCATCTAGTCAGAAGAGCAGGGGCATGAGTCATAACAAGTTTCTACTGCTATATAGACATATAGGTTTCTTTCATATATGCTGAGAAGAGTTCAAGTACCTGTATACTGCTCTTGACCGTAAAGAAATTTCTTATTATTTGCTAATTTCATATAAGTAACTTACTAAGTAATTACATAGCTATAGGTTTTCTAACCACGGCAGCCTAAATTCAAAAGTGGCGGCAGCACTTCTGTTGTTTTAGTGTAGGTGACAAGCCCCGCCCACTTTTGGGGAATAAGAGGAACAACATAGCAGAGAGCTTCAATTTGGTTCCTGCTGGCTTCCGACCAACATTGGGTGTTTTCTGCAGCGTTCTTCATCATTTTTTGGGTGTATTTTCAGAATTTGGTGAAGTATTCAAATTTTGTCGTTCTCTGAAATGCAGCTGGGGCATTTGCCAATCCAAAACTGAGATTGCAGAACTGATACTGTTTTTTCGTAGTTGAAAAGGCAGTTATCGGTCTACAATCCTCCGCCACTGGCGTCTGATAATACCCCCTTACCAGATCCATCTTGCTAAACACTTTCATCCCATGTACTGTATACTGTACACACAGACACCACACACATAGGGAGTCTTTCTTTTGCTGTCACCCCATTTACTCTCCGATAATCAGTACACTTCGCAGTCTTCCATCAGGCTTTCTTACCAACTGTATACTGTACACACAGACACCACACACATAGGGAGTCTTTCTTTTGCTGTCACCCCATTTTCTCTCTGATAATCAGTACACTTCGCAGTCTTCCATCAGGCTTTCTTACCAGCACAATTGGACTATTCCAAGCACTCTTACTGGGTTTAATCACTCCCATCCTTTCTGACTCTTCACACTGCTCTTCAATCTTTCGCATTACCAGGAAATGTCGGGATCTCTGATAAATTGGTGTATAGTCTGTCAGCCGAATATGGAACTCCGGTAATCAAGTTGTCCCAAAGTCCTCATCACCTTGACTCAACACACCCTTTCTTTCCCACAACAACTCATACACCTGCTCTTTCTCTTTCTCGCTCAACTTCTCATTCAGCCTCACCTTTTCCCTAAGCTTTTCTTTACTCCGCTGTTCTGACTTTTCCCCTTCGGCCATCATATCATACCCCTTAACATGCTTATCATTACTCAACTCGACAACACCTCTTAAGCTTCCCGATCTATCACCACGATGTATGCCTCTCCCTCTTCTTTTTCACTTCCCCACACACCTGTACACACTCCTTTGCATCCTTTACATCCATAATTCCACCAAAACACATGAGCGACCTGCCTTATCTCATAACACACAGAGCTACTATCCAACATGAACATTTCACCCGAACTCTCTGCGCCAACTCCAACATTGGTTCTCCACCTTACTTTCATACTCCCCATCACATACACCCCTACTCCAGAAACCATCTTCGGACTTACTTGTCCATACTCCTCCAGATACAACTTCACACTCATTTCATTCCCCATTTGTATTTCTATCATTTCTTGTTCTGGGTACACCTTTACCCTGTTTTTCTTCAGAAATGGGTACCCCAGCAACACATTACTTCTCATTCACTCTGTTTACAATGTAAAAATCCTCCTCCTCCAGCCATATTCCTGCAACCGCAACCAACTCAACAAACCTCGCACTCACCCTTTCCTCCAGTCCCTGTCACATATCCAGCACATTCCTGCTTCTGTGCTATGTCTTCTTTTATTTTCTCTATGCCTCTCTGAAAACCACATTTCTGCTACAACCAGTATCAATCAGTGCTTTCTATAACACTCCACCACATTCTACTCTAACATGCAAACAACAATCTGCTCATTCCCCAAAACAGACATTCCCACTCACAAACTCTTCTCTCACATGCAATACATCTATCCCTTCCATACCAGAGGGCTCACCAAAGTAAACCCCCTTCACACTTAGTTTCTGTGGGGTTAGGCTTTGGTACAGCGACTTCCTTCATGAGACCCTCCATTCCACATCCTTCACACTTGCTCAGAGTGTTCTTGCATGCTCTGGCAAAATGCCCACTCATTCCACAGTTTCCACAAAGACTTCCGATTGCTCTTACACTCCCTCCACTCTGGCAGTCTCTCGCTCAATGTCCTACCTCTCCAAAGCCAAAACACCTCAACTCTTTTGCTTATGGGCAGTCCCTCAACATATGCCCTCTTTTTTCTCAGCCGAAGCACTCACCATTGGCCCATCTGCAATCCGCTTTCACATGCCCAGTCCTTCTACACCTGAAACACTCCTTTCTACTGCTACTCACTCCCATCTGCCTTCCCCCCCTCAAGTAGGATGCCTTGACAAGGCTATGAGACCCTCGCCTTTGGGCCCGGGTCCTGACGAAACAGTCTATATAATTTTTGGTTTAAATGGCATGGACATTTCCACATTAGCAAAATTTTACTGCTTAGGTGAATCTGAGAAGGGATTGTTTTTTGGACAGGGTTTGCATTCGAAGCTAATTGTGGGAGTTGTGGTGGTTGAGTCACCACTCAATATGGTTTGGACCTAAGAGAGTGATGGGCTTCTCCCATTGCTATTTTGGGGGGTGAAACCATCTTCAGGGATCAGCTCATCAGAATCCAGGGGGGCGGGACTGGTTTTTGGAGGTGGGACTCCTGGCTTTTGTCTGGAAGCCCACCAATACGTTTGGATTGGGGAGTCGGTCCCCATTAGTGAGGGCAGAACTCCCAGCAGGTGGATTGGCTTATACTTGGGCCACTGCAAGCGTATTGGTGCTATCCTGAAAGGTTAGGGTATGTGGTGGACTGCTGGGAGTCAACTCTCACTTGTGCCATTGGTAGAGAATGCGAATACCTGACTGATCCATGATACAGCGTTGTCGGGTTGTTTTAATTCTGGTACTACACCCAGGGCAAGGGCATCTTATTGTAAGCTTTGCTAGCCATCAGAAATATCCTTCACTGCAAAGTTCCCACCTAAATAGGGGCGACCCATAGCTATATACCTCCATGCCACTGCAGGTTAAGTTGAGCACCAACCAGAGGTAGTATATACCTGCAGTACGTAGCTCCTACCGGGTAAGGAAACAACAGGCATTGTATCAGTGCTAGCAACTGTTCTATTTCAGAGTCATTACCATTATTTAATGTTTTGAAGTAGAATATGTCCATGTATCCCACCTATCAATGTGGGTTCAGCTATGTAATTATTTGGTAAGTTACTTATGTGAAAATGTTATTTTCTTAATAAAATTAAGTTTCATATATACTTATCAAGTAATTACAGAGTCGGAGCCCTCCCTCCTTCCCTTGCATGGACATCAGGGCACAAAGGAATTGAAGCTCTCTGTTATGTTGTTCCTGTTGTTCCCCGAAAGTGGGTGGGCTTGCCCTACAATAAAACAATAGAAGCACTACCACAATTTTTGAATTTAGGCTGCCGTGGTTAGAAAACCTTTAGCTCTATAATTACTTGGTAAGTATAGGGTATGTAAAACTTAATTTTACTATGAAAGTAACATATTTCTCAACAGCTAAGGTTTCAACTTCTTCCTGTAGTCAGTCCTGATAGATCTTTTTTGTTCTTCCAATTCTGCTATTAGTTATTCAAGTGCCCCTGATTTTCTTACTCTACCTATTTCTTAACTTATGTCTGCCAGAATGTTTTCTGCTTGTAATAGCTGAAGATTTTTAATCTTATCAAGGCATCAGGTTTGTTCAGTATTTATGTTCATTACTAAAGGAGTTTGTGGACAGACTTTTGGCTCCAGTGCATTGCTGTCATTTTCTGCCAGATTATATCTTTCACTGATCCTTCCTCTTAGAAACATTCAACAGGTTCATCTCATCCTGAAGAACAGGAGCCATCTGATCTTTTCAACTAATGCTTTACTGAATTTTCCATCATCTAGTATTAAAATAAAGTTTTAGGAACTTGATTTGTACCTTTCTTAATTGCCACTTTCTCAAATACTGTAACTTAATCCAACTCTCTTCATTTTGATTACCAGAATGGTATCCATTAGGTAAGACCTATGATTGACCTTCCATCTTATCACGTCTATTCATTTCTATTTGTGATGGCTCTTCCGTACTGTTAGAGATAGCTTATATCTCTGTGCTGGTAGGCAAGTTGGCATTCAAACAAAGAAGATTGAATGGCTGACCCAAGTTGGCTGTCTAGTACACCTGTTCTCCACCAGGTGTGTTTCGAATGTTTTATCTCTTATCAGAGTTCTCCCTGCTGCCATTGTTTATAGGCACTCATTAAGAAAGCTAAGAATGTCAGGTTCTGTAGGAATGGTTACTGCATTGTGCTAGCAGGAGGTAGACAGACACACTGTTTGTGCCAGCTGCAGGGGTATAAAGTGTGATCTTCAGAATAGATGTTAGGAACATAGGGATTTTCAAAGGACTTTATGTTGAAGTTCATTAGTATTGGAAGAGAAGGGAAGCAGATAGATTGCAAAAGCAAATAGTTAGGTCAGGCCATAAACCTCTCATTTTTACCCCTTCTCGAGGTCCTTTGTCATTAATTTTCCTGACTCAGCCTATGGCTTTTTTTACCTGCTAATGCTTTAGTTAAACTCAGTTTTTTTTACCAAGGCAGATTTGCATTCACTCGCAGGGGTGCCCTTTTAGCTCAGAAAAGTTTCCTGCTAGCTGATTGGTTGCAAGTATTTTGCCCGAATAGTATCAATGTTTTCAAATAATTACCAAGTAATGTGAATCGAAACTTATTTACTAACCTAAATTTCTCCCTCAGATATATGTTATGTCAATAAATAATGTTAACGAATAAAGAGATTATAAAGTATTGTGATGGTAAGTCTAAATTTAATAACACCTGCCGAAGTCAACGATAGGAGCTTGTTTTCAGATGCACGCTGCATAATTTTTGTACTTTTCACATATTTTAACACCAATTGGGATAAATTACACTAAGCATAAGAAAAACATGTTATTATAAACTTTCTTTGCATACCAGAATCTATTAAAAACATGGAATTAATAAAACTCACTATTGATGAAAACTTCCGGAGAGGTAAAAGGAACAGCCTGTGGCGGCTAATTCCTGCTCCCACAGTTGCAGTTTTACTCCCAGCCATGTCTCTCTTCGTTCTCTGCAGTGCAACAGGCTTCCTCATTAGTGGATCCTTCATTCCAATCGATTCAACACCATTTGGATAATATTCTGGGCTTAATTAAGAAGACACCCTTGACTCAGCCTATTACAGAGCTGTTGCCCATTTCTTTTGAGGAAGAAGATGTGGATTCTGTTACCCCTCCTTCAGCGTATGCCTCCTTGCTCAGGTTCCTGCTGGTGACATTTCCAGATTTTTTCATGCCTGCAGCTCCAGCGTTACCAGCTTCTACTTACTTAATGGACAACCAGATGACTCCTTCTTCGAGGCTACCTAAAATGGTGCTGTCCTCTCCAGCTAAGAAAGCTCTCCATGAAGTGGAAAGCTGGCTCTCGAGCAAGAGAGAGCAGGAAGAGCCTCTTTTAGTTGTCTGCCTCCAGATTGTCGCAGAGAAGATACTTATCATGTGCAGCTGGAGAGGCCCCATCCCAGGGAGACTTCTCCAGGTTGATAGTCTCCTCCAGAAGGTTGGCATTTAATTTAGCAAAGATTTTTTTCTCGACCTTGAAATTGGACCACCTTATCAAGCATATTTTTAAGGTCTTGGAAGTGCTCAGCTTTTTAGACTGGGCAGTAGGAGCCTTTGCCCGTAAAATAAAGGATTGCCCATATATTCCAGAAGACTTCTCATCGGACTTTTTAGGGGTCATCTCATGCCTGGACAAAGGTATAAGAGACAGTTCGCTTGACTTATCCTTCCTGTTTGCGATGGGTATTCTCAAGGAAAGGGAGCTTTGGTGTTCCTACACCACGAGGGGTGTGACCCTTTCTCAGAAGTCCGTGCTCCTCTTCTCTCCGCTTGACCAGAAACACCTATTCCCTCAGGCTACTGTTCTGCAGATTGCTTCTGATCTGCAGAAAAAGCCCACTCAGGACCTCGCACAGTCAGCAAGGCACCTAGATAGACTCCAGCCTTCAGCTCAAGGACAGTTTCTCATGTTCAACCTCAGCCCTTTTGTGGTAGGGATAGACAAAGAGGCTTCCTTAGACCTTATACAAGCTCCTGTTTTCACCTCAAGTAATCAAAAAGTCCTCCAATAAACCACCTGCGCGTAAATGGGGATCTAGTCTTCCGCACACCTGTGGGAGCAGGACTCCTCCACTTTTGGTAGCATTGGGAAGCAAGAGGAGCAGAAAGTTGGATTGTGCAAGTCTTGAGAGAAGGTGATTCGATCCCGTTTCTGCGGAAACCTCCTTTAACCAACAAGCCTGTCTTATTGATGGCCTACTCTGTAGGCTCTGAGAGGTTTTCAGCCCTCTCCCATGAAGTGTCAGCACTCCTCAGAAAAGAAACAATCGAGCTAGTCGAGGACACTTCCTCTCCGGGGTTCTAAAATTGGTTGTTTGTAGTCCCCAAGGCCTCGGGGACTGAAGGCCAGTTCTGGATGTGAGTGCCCTGAAATTGTCCTTGCATCCATTTGCTTAGGAGATTGGATGATTTCAGTAGACATGAAAGATGCCTACTTCCATGTCCCAGTTCATCAGGACTCAAGGATGTTTTTAAGGTCTGTGTTCTTGAAAAAGGTGTACCAATTCAGAGCCCTTTGCTTCGGCCTGTCCACAGCTCTGCAGGTGTTCACGCGAGTCCTAGTTCCAATACCAATGGTTACATTTGATGGGGGTCAGCATTTCGCTGTAACCTGACGATTGGCGCATTCGCTCCCAGCCGAAGAACAAATGTCCAGAGGACCTTCACAAGACCCTCCTCACCCAGGATTTGGGCCTCTTGATAAACTTTCCAAAATCACAGCTGACTCCTTCTCAGGAGATAGGTTATTTGGGGATGAGGATAAACTCAGGTTTTTCAGGTTTTTTCCTCCCCCAAAGGATAGACTCGTGCCTTCAGAAGGTAGACAAATTTCTCTCCCTTCAGTCCTGTTTTGCGAACAGCTGGATGAGCCTTTTTGGGACCCTCTCATCCATGGGACAGTTTGTATCCCTGGGAAGGCTACACATGAGAAACTTACAGTTCTTTCTGAAAATTAGTTGGAACAGAAAGAAATACCCAAACTCTTTCGTTTTTCCAATAACGAAGGAAATAAAGGAGGACCTTGTTTGGTGGAAATCAAAAGACAAGCTCTCACGAAGGAAGTCGCTCCTTCCTCTGAACCCCGACCATTGTTTTATTCAGACGCATCAGACCTAGGTTAGGGAGCCCTCTGGAAGACAAGGAAGCCTCAGGCCTGTGGACTTAGGAGCAAAAGAAATGGCATATCAGTGTAAAGGAATTGACAGCAATTCACTGGGGATTGCGAGCATTTGCATCAGAGGTGTCCGGGAAGAAAGTGACTGTCCACTCGGATAACACCACATCACTGCCCTATGTCGAAAAACGGGAACTCATTCATTTACCCTTTGCCAAGCAGCAGGAGCCCTGCTCATTTGAGCAGATCAGAATCAAACCCAGATCTTAACCAGGTTATTCAGGAAAATTCAGTGTACAGTCAGTCCCCAGTTATCGGCGGGGGTTCTGTTCTAGCGGCGTGATGACAACTAAAAATCTCCGATTTTCGGTTATCAACGCTAGTACCCAATTATTGGTGTCGATTAGAAGAAAACAGTGAATTTCAGCGCCGAAAATTGCCAGTTTTCATTGCTAGACAAGCCCTGTAAAACCAGATTGCCGATAACAACGGACTGCCTGATTAGCGGACAAACTCAGTCAAAATTAAGTCCTCCTGACGGAATGGACTCTGGACCCCCTTGTGTGCCTAGAGTTATGGAAACTGTATTTTTCGCCAGCGCCAGATCTGCAAGTATGGGCAATGGACGCAATGCTTTTAGATTGGTCGAACAAAGACCTTTACGCCTTTACCCCATTCAAGATGGTGAGAGAAGTAATAAACAAGTTCCGCAATCATCGGAATGTAACAATGACCCTAGTAGCCCCTTTCTGGCCAGCACAGGAATGGTTCCCAGACTTGCTGGAACTTCATGGATTTTCTGAGGTTGTTGCCTCAAAAACCCAAACTACCCAGACAACCACATTTCAGGCGGTTCCATCAAAGACTGTCCACTCTGGCTCTGAATGCATTCAAACTGTCTACAGATTGGTATGAGCGAAAGGATTTTCGAAGGCAGTTGCAGACACTATTGCTTGTTCCAGACAACAATCCTCATGCAAAGTATATCAGACCAAGTGGACAGTCTTCCATGACTGGTGCAGGAGACACAACATCTCGTCTTCTAAGACGGCTGTTCGACTTGACCAAACAGAAAGAAGAGAGGCTAGTAGCCTGGAATCTAGATGTGGTTCTTAAGTGGCTGTAGCAACCATGTTTTGAACCTTTGCAATCTATCTCTCTGAGGGACTTCACTAGGAAGACTCTGTTCTTAGTAGCGTTAGCTACTACCAAGCGGGTAAATGAACTACACGCTATCGATAAGAAGATTAGATTCTCTCAGGGTAACAAGATTTTCTCATTTACCCTAGGATTCTTAGCTAAAAATGAGACCCCTTCCAGCCCATGGCCTTGCTCATTCAGTATTAAAAGTTTGGTAGATATTCTAGGTCCTCAGGACTCAGAAAAGACTCTTTGCCCTGCAAAGGGCATTGAAATACTATTTACAGGCAGTCCCTGGTTATCGGCGGGGTTCCATTTCTGAGGGTGTGATGATAACCAAAAATCGGCGATTTTCAGGGGTTATCGGCGCCGAAAAGTGCCGATTTTCAGTTATCGGCGCCTCTGTTAGGTATGTATTGGCGCTGATAAGCAGAAATCGGCGATTTTCGGCACTGAAAATTGCTGATTTTCGTCGCTAGGCAAGCGCCATAAAACCAGATCGCTGTTAACCGAGCCCGCCGTTAACCGGGGACTGCCTGTACTTAGAATGGAGAAGATCCATGGGGCTTCAAGCAACCCTTGGTGTTCAGTAAAGAATCCGTCTCACCTTCTATCAAAAAATGCCTTATATTTTTTATGAGAGATCTTATTTTAGAGGCTCACGCACAGACTGAGGAGGATGCTTTACCTTTAGTGAAGGTAAAAGCTCATGAAGTGTGGGTGGTAGCCACATCCCTGGCTTTCAGACATAATTTGTCTATTTACCTCTATTATCCAAACAGTGTTTTGGAAATGCAAATCAGTGTTTGCATCTCATTATTTGCATGAAATTGAAACTTTGTGAAAATTGCAGTATCTTGTGTCCTATTTGGTTGCTATGAAAATTGCAGTATCTTGGGTCCTATTTGGTTGCTGGTATGGTGTTGGGAGAAGGATGTAAGAAGTCTTTCTTCAGTCCTTCCTATTTTTTCGCCTTAATTAACGGGCAGTAAGAAGGTGGATCCATCATACGCTGGAACAGGCCAGATACAGGCGAGTGAAGTAGCCTTACTGTTAGATTGATTTTATTCTACACAAATAGACCTAGCAGTAGCAGACTCTTCCTTTCTCTAGCAAGGAGAGAGAGAAATGATAACAAATACTTATAGGTGGCTACCGTAGTTTGTAAACTGAACAAATATAGCTCTTTAATTTTCTCTAATGCAATGAATTTCTGCATTGGACTTAGCTCAGTACAGGCAGTCCCCGGTTAACGGTAATCCAGTTTTATGGTGCTCGTCTAGCGATGAAAATCGGCAATTTTCGGCACCGAAAATCGTAGATTTCCGCTTACTGGTATTGGTATTGGTGCCAATACGTAACTTACAGAGGCACCGATAACCCACTTTTCGACGCTGATAAGCCCCGAAAATTGCCGATTTTCGGTTAGCGGTGATTTTTGGTTATCATCACACCCTCAGAATGGAACCCCCCGCCGATAACCAGGGATTGCCTGTAGTCTGACTGTAGGATACCCATATACCTAACAGATCAGAGGCTTAGGTCTCTTTCCTTTGAATTCTCTTATTCAGAAGTATGAATGGGTGTACCAAACCTCCTGTTGGTTCAGGATTCTCTTACCTCCCACCAAGAGTGAGTCTATCCTAATATTAAAACCCAGGTTTTTTCCGCGTATAAACAAATGATAAATTTAAATTAATTTGTATTTTTCATAGCTAACAAACCTGTAGTCTTAACATTTACTTCCCACCTCTAGTCACCCCTCTTTCAGTTAACCATGGGTTGGAAGAAAACTAATGTGTCACAGAGTTGAAATAAGATCGCTGCCCACTTCCCATCTCACCTCTGTGATGGATGCCAGATGCCACCAGTTCCTTGCATAAACAATCCTTGTTTTTTACTGGTTTCCAGCTATCACCAGAAGATTTATCCTAATGTTAAGACTGCAGGTTTGTTAGCTATGAAAATAAAATTAATTTAAATTTGCCATTTCTGAAATGAAGCGGAAACTGTTAGTTCCGGTGTTCAAATAAGGATTCTTTGCTGAACAAAAGAACCAGCATTGAGAAGTTGCCATTTTCATTTGTAATCCAAGTACTGTAGCTATAAAATAAAGTGAACAATATTCCATCGGGCAGTTCTGATGTTGTTTACAACATTCTTGAAAAAGAGAACAAGATCGGTGATCTGGTTTAGAAACATGGGCAATTGGAAGAAAGAGGAACAAAGCTGGGGTGACCAGAAGTGAAGACATTGAGGTGGATTTTAGAAATTTTACTGTTTGAGAGAGAGGCTGGTAAATGAAGAAATTAGGAGAAGTATTTGAGTATTAAAGATTATATATTTGAGTATTAAAGATTGCTGATATAATAAAAGTTGAGACTGAGATGGTATAGGCATTTGGTAAGGAAGAGTCAGGAGGAAGGAGTGAATAGATCCTGGGTGGAATCTGTTAGGGCAGGAGGTCAAGAAGGAGGCAAAGGATTAGATGACATGATAAAGTGTAGAAGGGTTTAGCAGAGGAAGAAGCATTTGATCTAATCAGTTGGAGAAGAGGCATTATTCCTAGCTTAGGAATAATGGTGGAGATAAAGAAGATAATTGATGAGTACAGAATAAGAAAACCTAATGATACAGTGAGAGAATCTGCTATGGCCCTGAATGTCTTCCACTCAGCTATACTTCAACTCAGTTATTTCCAGTAAACATGGCAGTGTAAGAGCTCAGGAGTCATTTACTATCTCTTAAATAATTGCAAAAGTAGAAATGTTCTTCATGTGAATATA
Organism: Macrobrachium rosenbergii; assembly: GCF_040412425.1. Lineage (NCBI taxonomy): Eukaryota > Metazoa > Arthropoda > Malacostraca > Decapoda > Palaemonidae > Macrobrachium > Macrobrachium rosenbergii. The sequence goes on from NC_089782.1 coordinate 2,959,510, forward strand.
TGTCAGATTTTAACACATCTGTTTAATAGATACAAGCCCATTACTTTGCCATGGTGCCATTTTGACCTCTCCAGTTGGGTTATTTGTCTGGTCTGTAGGAGAGGGAAAGAAGTGAGAGTTGTAGCAGGGGTTTCCATAGTGGAGTATGTCTTACCTGTCATCTGATCACTGCTTTTGCTTCTAACTGACAAGTTAGTATTTGATATCTTCCTCAGCAAACAATAACTATATTGGGAATAGTGATGGGTGATCTGGATATTGGTAATAGTGATGGTGGATCAAGGTACTGGTAGTAGCGATGGGTTTGTATGTAAACTATAATGGTGGTTTAAAAAAAATTGTGAATTTTATAGGTAACTAAGTTTTTAATTTTCAGAGGAGTGCACAGTATCTCCAGAAGGAATTACCTGTCAGGATCGCCAAAAGAATTGTTGGTTTTCGCTCGTTGCCCTTTATTGTTGGATGTAATCCAATCATCCTTGGAGTGGTAAGTGAATTGTTTTTATCAAAAGCAATTTTTAAAATGCAAATTGTATTAGTTGTTTGGCATTGTTTATTTTCATTTTTACCCAAATTGTAAGTATATTAAGTAATTTGATCTGTTTATTCTGCAAAATCATGACGTGGAGCCAATAAATTTTTCAAATTATAAATAACAATAAACAGAATTTTGCATTATGAATCCATGACTGTTTTAGCCTTGCCATCTATGCATACTTTTGAGATGCCCTACAGAAAAGAATAAGAGATTCTCTAGTTCTAGCTGGGAGGCCATGCATTTTGGCTCTGTGATGTTGTAAACACCTAGTAAACTATGTTCTGTATTAATTGCTGTATCATACTATCACTTGCTGATTTACCCCTTTTAAGACAGTTTGTAGTCATTCAAAATACAGTATTTGACCAAGTTCATTATGGACATTCTCAGACAAGGGTGTGTTACTTTATTTCTTCTGTGAATGAGGTTTCTTAAGGCTGGGTTCTGTAAGTGCCTAACCTCATCAGTTCATTGGTGTAAGTGTTAAAACTTAGTTGTCTTGTTAATTTCTTTTTTGTTCCTACACAAACACAAACCATCGTTCTTTGCATAGGATTTAGCTTGCGACACAAGCTGGAATGGCCATTCAAGCTTATTGACAAGGTAGTCAACTACCAACAGGCAGGGGAAGCCCCTCCTACCTGTCAGTCTGCACACCACTTTGCTTCCAGCTGCTGCCGAGTCCAGACGTCTCATGACTTTTTGCCCGACTCTTGCCATTCAAACTTTTATTGATTAAACTTGAACATTCCTTTTCCCTTTTTAGTTGTCGACAGTGTCTTTGTTTTGTATTTTCAAACTCAAGGACTCGGTAGTGAGAAGTTTCGCCGATGACACAAGAATAAGTAGAGAAATTACTTGTGATGAAGATAGGAACTCGCTACAAAGAGACCTAAACAAAATACATGAATGGGCAGAGGTAAATAGGATGGTATTTAACTCTGATAAATTTGAATAAATAAATTATGGTGATAAAGAATGAATATATGCATGTAGAGGACCTAATAACGAGACAATCACAAATAAGGAAGCAGTTAAAGACCTTGGTGTGATGTTGAATAGGAATATGTTTTGCAATGACCAAATAGCAATACTGTTGGCAAAATGCAAAGCTAAAATGGGAATGTTGTTCCGGCACTTCAAAACAAGAAAAGCTGAACACATGATTATGCTGTATAAAATGTATGTACGTAGTCCACTTGAATATTGCAATATAATATGGTGCCCACACTACCAAAAGGATATTGCACAAATAGCGAGTGTACAAAGGTCCTTTGCAGCTAGAATAGAAGTAGTTAAGGACCTTGACTAGTGGGAAAGACTACAATTCTTAAATTTATATAGTCTTGAAAGGAGAAGAGAACTCTACATAATAATACAGGCATGGAATCAGATAGAAGTAATTACCGAAAACATCATGGAGCTAAATATATCAGAAAGAGCAAGCAGAGGTAGCTTAGTAGTGCCCAAAACTATACCAGGAAAACTAAGAAAAGCACGCAGGACGCAGGACATTAATCCACCACGCACAAGCATCGATAATGCAGCGTCCATTCAATGTGTTACCAGCTCATCTGAGGAACATATCAGGAGTGAGCATAGATGTGTTTAAGAATAAGCCTGACAAATATCTGAGATGCATCCCAGACCATCCAAGATTGGAAGATGCAAAATATACTGGAAGATACATTAGCAACTCTCTGCTAGACATCAGAGGTGCCTCACACTGAAGAACCTGGGGCAACCCAAACGAACTATAAGATTGTAACACACACACACACACACACACACACACACACACACACACACACACACACACACACACACACACACACACACACACACACACACACACACACACACACACACACACACACACACTCTCACTCTCTCTCTCTCTCAATTATACAAAAATATTACCTTCTGCATAGGTGGATGGATAAAAGAATTTTTGCAAAACAGAAAACAGATAGTGATTGCAAACAATGAGAAATCGGATGAAGCTAAGGTAATATCCAAAACAAGGCACAGCGTTAGCTGCATTGCTGTTTGTTATTATGATTGCAGACATAGACAGTTATGTTAAGGACTGCGGTAGTGAGAAGTTTTTGAGACACAAGAATAAGTAGAGAAATTAAGAGATGGGAATTTTGCCACAAAGAGACCTAAACAAAATATGTGAATTGCATGTTATTTAACTCTGATAAATTTGATCAGTAAATTATGGTGATAAAGAAAGAATGCTATATGCTAGGGGACCTGATAACGAGACTCACAATTAAGAAGCAGTTAAAGACCTTGGTGTGATGTTGAACAGGAATATGGTAAAGAATAGCGTTAGCTGCATTGCTGTTTGTTATTATGATTGCAGACATAGACAGTTATGTTAAGGACTCGGTAGTGAGAAGTTTCGCCGAAGACACAAGAATAAGTAGAGAAATTAAGAGATGGGAACTCGCTACAAAGAGACCTAAACAAAATATGTGAATGGGCAGAGGTAAATAGGATGTTATTTAACTGATAAATTTGATCAGTAAATTATGGTGATAAAGAAAGAATGCTATATGCATATAGGGGACCTGATAACGAGACTCACAATTAACGAAGCAGTTAAAGACCTTGGTGTGATGTTGAACAGGAATATGGTATGCAATGATCAAATAGCAATACTATTGGTGAAATGCAAAGCAAAAATGGGAATGTTGTTCCGGCACTTCAAAACAAGAAAAGCCGAACACATGGTTATGCTTTATAAAATGTATGTACGTAGTCCACTTGAATATTGCAATGTAATATGGTACCCTCACTACCAAAAGGATATTGCACAAATAGAGAATGTACAAAGGTCCTTTATAGCTAGAATAGAAGAAGTTAAAGACCTTGACTACTGGGAAAGACTACAATTCTTAAATTTATAGTCTCGAAAGGAGAAGAGAACGCTACATGATAATACAGGCATGGAAACAGATAGAAGGATTCACTGAAAACATCATGGAGCTAAAAATATCAGAAAGAGCAAGCAGAGGTAGATTAATACAAGATGTGGTCTCATTAGACCACATTTGTGTCTTCTACCTTCGGGTCTTTGCCCACAGGCCCCTAAAACCTTTTTTACCTTGGACCTGTGGTGGCTGCTCAACAGGTTGTGTTTTCTTAAACATTTCCTTTAAGAGGACAGATAGCATCTCGCCTAAGGTGTATGGTTCTGGAAGTGAGAAGGATTCCTAGAGTGACTGGCCGCTCCTCCTCCTCCTTCCTTGTCCTCCTACTTCTCTTCCTTCGGGCTGAGAATGGGACTCAAACTGACACTTGCTGGAACTGGCCTCTGATGCGGTAAGTCTACACATTGAGCACCCGTTCTGTTTTTCTCTCTAGAATCATAGAAGCAGTTCTCTCCTTCCTCTAGCAAGTGGAAGAAGGAGACCCTGGCAATAAGGGAAGCCCTTTTTCAGGTCTTTACCATACTGCCTCCGATTCTTTAGATTCTTCCCAGCCTGTTTTAGTATGAGTTATGATTTCTCACCCATTTGATAAGGTCCAGATGTCTGACATTTGATCTTGCAGTTCCTATACTCCGATCAGTATGTCAGAGACACAGTACTCCTCCTCGCTTTTTTGACCAGGAGGAGTAACCCAGGTGTGCAGAACTCCAGTCAGTTCAAAGAGACTCACTCAGATTCCTCTCTCCAACCAGTGAGCCTTCCTAATGTAAAGGACCTATGGTTTGTATATTGTGTAGGAACAAATCACAGTTTTTAAAGTAAATTGTATTTTTCCTAACTATACAAACCTGAGGTCCTTTACATAACATTTTTATGCCCACCTCATGCCACCCCTCAATCTGAAACCTGGGCTGAAAGGCAAACTGGAATGTTTACATCCAGGCAGGCGGATATTCCCGCCTACCTGATGATAGTTACTGCCTAATCACCTTGTGCAAGAGTTTAACGGTCGTTCCAGTTTCGCTGTAAGTAATTGCTAAGGTAAAGGACCTCAGGTTTGTATAGTTAGGAAAAGTACAATTTATTTAAAAAATCGTAATTTTTAGTAGCTAAAAGAAATTATATAATTATTACTGTAACTATTATTTTAATTTGTACATAAATGTAAAATGGGTATACAAAAGTAAACTAAGATATTTTAAAATAAATCCCTCAAAATCACAAACTGCTGTTTCCCGATTTGTTTGTTTCTGTCGTACTCGATGTTGTTTATGTCAGGTCTTTGGTAAGTGGTTGTTAATTATACGAGATGGTTATGAATTGGTACATAAGGCTCAAGTTTGTATAATCTTGTCTGAAAGCCTAGCCTAGTACAATCTACTGAAAGTGAAATTCACTCTACAAGTATAATCTACCAAAAATGAAATTTGCCCTTCGAACATAGTCTAGTACGGTATGATCTACTGAAAATCATATTTGTTCGCTAAGAGTATGCTAATGTTTTGTAGGATATCGAAAATGCAACTCGCATGATGCACGAAATATGTACATGATGAAATCATGTTTTGGGCAGGATGAAATTTTAAGGGTCACAGGATACATGAGCCCAAATGAAACTCAAGTATATAGGGCATATTTCATTTGTTTTACTCATTTTGCCATATCATGGAAACTGTGTTTGTGTAAAACACCTTGTGTTTGCATTTTTAGTAAATAGCATTTCTCAATGACTGTCCAAAGCAAATTGACTGTAAGAATACCACTAAAAAGTAGTCATAATTTTGTTGTATTGGAAGTAATGATTTTTCATTTCACCTCATAATATCACAGAAGCATTACTGGTATGTGGAATTTCATCAATTTTGGTGTCACTGTATCTACTGTACAGTGTGTGCGTTCTTGAGTGTTTCATAGCGCAGTGTCACATGTTGCCATTTTTCTTTTGTTTTGCTGGATTTTCTGTACAGTATTTTATGACAAGTTTAATGGACTGTAAGTATGATTAGCCCACTTATCACAAAAAGAGAATATTTTATTACTGTTAATGTTTAAAATGCAAATTTATAAATGTTGTAACACATTGCTATTTATAACTTGTCTGATGCCATCAACCAAAGAGAAGAGTGTGAGTGCACATACTTACCTTATGCACATGATTACGTTTATATTTTGGGCTATGAAAATGAAAAATGAGGAAATACTTTACTATGTAAATAAGAATGGTGTAAAATATTCTCTCTCTCTCTCTCTCTCTCTCTCTCTCTCTCTCTCTCTCTCTCTCTCTCTCTCTCTCTCTCTCTCTCTCTCTCTCTCTCATTGTTCCATTACAGTACTGTACATATCCTTTAATAAAATATGGAAAAATCATAAATTAAAAATACGGAACAAAATAAGTTCTTCACCCATCCAACAATGCATTGCCACCCCCTCCCACTCAGGAAAACTGCTCCCCAGCTCCACCCACCTTCCAAAACAACCCTTTCCTCTACACAGACTTACTGCCCCTCTACTCTCACAGGTGGCTGGGACGGTGCCCAGCCACCTGACCCCCACCTTGGAAAGTTCTCCAGGGCTCCCCACCCCCAAAACCCTTTTCCAATCTGTTTATGAGTGTAAGGAATGTTACCAACATTTTCTTGAGGCTGCACAGCATTGCCAGTCATAGGAGAGCAATTTTTCAAATCATTTGGAATTTATGTAGGCAGTCCCCAGGTTACAACGGGCTCAGCTTACAATGTTCTGAGCTTGCAACACTCTTCAAATATATTCATCAAAAATTATTTCCAGGGTTACAACGCATGTTCCGGGTTTACGACGCCAATCCAACAGAAGAAATATGCTTCAAAAAGGGAAGAATGGTAAAAATTTGGAGGATTTTTTTTATGAAAAACTCGATAAAAATGCAGTTTACATAGTTTGCAAGACACCCAAATGATTAAAAGTAAGGTTTTCTTACGATTTTCGATGATATTACGGGTTAGACGATTTTCGGCTTACAACGTGCCATCGGAACAGAACCCATCATAAACCGGGAACTGCCTTTATATCATAAACTTTGGGCCTTGGTCCCTGGTCTGGGTGTGTTGGAGTGTGTCAAGTTCAGATAATGAAGATCTGGATAATCAAGGGATTACTGTTTAATTTGCAATTTTCGTAACATACAAACTTGAAGTTCTTTGCATTAATGGCCCACCTCAGCCACCCTTCATTCTGGTACCTGAGCTGGAAGACAAAGTGGGGTGCAGACTGACAGGTGGGTGTGCCTTCCCCCACCCATCGACAGTTAATGATCTTTTCTGAAAGTTAAACAGCTGGTCCAGCTCACGTTTGCATGCTAAATCCTATGTATAGAACTTCAGGGAAAGTTACTTTAGAAATTTGCTGTTTTATATAAGAAAATGGGTTATGATACTGATTTTACTCCAGATGGATTTAAAATATTCATATATAAAGTGTATAACATCGGGTGGGAGGGATCAGCGTATTTGCACTACTAATCATAAAAATATTGCAAAGCAACAATACAAGACAAATTTATGACTTTCCCCTCCTTCCTATCTTGGAAAATTATGGTTTATGTGAGAATAGAAAGACTTCAAGGCATACTTGGCGGGGCAATACCCATAATGGGAAACAAAAATTAATATTTTTTTTCTAAAACCAGTGATTTTCAGTAAGATCTCATTCTAAATATTTATAGGCCTATACCTTGGTCTTGTGTCATATTAATGTTAGTTTTGTAGACCATTTTGTATAGGTGGAATAGGTATTTGAGATTTTCATTTTAATTTTAACCCTTTTGCTTACTACCTTTATAAACAATTATGTCCGTGGGAAGTGGCCGTGATTTGAGCGGTAATCGTAAAAATGTTTATACCTTTTTCTGTTCAAAGATGCATAGCTCTGACAGTTTTCAAGGTAGACTGCTCAGTTTTGTTTCATTTTGCAGCTGAATGATTGCTCTGTACAGTGGCATAAAAAAAGGCCCCAAAATAACCACGTAGATGGAATAATAATACGAGAAAATTTTGTACTTGCCCCCCCCCAAAAAAAAATTATCCAAAAACTATTTTGCAATAAAGTCTTACTTTTTCTTATTTATAGCATATCTAGATGAAGTACCTAGTTATTGCAATGCAAAAAGTTGTTATTTGAGCAAGAAAAATAAAAAAAAAATGTAGCATCACATTTTCCATAACAAAAGGGACAGTCACCCACATGATACACGCTTAATCTCTATACAGTTTTTTGTTCAGAGATGCATAGCTCCAACAGCTTTCAAGGTAGACTGCACAATTTTCTTTCATTTGGCAGCAGAATGATTGCTCTATACAGTGGCATAGAAAGGTCCCCAAAATAACTTTACGTAGGTGGAATAATGAGTAGAAATTACAGGATACAAGAAAAGTGTGCACTTGATAAAAAAAAAAAAATATTGCCAGAAGAAAAGCTGTTTGCAATAGTCTTTGTTTTTGATACATAGCACACCCAGATAAATTACGTAAATATTGCATTGCAAAAGTTGTAATTATACCTGTAAAATATGAAAAAATGAATGACAAAGTAACTCTCTCTCTCTCTCTCTCTCTCTCTCTCTCTCTCTCTAAATCTCTCTCTCTCTCTCTCTCTCTCTCTCTCTCTCTCTCTCTCAACTATACAGAACAATTAAACATACATGTTATACTCTATATGTATACAAAAATATCAGGCTATACAGTACAATCACTTACAACGTGAAATGTTAATACTTATTCTGAACGAGTCAGAACAAATTGGTGCCATGACCAGGATCGTAGTGATTGGTTGTTATAGCAGTGATCTGTATAGTTAGTGTTTATGAAATTTTAAGAATTGTTGTGTTACTTGGCGATAAAGATAAAAACATGACTGGCTGATGGTGGCAGCCATTTTAAAATTAGTCACATGTTAGCCTAACCTGGAATGGATAAGATACTTAACCCTTTAACGCCGAAGCCCTATTTACAAAAACGTCTCCGTATGCCGCGACGTTTTGGTGAGTTAAGCGCCGAAGCAGAAAAATTTTTTTCAAAAAATCACAGCACGCTTAGTTTTAAGATTAAGAGTTCATTTTTGGCTCAATTTTTTTGTCATTGCCTGAAGTTTAGTATGCAACCATCAGAAATGAAAAAAATATCATTATCATATATAAATATTGGAATATATGACAGCAAAAAAAAAAACATTGTTCGTATATATTTGTATACAAATCACGCTGTAAGCAAAAACAGTTAAAGCTAATGAGTTAATTTTTTTAGTTGTATTGTACACTAAATTGCGATGATTTTGGTATATAACAAATTTTAAAACGATCAAAGCAACACAGAGAAAATATTATCACAAAATGATGCATGAATTAAGTTTAACGCGTGGGACGTAAAAAATGTTTTAAAAAATTCACCATAAATCGAAATGTGCTAGAGACTCCCCGTTTGTTGAAAAATGAAGCTAATTGATTGAATATTACTAGACTGTAAGTGTTTTTTTTTACAAAAGTTTTTCGACCATTTAAATTGAAAGTTAAAGTTGACTAAAGTCGAATTTTTTTCTATTTATCGTGATTTATATGGAAATATTTCAAAACTGATAAAAGCTACAACCATGAGTTATTTTTTGTTGTATTGTACATGAAATTGTGCACATTTTCATATATAAAGGGATTTTGACAAAGGAAAAATCTATTTCTGAGGTGAAATTCCATACTAACACGAATTTCTAGGTATAAAATGCTAGATATACCAGAGAAAAAGAGCTTTCAGGAATGCTGGGGTTACCACCCCCAGATCGAGCGTCTTCCATAAGGAAGACGTCGGTATAACCAAGGGTGAGTGAAAGAATCACAACCACAGAGCTACACTCGATAGATATTCCCATGTCAAAACCCCTCGAAGAGAGCGGTGAGCCGTTCCAGCCCCCACGCTCAGGCGTCCGCCAGGCCGGCGACACAGCGCCACCTACATTCATTCCAGACTAGCACCGCCCCAGGCTTGGCATGTGCAAGGGGGTACGGAAAAGCCACTTCTGGGAGGGTCACCGGGTGACACGGGGCCTTCCTCAGAAATAGATTTTTCCTTTGTCAAAATCCCTTTTCTGAGTCCAGCCCCGTGTCAGCCGGTGAAATAGTGATAGAGAATCATGCCAAGACTGCAAACTACAAGGAAATATAAGGTGATCTGAAGAAAAAACACAAGCTATGGAAAAGGATTTAATGAGAATATCTCTCCACATGAAAAAATGATTACTAACATGAAAATAAACTTAAACATGGGGAGTGACCTTAAAAGTAGAATACAAAATTGGTACACAAAACAATATAGTAGGCAAAATACATTCAATAATACAAAGATTATAAGGAGTAAATATAAACTTATATCTAAGCATAAGAGAGACATCTACAACATGAGAAAATTTATGGGGTACATGGAGCAAAATAAAAACAGCCCAGTACCCCTAAGACAATCCAAAATCACAGCATGTCAAATACAGTCACCAAAAAGATAATAAAAAGACAATAATAATATCAATATGAGGAGCAAGGCAGTGAGGCATGATCATCCAGAAGGGCAGGCAGAGAAGTAAATGAGGCAGGCGGGGGGGGAGAGGGGGATGGATAGAGGATAATTAAGGTGGGGAATGACACTCTCCCACAGCCACTGTAGAAAATTTCAGGGCTTGAGTGATTTTAAATAATGGCGTTTAAACACTAGAGGTGACTTCCATCCCGTATATTTGATAAGTTCTGAAAAATCCATATTATGAAAATAATTAGTGGAAGTAGCTACTGCTCGGAATATCATGAACCTTAGGGACTGAATCTGGTTAGCTTGTTTAATGAAATACAGAATTTGTTGCCTTATAGCATTCAAGTGAAAGAGTTCCACCTTTCTCTCTGATAAAAGAGGACCCGACTTACACTGTGGAGTTCTTAAAAGGTAAGACTTTAAGGTATAGACTGGGCATAAGGACTGGTCCTGTGGAAGAGGCACCACCTTCCAAGGAGACCACCTGTCTTGAGGGTCTTCGTTTTTAGCTAAAAATCTATGGTCAGGAGAAAGGAGGGCTTCTCCGGACGGGAGGAAACTAACAAAATCATCACCTCTAGTGAGAGCCGACAGCTCTGAAATTCTGGCACCTGAAGCCAAGCTAATCAGAAATAAGGTTTTCCTTAACAGATCCAAATAAGAGCATTGTGAGTTGTCAATCTCAGATGCTAACTTGAAGAACATCATTGAGGAACCACGTAACAGTATGTGGGGCGTGATACTGGTCTCAGACGAGCGCATGCTCTAGGGATAGATGAAAAGTAAGAATCTGTAAGGTCAATATTAAAACCATATAAAAATACCTTCTTCAGGGCTGACTTAGCTGTGGTAATAGTGGCGGGGCAAGGCCTTTTTCAAACAATGATCTAAAGAAGGTAACTGCTAGGTTGGTAGTCATGGTTTGAGCTTCAGATGCCTTCAAAAAAAGGAGGCTAATTTCTTGACTGCTGAGTCATATTGTCTAAGAGTAGAATCTCTCTTGTCTGATTCCAAAAACAGAGTGTTAACAGGGTCAATGTTTGCTCCCTTTTGAGCAGCGAACTTTATAAAGTCCATAAAACTAGGGCATTCTGAATTCTTGAGGAAGCTGACACAGTCTTGGTTTGTACTACTTGGGTCAGTCTGGGATTGGGAATCCGATGACTCTGCAACTCCCAGTTCCTGAAGCAGGGAACCAGTTGCTCTTCGGCCAATAAGGGGCTACCAGGGCCAGTTGACCTTTGAATGACCTGAGTTTGTGCAGTACTTTCAAGCAGCAAGTTTATTGGGGAAACAGGTAAATCCTCTCCCAATTGTTCCAGTCTATGGTCATTGCGTCCGTGGCATAAGCCTGAGGGTCCAGGTTGGGGCCACATAACAGGGAAGCAGAAGTTGCTCTCCGTCGCGAACAGATCCACTTGGAGACCCGGAACCCGGCGGCAAATCCAATTGAAAGACTCTCCGTCCAGAGACCACTCCGTCTCCAATGGAGTGGTTCTGGACAGGGAATCCGCCACCACGTTCCGCACCCCGCTAGGTGGGTGGCTGACAGATGCCAGCTGTGCTTGTTCGCCAGGGAGAAAATAGCTACCATAACCTGGTTTACTCGACCTGATTTGGAGCCGGCCCTGTTGATGCAATGAACTACCCGCGCGCTGTCCAACACCAGTCTGATATGAATCTGGCTGGGGCGGATTTTCTTTAAGGTTAGAAATACCGCCATAGCTTCCAAGGTGTTTATATGGAACTGTTGAAACATTGTAGACCACGTTCCTTGTACTTTTGTTTTGGCGAATACCCTCCCCAGCCGCTTAATGAGGCGTCTGTGTGAACCACCAGCGCCGGAGGGGGAACTGAAGCGGGACTGTCTTGGACAGGCCGCTGACTGTGGACCAAGGCCGCAGTCTCGCCTTTAAAACTGAGGGATGGAGGAGACCTTGTCTCTGAGCCTGACATTGGCTCGACTCCGCCACACTCTGTTTATGTCTTTTAATTTTGCTTTTAAGAGCAGGTCCGTCACTGAGGCAAATTGAAGGGATCCAAGGATTCTTTCTTGGACCGGCGGGATGCTGCTTTGTCTCTCAGAAATTTCCTGGTGAGGAAGCTATCTCCTTCCTCTTGGGAGGCGGAAGGGATAGCGTGTGAGAGGACAGATCCCACTGGAGACCCAGCCACTGAAACCGGGACTCGGAGTCAGGCAGGACTTCTCTCTGTTCAGCTGAAAGCCCTAACGACTCCAGGAATTTGATGACCGTGGCGTGGCCTTCCGGCATTCTAGAACTGTTGGTGCCCAAATTATCCAATCGTCCTAATATGCTGCTAGGGATATCCTCGGGACCGGAGTTGCTGTACTACCGTGTCCGCCAGCTTTGTAAATATTCTGGGGCTATATTTCAGACCGAAAGGCATGACCCTGAAGGAGTAGGCTTGTTTCCCGAGTCTGAAACCCAGGAATGGAGAGAAGTTCAGCGCAACCGGGACGTGATAATAAGCGTCTGAAAGATCGATAGAGGTGGTGACGGCTCCACGCGAAGTAGAGTCCATTACCTGAGCTACCATAAGCATGCGAAATTTGTCGCATTTTATATAATGATTTAGACGCAGCGACAGATCCAGAATCACTCTTTGCTGACCGGAGTCTTTCTTGGGAACAGTGAACAACCTGCCTTGAAATTTGAGGTGCCTTACTTTCTTTATTGCTCGCTTGTTGAGCAGTTCTGCCACATAGTCCTGTAGGACTCTGGAGGTGGCTGGTAAAACCTGATCAGGAGGGGGGTCCTTGGTCCAGCTCCATCCCAGACCTTTGGACACAATGCTGTGTGCCCAGGACTGAAGGACCACTGGTCTCTGAACCAGTAAAGGCGACCACCTACCTGACTGTTCTCAGTGGGAGGGAAGCGGGTTTGTTTCCTCTACCACGTCCAGGTTTTCCTCTTGGGGTGGTGTTGGGCTTGCCTCTGTAAGGGGCCTTTTGACCTCTTCCCCTTGCACTCCTATTAAGGCCGTGAAAGAACCCACGGCCCTCATAGGTAGGGTTGTGCGCTGGTGAGGAGACGTACAGGGTGCAGCAAGGGATTGAGCTGGTTGGACCAGCACATATTGTTGGGGATGAGCCTTGGAGGTGGAGGGCTGGGCCACTGCCGAGACCGGGACAGCTTGACAACCGTCTGATGATGAGGCCTCTTGTGTCTCCTGAAGCGTTTACCAGACTTAGTCTGGGAGCCGCTAGATTCTGGGGTCTTGCGCTTATGGCGAAATACCCCAACGAGGCGAAGACTTTGGTTGGCTCTAGTAGCCTCGCTCAGCACACTGGCTACCGTCTTCCTCTGGGAAGAGGTTAGGGCCCCAGATAGAGCTCTTCATGAGCTTGTTAGGCTCATGACGGATGGTGGCATCGGGAAAGATGAATCTCTACACTCCAGCTTAGCCACCATAAAGTCAAATAGGTCTGACTGAAACCCTGCTAACAGGGATTTAGCCAGAACTTGGAAGAAGGGCTCTTCTGCACAGGAGACGGCAGTCGCTTCTGTAAGGCAGACGGAGTTCAAGGACCGGCCTAATCTAGTCCGGGCCTCAAACTCTGTCTTTAGCAAGGCTTCCGGGAGCTTGGGAGCTGTTCGCTAAAATTGAGTAGACGACAGTGGCGTCCAGCTTTCCCACAGTAAAGGTGGGACGGGCGTCTCTCCAAAACTCCTCACCCCTGGGAATACCAGGGATGTGGAGTCTGTCTCCCTTAATTGAGGTAAAGGGTTGCCATCAAAGCAAGCTCGAGCCGTAGCCAGAGCCACTTTGTTGATGCAAGGAGTGGGCAGGTTATCACCTAGGGCGAACATGGTGTGAAGTTGCCCTTGAAAAGTGTAAGCTTGGTATTCTCTGCCTGCCACTCCGTCAAGAGTGCGCAGGAGAGTAGACTGAGCTTGGTCCCTAGGGAAGATCACCGTCTCTCTAGGGACCTTGTCTGAACGAACCCAGGCTTCCTCCGTCAGCCTAACGAAGCCTGGGTGAGGAGGCAGGAGATCGGGGAGGAAAAACTCCAGCTCCTCTAAACGTCTCGTGCCAAGACCTTCAACTGTCAGTTTGTCTTCATGTTGGATGGCCACGAAGAGCAAAACGCCAAGGGTTCCCGACATCGAAGGGAGGGAGATCCGTGTCAGGGATATCATACTGTGGTTCGGCTCCGGGTGGGCAAGCCATTCCCGCCAGTATGTTATCATGAGCTGTGAAGCTTCTCCGAGATTTTGGAGAGCTTCGACTCGACCTCCTCCGAGAACCTCTCGGTAAAGCTGGATTTGCAAAGCGCCTCAGGGTCAAAGGCAGGCTGGTGAGGAGGGCTTGGTTTTGGTGCCCTCTTACTCGCGCCTTGCCTGGAGGTTCCAGGTTTGCTCCCGGAGGCTACAGGTGCTGGGACCTTAGCCTTCGACGGGGGGAAAGGAGATGCTTTCTGGAAGGTCGAGGACTTAAAGCCCTTCGCCTTCCATGAAGTCTTCAGCTTCAACTTGGGGACAGCTGATGGAGCCCTGTCACCCAAGGTGGAAGACTTTACAAACCCTGAAAAGGAAGATACAGAGGAAGATGGGAATCAAAAGGACACCCGCCCTGCAACAACCTCACTTACCTCGCTACCTACCACCTGGTCCTGCTCTGTATTCATGGGTTCCAGGTCCAAGTCCAAGGCGGCGGCGATCCTCCGACACCTCCGCGTAAGAGGATGTCCTCTTGGGGTGGCTGGGTCGCATCCTGGATCTGCTGGATGATGGGGTGGCCAACTCCTCGGGAACTGCAGCAGCAAACCGGGCGCGGGTAAAGCAAGTCCCTCAACTTGGCGTCGAGGACATAAGGCTTCCCCGACGGTACATTTCTTCCAAAACCCAGCCACCCAGGCGGAGAGACTCAAGGAAGTCTTCTTAGAGGACTCGTCCGCCTGAAAGAAAACCAACAATTAGGGTTGAACTGAAATATAAACCCGAAATCAATATAAGCACTAAACAGATATGAGGGACGTAAAAAGGGGTAAAAGACTATATCTTACCGACTCGTCCTGGATGCTGTGCACAGAGCAAAAGCAAACCTCACAACCATCAGGGTGCCAAACAACAAGGTCATCCAACCGGACCGCACAGCCAGCGTGGGTCCGGCACACCACGTTTCCATAGGGTTGCTGGAGGAAGCGGTGCACCCGGCTCCTCACAGCGAACAGTCTGTAAGTGTAAAAAGTACATGAACCTACCACTCTAAGCAACCTAAAGCTGGTAGGCCAGGGTATTTCAATCTCACACCGGGAATGCTCTGGCGGGAGAAAAACCCCTTATCATAAACTGGGACCACCAAGCTCATAAATTAAACAGAGTGGAAGGTAAAGTTACTTCTGGTCACCGGAATACCCCGCGGATTTGGAAGAACTGAGACAACAGGGTATTTTCAACCTACCACAAGGGCTGCCAGCAAAAAGAGGCGGTGGAACCCCAGGGCAGAACACCGGACTCAATAAAAACATATAAAATTAAGGTAGTGGCGGAGTGAGAAGCTTGACCCGGGAAAATAATAAAATAAATATATATAAGATACAAGTGATGGTAACAAAGAAAAAAAATCATATCCGGAGACCGGAGGTATCTCTCTCTCTCCCCGGGCCAACTATCTCATTCGCCAGAGAAACTAAAGGTAGGTGAGGCAAGATGTCATCGCAAGGCCAAGTATAATATAAGCTGGAGTAGGCGCCAACAACCCAACAAAAGCAAATCGACGGGGGAGGTTGAGAACAAGAGATAGAATGTTGAAACCTGCTCGATCTTGGAGGGTGGTAAATGAAACATCAAAACAAACTCAGCGCTGCCAGGGATAGCTCTGGGAGGGCGAATCCTCTCCACCAGAGGAGACCCCAACTCGGAGAAAACGCCATCTAGCATCACCCGCACGAGAATAGGCAAGAGCTGGCCTGAGATGGAGGGGGAGGGAGGGTTGGTGGGGTAGGGAAGGGAGTAGGCTAAGATAGGCGAAAACAGGAGACTGGGAAAATAATTCACCCGCTCGACTGCAATCACACACCACGCCAAGAAAATAATACTAGCTCTGGCAGGACAAGCCTACTCCCGAGGAAAGGGATGCGACCAAGGACCAACACGCCGACTCCTGCCTGGACAAAGCCTAGGTCAACGCCCGTGTTTAGGCATGGCCTAGGCTAACGGAAGGGACAAGGGAAGGGTGGGGGAGGAAACAACAGGGAGAGAAATTCTGTGCGAAATACCAACCGGGACCGAAGAGAGAGGGGGAAAAAGGCAATATAGCCTAGAGGAGGCACACCCAATGAACTCTACCCCTTCAAAAGAGGGGGAGGACAAAGGGGTCTCACTCTGCCACCCAAATAACGGCCACTGGAGGAAACAGCAACAAACTCCTCAACCTGATGATCCACCCCACGCCCTAACCTACTAGGAGGCAAGGGAGGTCAAGGAAGGGGCAATACGAGCCTATCAATATGAAAGGCAAGGAGAAACCACACAATACAATAAAAACCATCACAAATATACACAATATACATAAAATATATATATATATATATATTCCAAGAATAATGTGCTCAAGCGAAGTGTAGCCTAGCTCCGAGGAGCGGTCAGACAATCGAGCTAAACGCTACCCAAGGAACAAGGCAACAAAATGTATAGCACCAGCGCAAGTATATAATAATAATAATAATAAGCTAAAAGACCAACATGGGGACTCATCCCTGGGGGAAACTAGCGGGGAATGACGGAACCCTATAGAGGGAACCCGCCATGGAGGTCAGTCAAACAAAACAAAACTCCAATAAAACACCCGCCAGGAAACACCACCAGGAAGAGATCCAGGGGGAAAAGATAAGTAATATAACGACAAAGAGACAACCCAAACAGAATAAACTGGAAGGGTAAACTCATGGTTGACATGGTTGGCGGGGGGACGCCGTGGCGTCATAACAACAATCTCATAATTGTGAAATACGGACTGATGCAGCCACACTTATCGAAAAACCCCACAATAAGATGGTACTTAACTTAGAGATGGTGAAACTGCTGGAAGACATGACGACAAAAGCAAAAGGAAACGCCCTGGGAAAAATTACACAGGCACAAAAATTCTGGTGATGGCGATCACGTGCTGAAAATGGCGGGGGGGGGGGCTGGAACGGCTCACCACTCTCTTCGGGGTTTTGACAGGGAATATCTATCGAGTGTAGCTCTGTGGTTGTGATTCTTTCACTCACCCTTGGTTATACCGACGTCTTCCTTATGGAAGACGCTCGATCTGGGGTAGTAACCCAGCATTCCTGAAAGCTCTTTTTCTCTGGTATATCTAGCATTTTATACCTAGAAATTCGTGTTAGTATGGAATTTCACCGGCTGACATGGGGCTGGACTCAGAAAACTTTATATGCGACTAATATAAAGCGGTGCAAAATTACTCCTGGAGAAAGAATTTCTGAGATGTTCTTAAATTACAGAAATACGTAATGAAAATGTTTTTTTTTTTAAATTCACCATATGGGGAAATATTGTGCTAGAGACTTCCAATTTATTGCAAAATGAACCATGAGTTATTTTCTGTTGTATTCTACATGAAATTGCGCACATTTTCATATATAAAAGTTTATGTAACGACTAATGTAAAACGATGCAAACATTACGACAACATGACGAAAGAATTTCTGAGATGTTCGGCTGAGTTACCGTGTGCAGATGTAAGGAAAAATTTTTTTTTTTTTTTCAGAAATTCACCATAAATCGAAATATTGTGCTAGAGACTTCCAGTTTGTTGCAAAATGAAGGTAC
This sequence comes from Macrobrachium rosenbergii, assembly GCF_040412425.1. Taxonomy (NCBI): domain Eukaryota; kingdom Metazoa; phylum Arthropoda; class Malacostraca; order Decapoda; family Palaemonidae; genus Macrobrachium; species Macrobrachium rosenbergii. The sequence continues at coordinate 2,977,334 of NC_089782.1, forward strand.
ATGATTGAATATTACTAGAATGTAAGAGTTTTAGCTTATAATTACAGTGTTTTTACCATTTCAGTCGAGTTAAAGTTAACCTAAGCTTAAAATTTTGGCAGTTATCGTGATTTATATGAAAATATTTCAAAACTGATAAAAGCTACAACCATGAGTTGTTTTCTGTTGTATTCTACAAAAATGAAATTGCTGCTAATTTCATATATAAAACTTTATGTAACGATTAATATAAAATAGTGCAAACATTACGACAACGTGACAAAAGAATTTCTGTGCGGACGTAAGGAAAAACTTTTTTTTCAAAATTCACCATAAATCGAAATATTGTGCTAGAGACTTCTTTTGCTTGCGAAATGAAGGTAAATGATTGAATATTACTAGATCGTAAGAGTTTTAGCTTATAATTGCGTTTTTTTACCATTTCGGTCAGTCAAAGTTGACCGAAGGTTGAAATTTTGGCAGTTATTGTGGTTTATATGAAAATATTTCCAAACTGATAAAAGCTACAACCATGGGTTGTAATTTGCTGTATTGTACATGAAATTGCGCACATTTTCATATATAAAAGTTTATGTAACGGCTAATATAGAACAGTGCAAACATGACGAAAGAATTTATGAAATTTTCGGCCGATTTATATGGGCGCGCAGGCGTAAGGAAAATTTTTTTTTTTTTTTTTCAGAAATTCACCATAAATCGAAATATTGTGCTAGAGACTTCCAGTTTGTTGCAAAATGAAGGTACATGATTGAATATTACTAGAATGTAAGAGTTTTAGCTTATAATTGCGTTTTTACCATTTGGTCGAGTTAAAGTTGACCAAGCTTGAAATTTTGGCAGTTATCGTGATTTATATGAAAATATTTCAAAACTGATAAAGTGCTACAACCATGAGTTATTTTCTGTTGTATTCTACATGAAATTGCGCACATTTCCATATATAAAACTTTATGTAACGACTAATATAAAACAGTGCAAACATTACGACAACGTGATTTTAAAGAATTTCTGGAGCGGACGAAGGAAAGTTTTTTTCAAAAATTCACCATAAATCGAAATATTGTGCTAGAGAAAAATTACTTTTGCAAAATGAAGGTAAATGATTGAATATTACTAGATCGTAAGAGTTTTAGTTTTACAATTGCGTTTTTACCATTTTTGGTCGACAGTCAAAGTTTTAAGGTTGAAATTTTGGCAGTTATCGTGATTTATATGAAAATATTTCCAAACTGATAAAAGCTACAACCATGGGTTGTATTTTGCTGTATTGTACATGAAATTGCACATTTTCATATATAAAACTTTATGTAACGGCTAATATAGAACAGTGCAAAATTACGACAAAATGACGAAAGAATTTATGAAATTTTCAGCTGAGTTAAACGGACGTCAACATGAAAAAGCTTTTTTAAAATTCACCATAAATTGAAATATTGTGCTAGAGACTTCCAATTTGTTGCAAAATGAAGGTACATGATTGAATATTATTTAGAATGTAAGAGTTTTAGCTTACAATTGCGTTTTTCTACCATTTGCCTGTCGAGTCAAAGTTGACCAAAGGTTGAAATTTTTTGTAGTCGACGTATTTATCACTCGGCACCCAACAGATTTTTTATTCGACTGATGATAATTATCAATAGGCGTTTAAAGGGTTAAGTGAAATAAAACCCTATGTTGTGCATTGTTTATATGTATGTATGTAGTCAAGGGCACATATATATATATATATAATATAATCAGTAGTGCTCTATCATTGACTGATTTGAAGAGGTATGGCCAACTTCTAAATATTACTATTGCTAGTGTGGTATGTATATTTGTATGGGGTTGGCAGTTTGTACACTTTTCTAGTATTAAGAACTTATACATTTTGGTGTTGGTAAATTACTGTATAGGCTAAGATGTCTGACATGGATGAATTAAAGAGGAGAAGGGGGGTTTTAAGGCTGTGATAACTAACTGGTCAAAAAAGGTTGAAACCGCTATCGATACTGGTGATATCAATAGTATTTCTTCATTGAGATACTCCTTGAAGGAATATTTACAGAAAATCCAGGAATTGGATAGTGAAATATTGGATCTAATGGATCCTGGAGGACAACCTGACCAACATATGAATCAAGCAGAATACTGTGTTGCCTAAAGGTAGGCACTGAAATTCATAGACTAAACTCCGCCATTACAAGTCTTCTAGCTGTTAAAGCTAGTGAAGTACACCAACATACTGATTTTGAGAAAATACAGAAGTTTTCCTATTTGAAGGTCCTATTGGAAGGTGAGGCTCTGGAACTGATATCTGGTTTTAAATCAGAAGGTGATAATTATTTGCAAGCAGTGAACTTGTTAAAAGAAACCTGTGGCAGAAAAGACAAAATCAAGTTGTGTTTAGTTAGAAAACTTCCAAACTGAGACTCCTAACGCAGATGCAGAATCTGCTACAAGGTTTCAGAGTGCAATTTGAATGCTGCATAAGATCATTGGAAAGTGAACAGCTGGAATTGAGTGAATTGTATACCATCTTGCTCTACACCAGGCTACCTAGTAGTGTAAGTGAAATAATAAAATGAAGGTGTGGAGAACATTGGCTTAAATTTGACACCTTAAAAAAATATCTAGAAGAAGAAATACACAATTTGAGGGCTTTTCCACAGACCAAACCAGTGAAAGCTATTAAATTAACAACAGTATCAAGTTTCGCAGTAGAACAATGCCAATCTTTGAGACCAAAAAAATATCAATAAGGCCGAAAGAAAGTACAAACAAAGCCAAGGTCAACCAGGTTAGAGGATGCGACTTTGTGGAGGATAATATATGGACGCATTGTAAATCCTATTTAACCAGAGGAGGAAAGATAGAACGACTTAGAACTCTGGGCCTGTGTTTCATATACGCATCCAATAAACATTTCAGTTCCGACTGTGACAGGCAAGGTTGTAAAAACGGCTTTGCTGTTAGACATCATAGTGCTGTATGTAATCGAAACAAACCAAATAAATCTAAGGTAGGTGGGGTAAAAATTGGAATGCTCTCCCTGACAAATACAGTACAGGGAAATAAGAGGACTAGGAAGTTGATCTTACCTACAGCCACAATAACCCTTAAAGGTAAAAGAGGTTGTATTATGCGAAAAAGGGGTTGCTGGATACCTGTGCTGAGAGATCATTTATAAAGAAATCTGCTCGAGGGACTCTGCAATAAGAGCAAGGGAATTGAAAATATATCATTGAGAGGTTACTTAACCTCTAAACCAGTTATGGAGTATGAAATGGTCAACATCTCTGTACCTTACCGGAGTAGATTAATAAATATGGATTGTATAATGGTAGATGAGCTACCAGATTATCCAAAGAAATTTAATGTTAAGAAGACCTTGAGGTTGTTGTGTAGAACGAAAATCAGCTTGGCTGATAAAGATTTTTATCTACCTATAGAGAAATAATCGCCTATAGAATTATTAATAGGGGCTGACAATGTGTGGAACCTGTAGTTCTCCTCCCACCAAGGAGACTCATGTTTCCACCTTAAAGCTAGCAGTGGAAACCGATGACATAACTACGACTCATTAAAAGGACCCAAGGGAAGATCTTGGAACTTAAGGAGTTCAGATCATTTAGGCATTGACTGCAGTGAGATAATGGAACAGGAACAGAAAGTATTGGAGAACTCTGAGAATAATGTAACCTATTCTGAAATTGACAAACAGTATGTTGTGGCATTGCCTTGGAAAGGCAGTAAAAGGAGATTAACTTCCAACTTTGGGTTGGCTTTGAACAGATTAAAACAACAGTGTGTCAAGTTTCAGGAGGATAGGAGATTCATAGAGAAAGTGAAATATTTTAAAACTGAGGAAGACTGTCATTTCTTGGCACATCATGGTGTTAAAAAGGATGGTGCAACAACCCCTGTTAGGATAGTATTTGACTGTTCAGTCAAACGGGAAAAGTGGGTTAAGCTTGAACGATTGTTTGTGGACAGACCACATATAACAGCTGACCTACTCAAAGTTCTACTGCAGTTTAAAACAAAATCATTTGCCTCTATTAGTGATATAGAGAAGGTATTTTTAATGGTGCAACTTAGGGAAGAGGATAGAGACTATACTAGAGTTTTATGGTTGGAAGATCCAACTGACCCTAACAGTAAATTGTTGGTGTATAGGTTCTGAGTTGTTTTAATTGGAGCTACATGTTCGCCCTTTTTGCTGAATGCAACAATTAAACACTTATCTATGATAGAAGGTGATGTAGAAAAGAGGACTATATGTAGATAACTTACAGCTCACCAGCAATGATGATGATAAACTGGTAAATTCTTTCTTTGAGGAAAATAAGATATTTGCGCAGGCACATTTATATTTGAAGGAATGGACAAGTAATAATGACTCATTGCAAACTATAGCTAGAGCATATGGGATTAGTGCCAGAGAACAAACAACTCAAAAGGCCCTAGGTCTGAATTGGGACAAAGAGAAAGATACCTTGGCATTACATCCTACTAAGATAAATAAGTTCAGCCAGACTAAGAGAGAAGTGTTAAGAACTGTTGCACAGATTTATGATCCATTAGGGGTACTTCTACTTGGTACTATTAAGGCAAGGATTTACCTGAAGAATTTGTGGAGGCAACAGCTGGATTGGGACGAACAACTCCCAGACCCATTACAGAAACAATGGGTTGAGTTATCCGAAGACTTGGAAAAATGTCTTGATATTTCCTTTCCTAGAAATACTGCACTAGCCTAGGAGAGGGGGACTCCTTACATACATTCTGCGATGCCAGTGAGTTAGCATATGGTTGTGTAGCCTATAGAGTTAAAATGAAAACTCTCATTTAATGGTGGCAAAGGCAGGAGTAGCACCTATTAAAGAATTCACTGTTCAAAAACTTGAGTTGACAGCATTGTTGCTAGCAGCAAGACTGGCCAGATTTATTAAAGAATCCTTTGAGAAGGATGAGTTTGCTGAACTGTCCGTTTGGTCATACAGTAGAGTCGCCCTAAGTTGGCTAGTATCGAAAAGTGTTCTCTCTGTATTTGTGAAAAATAGAGCACAGGAAATAAACTCTTTAATTCCAGAGTGGTCTTGTCCTATGTGCCTACGGATGACAGTCCCAGTGACTGGTTGATACGTGGGAAAAAGACAGAAATGATCTTCGATGGTTCTTTGTGATGGGAGGGACTCCCTTGGTTAAAAAATTCCTCTTGGTCAATAGATAGGTCATGGATAGGTGGATCACTTGTGCAGGGTAGGGAAGAGAACATTTTGCTCACATTTTGGTCAATACTGTAGGGGACAACCTGAATGGTGATACTCACTTGCTGAGTTGGGAAAGATTCAGCAAGGTTAAAAAGGTATATAGGACCACAGTGTGGATCCTACAATTTTTGAATAATTATAGGAGTTCAACCAATATGAAGAGAAATGGTGAATTGACCTTGGAAGAACTCCAAGAGGCAAGGAATAAGACTGTTGCCCTCATGCAAAAGGAATTTTTACAAGAGGAATATGAGAGTTTGATGAAGGTTAAGAAAACCAAAACTAGATCTCATACAGCACTTGAATCTTTACCTGATCAACAGGGTAATAAGGTGTAAGAGTAGACTAGAACACACAGTTACTCGAAGCTGCTAAGTTTCCTATACTGTACTACTGCCAAAGAGTTGCTATGTTACTTGGGTAATTATTAAAGAACATCATGATGCTAATGCTCATATGGGTGTAAATACAATTGTGGTGAGTGTCAGGCAAGAGTCCTGGGTCCCACAGATAAAGCAACAAACTAAGAGTATATTACACCATTGTGTTATTTGTAGGGGAACGCAGGTGAGGCCGTATAGGCCCATCACAATTTCTCCATTGTTTGAGTTCAGGGTACAATGTAAGCAACATTTTAATACCGCAGGCGTGGACTACACCATTGCATTATGGGTTAAGGGAAATGGACAGATCCCTGAGAAGGCTTATGCCATCTTATTTACATGCCCAGTAACCAGAGGCTTACATGTGGAACTAGATGATAACCAGTTCTGTGACTCGTTCGTCATGAGTTTTAGAAAGTTCTGCAGTAGAAGAGATTTCCCAGCATCCAGCACTCATGATGAGTGACAACTCCACCACGTTTGTAGTGGCATCAGAATCTCTTAAGATCATGTTGGAGAATCCCAGGGTAAAAGGAACATCTGTTAGATATAAATTGTAAATGGAAGCTCGTTCCAGCGAGTGCACCGTTGTTTTGGTGCTACAGTAAACTCCCAGTAATGGTCCCCCTCCTGCACGAATACTTAAAACCCCTCTAAAAACACTTAGAACTGCCTATTTTTATTTTGATAGTTTAAACACAAGAAAAACCCTCTAAAAATGCTTATACCTGAGTATTTTAATAGTTTTATCACAAAAAGTGCATTTAGTCATGAAAATACAGTAATTAGTGAATATTTCTCAGTGAAAAATACAGCGAATGGGCGAATTTTCCACGAATAGTGGGTAGATACGTTCCACAGAGAAAGCCACGAATACGTGAGTCCGTGAATCATGAGAATGCGAATATAGGGGTTTACCGTATATGGGAAAGGCCGATAGGACTTTATAAGTCATGCCTAAAGAAGATCGTAAGCCAAGCCTTACTCAGTTTTGAAGAACTGAACTGTATACAGTACTGGTAGAACTAGAAGGAATCATCAATGATAGACCATTAAGTTACATGCCCGGGGATTTGAATCAATTGGAAATTTTAACCCCTAATCATTTGATTCTTGGAAGAAAGCTTAAGTCCTTCCCAAGAGAAGTAGTAAATTAGGAAGAGATCTCTGGTGACCCTACTGGACAGAGAGAGTTCACTGAGAAAAGATCCCTGTATGTATCCAGCTCATGCGACAACCTGTGGAAAAGATGGGAGAGGGAGTATTTAACAACGTTAAGAGAGACCCATCGAGTCGGAACGATGCATGACTCTTGGCCCAGGAAAGAGAAAGTAGTCCTCATTCATGACGAGGGGCCAAGGATCAAGGGAAGTTGAGCCAAGTGATCGAGTTACATATGGGGTGGCGGGACAAGGTCCCAAGAGTGGCTACTCTAAGAACGGCCCATAGCCACATCGTGAGAGCTGTAATTAAGTTATACCCCTTAGAGCTGTGGCAGGAGATAAGGGAAATTAATCCTGAGACAGAAGACATTCAGTCAAGCACCCACCTGAGCAGAAGGATTGCTCAAATAACTGCAGAAGCCAGAAAGGCATTGGTAAGAACAGGACTATTGTAAATAATGTAGGCATAAGTTTTCTTGTGGAGGAGTATGTCAAAACTTCGACAAGAGATTGTACTTTTCCGCAAGTTGTGGTATAGTTTTGCGTGTCTTCCTTATTTACTTAAAGTGAAAATGCGTATGTGGAAGAAGGATGTTATGTTACGTTGTATGTGTTTAGTTTTGAAAAGCGTTGTTTGGTTTTACAGTAATACCCTGAACTTGCATGATTCGAATTGCACGAATTCACAAACACACGAACTTTTCATTGGAACCTAACTGATTGTCATACACGAGTTCTTCACAGACATGCGAATATTTGGAAATACTGAGAAACCTTGCAAAAGTGTTTCTGTTTAGTTTTATGTATTTTATAAGTTTTCAAGCTTTAATGTGTAAATTGAATAACATTATTAATTAATAAAAGTAATAATCTCTCCCTCTCTCTCTCTCTCTCTCTCTCTCTATCTTTTGCTGAGATGAGAGAATTTTTATAGGACATGTATATGTTTGTTTGGATGATAATTAAATTTTTTACCTAATAATAAGTAAAGTACTAATTTTCAAATAATAATAATAACAATAATAATAATACAGTGAACCCCAGTATTCGCTGGGATGCATCCCCACCCCGTGAATAGGTCAAATCATGATTGCTTACAACGCCCCTCTAAAAATGCTTATACCTGTCTACCATGAAGATTCAAACACCAAAGTATGCCTAAAAATACCAGCCTACATCAAATATACATTAAACTATTACCTTATTACTGTATTAATCTTTGAAATGATACTATTAATATAATTTCCAAGCCATCTTAAATATTTTATCATTACATGTATCTCTTCGCATTGTATGGCTTACAGCTGTAGGTGAAACTAATCCAGTCCCCTACGTATTCAGCCACACATTTTCTTTCATACAGTTATAAGCCGTTCCGTTTTCTTTTCAGGGGAACCATTGGTATTTTTATACAGTATGAAATTCACAAAAAAGAGACACAAAATTTAAAAAACGTATGCACATTTTAAAAATTTAATACTACGTATTTCTGGGTTTTCGACCTGTTTCAGCGGTGAAATAACCTTTCAGCACTTATTTCAAGGTAAAGCTATTGCTAAATATACCAGAGAAAAGCTAAAAAGCTAAGCCGAGTTACTACTACCCGGTGCGAGCTCCATGGTATGGAGTCGTGTATGAGAAAGGGTGAGATTGTCACAATCACAGGCCTCCGCCCTGTAGATCTTCCCAATGTCAAAAGTCCCACCGAGTGAGGTGCCGTTACATACCCCGCACCACTCGCGGACTGTAAACAAGCCGGCGTCACCCTCATTCCACTTTTAGCACGCGTTCGCGGTTGTTGTGATTCTCCTCGTGTGCGCTTTTGTTGGTTTTTTTTTTTTCAAGCAATGGCATCTTCATTGGATTCATCACCTAAGTTGAGTACCATCTCTATGTTTTATTTGGGTGGTTGAGAAGTTTTATTTCCCCTAGTTATATAATTAGGGGATTTATTGTCAGTCTCATTCCCCATCCCGACGCCATGTGACCTTATGTCGGCTCGGACCAGGTCGGGGTTTTCCCGTCCCCCTCCCTTATACCCTTTTGTTTATTATTATATATATATTCAATTGGGTTTTTATATATATTTTATTACCCTTCTCTGGGGAGTCCCTTTTATTGTCGTTTAGGCTTGAGTTTCCCCCTCGGGCCTATCCGCCATTATTCCTTGTTATACGTTATAATTTGGACATTGCTTCCTCCAGGGTTGGGATGTTTTGTTTGAGATGGTACGTTTATGCTTATATTGCTTATTTTATGCCAAGCGCACGGATGTCTTTGATAATTACAGATATTATCTGAAAAATTTTTGTCTGGAAGGTCGTGCCATTTTCCTCAGCGCTCATATCGCGTGAGGCTTGGTCTCCCTTTCTACATGCGCTTATGATTATTTAGATCATTTCATTTTGCCTAGGCTAAGTTACTGTAAGTTGGTGGAGTAGTTACTTCTCCTGGGTTTTCCCTCCCCAGTCCCCAGCTGGGTAAGGTTAGCCTAGGCTATGGCTTGGCGGTCCTCTACTGGCCAGGAGAGAGCTCTGTGTGTAGGGGGATTCATGGTGGCTTCCCTTTATGTGGCGTTGGTTGGTGAGTGGGGCTGACGCTTTTCCCTCTCCCTATTTCGGCCTTTCCGTTTAGTCTTTACAGGACTAATAGTTAAGCTGGAATAACGAGGGTTCCTCGTGTTACCCCCTCCTTCCGAGCCACATCTTCGGGTTATTCTCCACTTCATGTTTTATCCCTCCTAACACATTCTCTCACCTATCGCCTTTCCCCCCCCCCTCTCCCACCCTTGGTTAGCTTTCATTTATATGTTATCTTACCAAGGCCGAGATTTAGCCTTTCCTTTTCGCCATAGCCTATACCCCCCCTCCCTCTGCATTGATTGGCTGTTCTCTCGTCACCTGATCTTATCCGGTCATTCCTTTCGAGACTACAGTAGGGGACCAGGGTGCTCCCACACCCCTGTTTCCCATCCCTTTCTTTGCTTTGTCTCTGAGTGTTCCATCTCTTCCACTCTTTCAATATCGTTTGTACATGTTCGTCCGATCTTAGAGAGGAGTAGATTCTCATGGCGCCAGGGGTGTGCCTACCCACTCCTGGTCGCTACCAGAGTCCCACACTCATAGCCTATACATCCCCTCCCCTTCTTGTGTCAGTATCGTCTTTTCCCATCCGAGACACCTCGGGTGGGGAGACAGTGTTCTAGTTGCCAGTTTGAGTATCCCACCTGACTGTCTTCTGCCGTTCACACGGTGCGACACTTATATTGTCCTCTTCATATTCACCCTTTTCCAGTATCTTCTCTCCACCAGCTATTTACCTTGGTGTTTTTCTTTTGCTTGGTGGCGGATGTTCTTGTTTTCCCTACTCCGGTGGGGACGGTGTTTTAGTCGGATGGTGTTCACTACACCTCCTCCCGCGTCACCGTTCTAAGTACAAGACTCTCTCCGGCCCCAAGTGGGAAAAGTATACCTATAGTAATCTTTTCCCTAGTCGCAGATGTTTTTGTTCACTTCACATACATACTTATTATTATCTACCCTTGGCGCTGGATTAACTCCGGCTTCTTGGGAGTTTTTACATATCCGATAGGCCCTTTATCTCCCGGTTTACTCCGGCGGGTCCTATCCGGATATATTTTTTATATATATAGGTGTGGGTATGTGGGTGTTCATTTATCAATAATTAATGTTATTTAATGATATGTTAACTATCCTTTTGGGACCTTCCCGTCGTTCGGATTAACTCGGCGGTCCCTCTAGGTAGTTAATCATGTTGTTCCAGTAGCCCCCGGTTAATTCCGGCGGGGCCTACTTGGATTACTACTATTCTAAGACACTACTACGGCAAACTACTCCAGCGGTCTTATTAGCATACTCATTTATCGTTCAACTTACAGATGGTGCGTTGTCAGGAGCAGGGGTGCACCGCTGTGCTGAACCAGGCCAGCGGGCATGAAGTCTGCAGGTCCCACTCCGGCTGTGCTGTCCACGTGGGGACCTGACTATTTGGCACCGGACGGTTGTGTAGTGTGCTCGCTCTTCTGAGCAGGTTCTGGACGAGTCGGTAAGAAAATCTTCCACTCCGGATTAACGTTTATCCTCAATTTTGTCTTTGATGGATAATTGTAACATATTCTCCTTTTAGGAGGCCCAATCACCTATCTTCCTTTCCCCCTTTTCAGATTGACCGCAGCTCCGGGACTCCGCTTTATCGACCCTCAAGTCCTGGGTCGGCGGCCGGGAGGAACGTCGGGGCAGGGAAACCCTACATCCTCTGCAAGGACGTTTGCAACGTTCTCTTCCCGGCGCCTGGATCTCGGCTTCCGTTGCGGATGAAATAGCCGCCCCTTAATCGCCGGGATCCGGGAGATGACGCAGCCCTCCCAAGAAGAAGTCGCTGCTTGCGGTATCGTAGCGGAGGACGCGTTGCGGCCCTCAACCTCAACCTGGAGCCCATGAACGTGGACTTGGAACAGCCAGGTAAGGGGGTAAGTGAGGCAGGTGATCTATTATTTAGTTCTCCCTCTTCTACTGCTTCTTCCTTCAGAGGATTTGTGAAATCCTCTTGCCTTATGGACGGTGCAAGGTCTACCGTCCCTAAGGTTAAAACTGTTAAGAAAAAGACCTTGAAGTCCCAGAAGGTCCGCTCCGAGGTTCCCTCGAAGATGTCACGGCCCCTAGCCCCGTGCCGTCTCGAGCAAGGCCTCTACTTCTGGGAAGGAGCACGGTCAAAGCATAGTAAGGAGACTCCTACCCCTCCCTTCCTTTGACGCGGAAGCGTTTGCTGAGCTTCTTATGAAGCAGTTTGACAAGAGAGTTGACGACAAGCTGTCGCAATTCTCGAATCAGCTGTCTTCTTCAAACGCTTCTATGCTCTCCTTATCAGAGGAGGTGAAGTCACAGAGGACTTTGATCTCCGGGTTCATGAGTGGCGGAGCGGCCAACAAACCCTTCTCCGTCCCAGATACCTCCAACCTGCCCCCTTTCGATAAAGGGAACCCCTGGCGCCTGACCCTCTTTGCTCCCCAACATGAGGGTACTCTCACTATTGAGGACTTAGGCACTCGCAGGTTGGAAGAACTGGAATTCTTCCACCAAACCTGAAATCCCCTATGCAGGATATGCCAGGCTTACAGAGGAGGCTTGGATCCGGTCCGATAAGGTCCCAAAGAGACAGTCATCTTCCCGAGGGACCAGGCCCAATCAGCCCTACTACGGACCTTGTCGGAGTGGCAGGCGGAGAATACAAAGCTCACTCCGGCAAAAGGTGCATTTACCATGTTCTCTCTGGGGGAAGCCCTCCCCACTCCATGCACCTCTAAAGTCGCCTCCCTCACCAAGCAAGCTTGCGTGGAGGGCAAACCAGTTCCTCATCTCCGGAGATAGATCCCACATCACTGGTCTTACCCGGAGATTCCCAGTGATTGGGCGGCAACCCGGATACCTTTTACGGTTACCCGGCTGGACCCTGACTGCGCCTCTAACCTCTTTGTGAGCAACTCCCAGAATCCCAGAGTCGCTCCTGAAGGCCGAAGCAGACGCAAAGGACAGACTTAGTAGGTCCTTAAACTCATTGACTTTGGCAGAGGCAGCGTCAGTGGTATACTGCGAGGATCCTCTTTTCCAGGTGTTGACGAAATATCTCCTGGAAGTTTCCAACAGGACCTCTATGATTTTGTAAAGGCCCGATTGAACTGCCGGGAAGCACATCTTTTCGGCAGCTTCTATCCGTCATGAGCCTAACAGGCTCATAAAAAGCTCCATCTGGGGAGCTAACCTATTCCCCTCAGGAAGAGGTTGATGCAGTCCTAGCAGAGGCAACTAGGGCCAACCAGAGTCTCCGCTCCCGTTGGGGTTTGTCCTCCAAGAGGAAACAATCTGAGCCGCCGAACTCACCTAAACAAGGGAAGAAGTTAAAGAAATTTAAGCAGCTCCCGACTCAGACAGTACTGCAGGCCGTCCAGGTCCCCGGCCCTGGACATCCCTCAACCTCCCAACCTCAGCCTCAACCTCAGTATGTGCTGGTTCAACCCAGCCCATCAACCTCTCGCTGCCCCTTCTTACGTTTCCTCCCCTGCTTATAATGCCTCTTATGAAAGCCAGGGAGCATTTCGGTCAATCCAAAATGCAAAAGGAACCAGAGCTAGAGGGTACTTCAGAGGTAGAGGTTCATCCCGCTCCTCCTCCCAAGGAAGGGAGGCAGGGGATCTAGAGGAGGCAGGCCCTCTCCTGCACAGTGAGATATCTCAGGTAGGCGGGAGGTTGTATCATTTTCGGGACCAGTGGAGCTTCAGTCCCTGGGCCCAGAGCATAGTCTCCAAGGATTGGGGTGGGGTTGGATCAAGTCCTCCCCCGATCAGGTTCCATCAATCACCCTCCAAGGCTCTGAAGGACTTTGTGAAAGATCTGTTAATAAAAGAGGGCAATAAAGCGAGACATCTGAAATTTCAGGGCAGACTATTCAGCGTCCCAAAGAAAGGTTCAGTCAACGAAGAGTAATTCTAGACTTGTCCCGTCTAAGTTCCTACATTCAATGTGACAAGTTTGAATGCTTACAATCTCGCAGGTTCGGACCTTACTTCCCGTGGAGCCGTAACCACCTCTATAGATCTTTCAGACGCCTATTATCACGTCCCGATTGCGAGAAGGTTCTCTCCTTATCTGGGGTTCAGACTAGGAAATCAAGCATACTCATTCAGAGTCATGCCATTCGGTCTCAATATAGCTCCCAGAATCTTCACCAAACTGGCGGACACGGTAGTTCAACAATTCCGGTCCCAAGGGATCATGCTAGCCGCATACTTAGACGATTGGATCGTTTGGGCGTCCAACGTCGACGAATGCCGGAGAGCAACAGCCATAGTAATCGGCTTTCTGGAATCATTGGGCTTCCAGATAAACGGAGAAATCCCGGCTAGTTCCGGAGAGTCGCTTTCAGTGGTTAGGAATCCAGTGGGACCTGGGAACACACAGACTATCCCTTCCGCCGGCCAAGCGGAGAGAAATAGCGAAAGCAACCAGGCAATTTCTCAAGAACAAGAAAGCTTCCCGTCGTACCCAAGAAAGAATCTTAGGTTCTCTTCAGTTTGCTTCAGTGACGGATCTTCTTTTGAAATCCAAACTGAAGGATGTAAACAGGGTTTGGCGGAGTCGAGCCAATGTCAGATTCAGAGACAAAGTATCTCTGATTCCACCGATTCTGAAGAAGAGACTCCGGCCTTGGACGTCCGTCAAGAGTTTATCGAAGTCAGTGCCCCTTCAGTTCCCTCCGCCATCCCTAGTGATTCACACCGACGCTTCCCTAAGCGGGTGGGGAGGATATTCCCAACACAAGAAGGTGCAAGGGACTTGGTCTACCATGTTCCGCCAGTTTCATATCAATGTTCTGGAAGCCATGGCAGTCTTTCTAACCCTGAAGAAACTGCGCCCGAACAATCGGATTCATATAAGATTGGTTCTCGACAGCGCAGTAGTAGTGCACTGTCTGAACAGAGGAGGTTCCAAGTCGAGTCGGATCAATCAAGTTATGATAGCAATATTTTCTCTAGCAAACAAACACCAGTGGCATCTGTCTGCTACCCACCTTGCAGGGGTTCGGAATGTCATTGCAGATTCCCTGTCCAGGACAACTCCGCTGGAGTCGGAATGGTCCCTGGACAAAACCTCCTTCAGGTGGATTTGCAACCAAGTTCCGGGTCTCCAAGTAGATCTCTTTGCAACAGAGTGCAACCACAAACTACCTTGCTATGTGGCCCCCAATCTGGACCCTCTAGCCCACTCCACAGATGCAATGTCCATAGATTGGAACAAGTGGAAAAGAATCTACCTCTTTCCCCCAGTAAATCTGTTATTGAAAGTCCTTCACAAACTCAGGACATTCAAGGGCCAAGTAGCCTTAGTAGCTCGAATTGGCGAAGAGCAACTGGTTTCCACTTCTTCTAGAACTGAAGCTTCCGGTGTTTGAAAATTCCCAACCCAAAACTGAGCGCAAATAGTACAAACTCAGACTGTGTCAGCTTCCTCAAGAATTCAGAATGCCTAGCTTTGTGGATTTCATGAAGTTTGCTGCTCAAAGGGATGCTAATATTGATCCTATTAACACTTTGTTCCTAGAGTCAGATAAAAGGGAATCCACTCTTAGACAATACGACTCAGCAGTTAAGAAATTGGCACTCTTTCTAAAAGAATCTGAAGCTACAGTAATGACCACTAATTTAGCCATTTCATTTTTAGGTCATTGTTTGAAAAAGGTCTGGCCCCTAGTACTATTACTACAGCAAAATCAGCCTTAAAAAGATATTTTTGCATGGGTTTAAGATTAACTTAACAGACTCTTATTTTTCGTCTATCCCTAAAGCCTGTGCTCGTTTGAGACCAGTAACCCGCCCACAGTCGGTTTCCTGGTTCTTAAATGATGTCCTTAAGTTAGCCTCAGAAATAGATAATCATAACTGTTCTTTCACTAACTTATTAAGGAAGACCTTATTTTTAATTAGTTTGGCTTCAGGTGCTCGAATTTCTGAACTGGCTGCCTTGTCTAGAGAACCCAATCATCTGGATTTCCTTCCATCAGGTGAAGTGTTACTAGCTCCTCACCCTAAGTTCCTAGCTAAAAATGAAGATCCTCAGGATAGGTGGTCCCCATGGAAGATCATCCCCCTCCCACAAGACCTGTCTTTATGCCCAGTCTTTACCCTGAAAGCATTCTTAGACAGAACCTCACACATAACTTCAGGGCCTTTATTTATAAGGGAAGGGGAGGAACCATTTCTTTGAAAGCCATTAGACAACAGATCCTATATTTCATTAAACATGCAAACCCAGATTCAGTCCCAAAAGTGCATGACATCAGGGCAGTGGCCACCTCCACTAACTATTTTCATTATATGAATTTTGAGGATCTGTCAAAGTACACAGGGTGGAAATCCCCTGTAGTCTTTAAACGCCACTACCTGAAATCACTAGAAGCTCTAAAATTTTCTACAGTGGCGGCAGGGAACATAGTTCCCCCACCAGTATGATTCTTTCTGTACTCAGTCACTCTCCTCCCTCCTACCTGCCTCATTTATTCCCCTTTGGTCATCTCCAGGTCAGGCAGCTTCACACCTTCTCCTGACCATGTCATGAATTTATCCTGTTTATTGTTTACCTCATTTACATATATTGTTTTGTACTGTTTTGTGGAACACAGTTTCCTTGTATTAGTTTTAAGTATGTGTTTAGTACTTAAGTCTGTAATTTTAAGTACTCTTCTCCATTCAGGATCTTGTATTCATGTATAATTATGTTATTTATAAAACTAAGTATATTATGGTGTCATCATTATGTCTTAATGCCATTCTTACTACTAAGTTATTAAAACTCTTGCAGATGTTTAGTTTTATTACTTTCCTCTACAATCTTCTTTTGTTTCAGAATGGTATTTTGATTTCTCTGTTATTATTTCACCGGCTGACACAGGTCGAGAAACCCAGAAAAAGGATTTTGACAAAGGAAAAATCTATTTCTGGGGAGAGACCTGTGTCACCCTGGTGACCCCATATTTCCTCTTTTCCCCTGGTCAAATACCATTCCGGTGTGGGGTGCTAATGTGGAATGTGGGTGCCCGCGGCTTGTTTACAGTCCGCGAGTGGTGCGAGGGTATGTAACGGCACCTCACTCGGTGGGACTTTTGACATTGGGAAGATCTACAGGGCGGAGGCCTGTGATTGTGACAATCTCACCCTTTCCCATACACGACTCCATACCATGGAGCTGCGCACCGAGGTAGTAACTCCGGCGTAGCTTTTAGCTTTTCTCTGGTATATTTAGCAATAGCTTTACCTTGAAATAAGTGCTGAAAGGTTATTTCACCGGGTGACACAGGTCTCTCCCCAGAAATAGATTTTTCCTTTGTCAAAATCCTTTATTTGTACCTGTCTACCATGAAAGGTCAACACCAAAGTACTGTATGCCTAAAAATACCAGCCTACATCAAATATACATTAAACTGTACCTTATTACTGTATTAATCTTTGAAATGATACTAATTAATATAATTTCCAAGTCATCTTAAACATTTTATCGTTACATTTATACGTACATACTGTATGGCTTAGAGCTGTAGGTGAAAATAATCCAGTCCCACCTACGTATTCAGTCACACATTTTCTTTCATACAGTTATAAGCCGTCCCATTTTATTTTCAGGGGGAACATTGGTATTTACGTATGCGTAATTCACAAAAAGAGACAAAAAATTTATAAAAAATTTATGCACATTTTAAAAAATTTCATACTGCTGTACTTATATATGAAGATTACTACATACGTAAATCACATGGGTACTCACCAGCGATGAATGTTGATTAAAGATGATGATGATGAATTAGCTGTGCAGTGCGATGAATAATGATGAAGATATGACGGCACAGCAAAGCAGAGTTGTTACAACTCATCTGAGGGTGCCTCTTCACCTTCAGGAGGCACTTCTTCAGTTGATTTGGGAGGCACGACTTCAGGCGGTTGGGGAGGCATTTCTTCAGGCGATTCGAGAGGCACTACTTCAGGCGACTGGGGAGGCACTTCTTCAGGCGATTTGAGAGGCACTACTTCGGGTGATTTGGGAGGCTTTGGAGGGGCCTTCTTCGTCTGTTTGATGAACATGTTTTTTCATGGTGGTGAGGGTTTGATTATAGGGCTCCCATGCGGAATCAAGCATGTTTGAAAACTTTAAGGAGGCGTTCCATAAAGGATCCCATGTTGAAACATACTCCTGCATATCCTGAATCATTCTCTTCATGTCGGACAGGCGTTCCAAAAGTCAGGCCGCTCTCCTCTTCCTCCTGCTCCTCCCCTGAACCTGGCGTATCTACTTCCTCACTGGCAGACTGGTCAGCTCTTCCAAATCCTGGTCCATCAGGGGTCAGAGTGAGCATCAATAAGGGTGCCAATTTCATCCTCGGTGATGTCCACCTCGAAGCCTTCCCACCTAGAATCCTCGCCAACTGGACAGCCTTATTAATGGCCGAATGTTGAATTTCTTCAGGAGAAGCCCCTGTAATCATGAACACACCAGTGTGCCACAACTTGTTCCAGCATGCGTTCAGGGTCTCCTTCTTCATGTCATTCTGTGATCGGCTGATGATGGTCAGACATGTGGCAATGGTGAATTTACGCCAATATTCTTTTAGTGTAAATTCACTGTCACTGTCCATTGCAGTTACAAGGTGCTGGAGGGGGTTCCTGGTATAGAGTATCTTGAAGGCACGGATCATGCCCTGGTCCATAGGCTGGAGGAGAGAGGTGGTGTTGGGAGGGAGGAACTCAAACTGGACTCCCTTGTAAGAAAGATCGAGAGGGTGGCCACCAGCATTATCCATAATCAGCAACACCTTGAACTCCATGGCCAAGTCGTTCAGGTATTGCCTAACTTGAGGGATGAAGCTCTGATGGAACCAGTACTCTGTGAGGACTTTGGTGATCCAGGCCTTAGGGTTATGCATCCAGAACACAGGAAGCAATGCCTTGTTCTTATTCTTGAGGGCCCTGGGGTTTGCAGCCTTATAAATGAGGCCTGGTTTAAGCATGAAACCAGCTGCATTCCCACACATGATGAGGGTAACCGTATCCTTCTGGGCCTTGAATCTAGAGGCTTGAGCTTCGTCCTTCATAAGGTATGTCCAGGAAGGCATCTTCTTCCAGAACAGGTCAGTCTCATCCATATTGAACACCTGTTCTGGATGGTAGCTCTTCCTCGATGATCTTCTTGAAGGCCTCGGATATTTCAAATGGCTGCTTCAGTGTCTGCAGATGCAGCTTTCCCATGTAGAGTAACAGACTTTAGGTTGAACCGCTTTTGAAATCGGTGGAACCACACCTTGCTGGCCTGGAAACCTTGAGGCGCTGATGATGGTCCTGCTTGGGGTTCTTCCCCCTCTTCTTCTTCTGCTAGTTCATCAAAGCCTAGAAATTCCAATTCGCCTTCTTCAACGCCTTCCTCTGCCTGTACTACATCGTCGCCTTCCTTAGCAGTTGATAACTGAACTGCTGGTGGAGTTGTCGTGCTTTCTCGCAAATGATGTTGGAGTCGAGGGGCATGTTTATCTTCCGGCAGTCCTTTATCCAGATTGCCAGAGCGGATTCCGTTTTCACAATTGTTTTATCCCGCACTGTTGCAACTGTCTTTGCACTACCAAGTCAGCTCATACTCACAGACTTGCGTATCTCTGCCTCTTTCTTCTTGATATATCTCACTGTGCTCTCATTAACACTGAAATGGCGACCAACTGCTGGCAAAACTTTTGCCCTCCTTTAACATGTCAAGAAGTTTCACCGTCTCCTCGAGTTTCATAACAGACTTCTTTCTTTTAGACTCTTTGCCAGAAGGCTTTGAAGGAGCAGGGCGTTTTTAGGAGGCATTTTAGGGCGAATACCGCTGATGCACAAAGATAAAAAATCTGAAACGGACAGACGACGGTTTCACACGGTAAGATGCTGCGAACTATACGCACAATCTGAAGATGATGCTGTGGAGTGTCCTCCCAGAATTTTGTGTTCGCGAGTTGGTTGTGAATGTTCAGCCAATCAGCGCCAAGGAAAATGAATGGTGCTTCTGGATTGGCTGCTTTGCAGATGACAGCCAATAGTGTGTCAGTATCACTGATCCTGGGTACACAGCATCCAGCATCGCGATTTCTTTGTATTTGCAGAGAGGTGGCTTGGATGAAGCACTTTTAAGAAAAACAAATATATATTATTGAAATTTTGCTGTGTTTACGTTAATATATTACAGTACTGTAATATTTGAAAATTAGTAAATCATTTTAACTTACAAAATGTATTTACAGCAGTCATTATTACAGTAATATATACTTTACATACATGAAAATGCTACGCATTCAGATGTAAACATACATTGCCCTGCAGTATTCCTGTTGTCTTACGTATTTTAGATATGCTCTACGTACTACCCGTAGCACTGTACTATACTATGTATCATCCTAAAACACTTTTTGTATGTAATATTTAAAAATCATCTTACAACAAAACATTTTTTATAAAATGTATCTTTACTGTATTCGCAAGAAGATCCGTGTTAGTATATGTACACACAACCAGTAGTACCATGCGTGTACCGTAGCGGCAAATTATCGGCAAATGACCCAATACAGTATAACCCGTTTTATTGCTACTGTATCTCACGTTTGTTTGTTTTGCATGTACAGTACTATGGCCTAAAAATATTTTTGAAATCGTGCATTAAGATGTCCTCTGAATGCTCTGCTTCTTCTAAGGCCTCTGGCCAATAGCCTACAATTACTGTAATGACTCATGAGAAGAAAGTACTGTAGACATGATTGTTTTTGTCAAGAGAGGGCAAAGTCACGGAGAAGTAGCAGTCCATTACAGCATGACATTAATTTGATGTCAGCGCATTGAGCATGAACAAGGTAAAATACTCATGCAGCCCTACTGTACCACCTTCGTTGCCATGTTCAAATACCTTAACATGACAGCGCCTCCCGTCATTCATCGTACTGCACAATTAATTCATCATCATCATCATCTACAGCATACTGAAATCAACATTCATCACCAGTTACTACCCGTATGATTTAACTTTACAGTACTGTATTATTTATTATTATTAAGGTACCCAGTGTAGTATTACATAATATTATTATTTAATTTCTATTACTATTATATGTACAGTACTGTAGTACAGTATTATTATTGATTTACATGATTATTTAATGTTATTATACAATAAATATGAAAATACAGAATACTATTGCTATACGAAAAAGACAAAAAAAATCTGCATCCACGAATATCGAGTTCCCGCGAATATTTTTATAGATATGTTCCATAGTAAAAGCCGCGAATGCGTGAGTTTCCCGCGAAAATTTTTTAGATAGGTTCCATAGAAAAACCCGCGAGTGGGTGAGTCCACGAACCTTGAGAATGCGAATACGGGGCGTTCACTGTAATAATAATAAAACTGTAATTACAAAATTCGTATGTGATACTTATTTTAAACCAACAAATTCTTTCCCTCATCTTTTGAGAAGAAGCTCAAATGAAAGCTGTCAGACATGTCACTTGAACATGACAAGAAAGGGGAGTGTTGCTGATTAGCGGGCCAAAGTTTTCTCTCTCTCTCTCTCTCTCTCTCTCTCTCTCTCTCTCTCTCTCTCTCTCTCTCTCTCTCTCTCTCTCTCTCTCTCTCTCTCGTTTGTAGTTAGCGCAACCTACGTATTACTGTTCCTCTGTATATCTTTACCTGTACAGTAGATAATTTTAAATTGATTTACTTTTACCTGTACCATCTACAAACTGTAAATGCACCGTTCTAAAACATAGAGACATAGAGCATTTCAGAACAATGAGAGTAAAGTTTTTAAAAATGAGGTTGAGAAGACTTCTAAAAATAGATCGGTGGAATGGGGGGAGAGAGAAATAGTATACTAGTCTTCACACACTCATATATTCTTATGCTAACCATTTATTTCCTTTTTTAAGGGTAATGTATTAAGCTAACTTTTAAATGAAATTACTTTAACTTTAATTTCATTTAAAAGTTAGTTTCATACTCAATTTCCATTGTAAGGGCGACAAATCGCGCCTCTCCTTCCTTGTGTTTCTCCTTTCAGATGTACATTAATCATGTCATGTATTTTACCTGAGTTTATTTCAGATTCTTTATGTACCTCATCTTATGTATCATTGTGCTTGCCAGCCTTTCTGATGCAGCGACATGTAACTCTACCTTTATAAACACCTGGCCTTTCTGTTTTGACATGTAAATCTACCTTTTATATGCCAAGTAGCACTGTTTGGCCTATCATTAACAGACTAACTACAAAGTTGTACATATTTTATGTTTGCCAGAAAACACAAATCTTG
This sequence comes from Macrobrachium rosenbergii, assembly GCF_040412425.1. NCBI lineage: Eukaryota > Metazoa > Arthropoda > Malacostraca > Decapoda > Palaemonidae > Macrobrachium > Macrobrachium rosenbergii. Next base: position 2,999,022 of record NC_089782.1, read on the forward strand.
TATGGATGCAGCAGGGGCCCTTGGGTGACGTATCATAAGTCGCTACCTTTCCGTCCACTTTTTGTCTTATAAACACCTGTTGAGAATAGTAAAGAATCAGTCTCTGTTTTGACATTTCTCTTGAACCTCACATTTGGTGACCCCAGGTCAGGACAGGTAGCACTGTTTTGGCCCAACCATTAACATAGTTTTGACTGAAAAGCCGCACCCTACCATCAAAAAGCCTTTAGTTTGACTTTTATCGGCGTAAAGTTTAGGCCTCTGGTAGCACCCTCCTGGCAGAAACCGTGCCATTAACCCATTCTAAACGCAATCGACTGGACGTATCATTAAGTCAACTAAAATTGTCTGTCGGTGTAACTCATGGACGTAGCCATCGTTTCGACTACAAAAAATTTCAACCTTTGGTCAACTTTGACTCGACCGAAGTGGTTGAAAAAATGCAATTATAAGCTAAAACTCTTACATTCTAGTAATATTCAATCATTTACCTTCATTTTGCAACAAATTGGAAGTCTCTTGCACAATATTTCGATTTATGATGAATTTTGAAAAAAATTTTTCCTTACGTCCGCGTGCGGTAACTCGGCCGAACATCTCAGAAATTATTTCGTCACTTTGTCGTAATGTTTGCACTGTCTTATATTAGTCGTTACATAAAGTTTTATATATGAAAATGTGTGCAATTTCATGTAGAATACAACAAAAAATAACTCATGGTTGTAGCTTTTATCAGTTTGGAAATATTTTCATATAAATCACGATGTGCCAAAATTTCAACCTTCGGTCAAATTTGACTCGGCCGAAATGGTCGAAAAACGCAGTTGTAAGCTAAAACTCTTACATTCTAGTAATATTTAATCATTTACCTTAATTTTGCAACAAGTCGTTACATAAAGTTTTATATATGAAAATGTGTGCAATTTCATGTAGAATACAACAAAAAATAACTCATGGTTGTAGCTTCTATCAGTTTTTAAATATTTTCATATAAATCACGATGTGTCAAAATTTCAACTTTCGGTCAACTTTGACTTAACCGAAATGGTTGAAAAACGCAATTGTAAGCTAAAACTCTTACATTCTAGTAATATTCAATCATTTACCTTCATTTTGCAACAAGTCTTTACATAAAGTTTTATATATGAAAATGTGCGCAATTTCATGTAGAATACAACAAAAAATAACTCATGGTTGTAGCTTCTGTCAGTTTTTAAATATTTTCATATACTGTAAATCACGGTGTCAAAATTTCAACCTTCGGTCAACTTTGACTCAACCGAAATGGTTGAAAAACGCAATTGTAAGCTAAAACTCTCACATTCTAGTAATATTCAATCATTTACCTTCATTTTGAAACAAATTGGAAGTCTCTAGCACAATATTTTTATTTATTGTGAATTTTTGAAAAAACTTTTTCCTTACATCCGCGCGCGGTAACTCGGCGAACATCTCAGAAATTCTTTCGTCACTTTGTCATAATGTTTCCACCGTTTACATTAGTCGTTACATAAAGTTTATATATGAAAATGTGCACAATTTCATGAAGAATACAACAAAAAATAACTCATGGTTTTAGCTTTATCAGTTTTTAAATATTTCCATATAAATCACGATAAATAGAAAAATTCGACCAACCGGTCAACTTTAACTTTCGACGAAATGGTCGAAAACTGCAGTTGTAAGCTAAAACACTTACAGTCTAGTAATATTCAATCAATTACCTTCATTTTGCAACAAACGGGAAGTCTAGCACAATATTTTGATATATGGTGAATTTTTGAAAAAAACTTTTTTACGTCCGCGTGTTACGAATTCATGCATCATTTTGTGATAATATTTTTTCTGTGTTGCTTTGATCGTTTTACAATTTGTCATATACCAAAATCATCGCAATTTAGTGTACAATACAAAGAAAAAAAATAACTCATTAGCTTTAACCGTTTTGCTCACAGCGCGATTTGTATACAATTATATATGAATTTTTTTTTGCGCTGTCATATATTTCAATATTTGCATACTAAACTTCAGGCAATGTCAAAAAAAGGAGCCAAAAATGAACTCTTAATTTTTTAATCTTAAAAACTAAGTGTGCTGTGATTTTTTGAAAAAAACTTTTTTTCTGCTTCGGTGCTAACTCCTGAACGCTGCCGGCATACGGCAGACACTTTCGTAAATAGAGGCTCGGCATTTAAGGGTTAACAGACTAAATACGGCATATCCAAAAGGGCACGTTTTGGCACTTCGTTCGACCTCTTGAACAAGTCAGCACCATTAACGGACTAAATACAGTGCATTTTCCCGCGTTTTGGTGCGTGAGAAGTAAAGATGTCAGAAACAGAACCTCAGTGCGAACCCTCGAGCATCTTCTGTACACCTCTCTCACCAACAAGGCCAGACACAGTCAAACTTCCCCCATTCTCCTGGCAAAACACATGGCATCATGGTTCTGGCGCAGACAAGCATTTTCGCATGGAGTGCATCTCAGACGATGCTACAAAATCAGACATAGTCATGACGGCGCTCCCAGAAGAAGTATTCAACAGAATCTTCTCCTGGCTGGACACGCAACATGACAAAGTCACATACATGGACTTATAGAACAAACTGCTGAATTCCTACTCCATGCCCGTGTCCGAGAGAGTGCTGCGCGCATTCGACCAATTATTCCAGCCCCTCGGAGATGCATCACCCAGGGAAGCCTGGGACCAGCTGCAGGGGTTGATAACCCCCCCCAGGTCGCAACGAGAACGGGAGGAAAAGGACAATAGACCTAACAAAAGCAATTTTCCTTCAGCGCCTCCCGCAGGAAGTTCGGCGTCAGATAAGGGATGCAGAGAACCTGGACATAGATGCCTTGGTCGACGACACCCAGAAACTTTATGAGGCCACCAAGGCCTTGACATATGCCACTTCCCTTGCGGCCGCCGCCCTGGGAGCCTGCAACCTGTCAGAGGAAGACGACGACGATGGAGACATTAACGCCGTTTATAAGAAAAGACCACCACTCAGAGAGCACAAGACTTGGCCAAACCTGGCGTGGTGTTTCTACCATAAAAAGTTCAGGACCAACGCCAAAACCTGCAAGCCTCCGTGTTCTTTCACAAAAAACGATAAAGGCAGCCACAAGTAACAGCTATGGCCGTGAAACCCAACTCCCCGCCCAGCAGGATTTTTCATCGCAGACGAGATTTCCAAACACCGCCTGCTGTTTGATAGGGGGGCAATGCAGTCGGTTTTCCCACCATCCAGGGAAGGTTCAGAAAAAATACCTGACTCAGTACCCGCCCTCATAGCAGCAAACGGAACTCCCATCTGCACTTATGGCACGACAACCCAGACTATCTCAATCCTGGAGCGCAGATACCACTGGCCTTTCGTCATAGTGGATGTTAAGTTCCCTCTGCTGGGTGCAGACTTCCTAGGGCACCACGGACTACTAGTTGACGTTGCCAGACAACGCCTTCTCGACACAGGGACGTGCCATTCCTGTCAGCTCTCCACTGGACCCGGGATGCCCTTCATCTGCTCCACAGCCCCCAACAGCTACACGTCCCTCCTACACGAGTTCCTGGACGTGTTCAAACCAGAACTGCGCCAGTCACCTGGGGCTTCAGTAAAGCACGGCATCTTCCACCACATCACCACGATGGGCCCACCAGCCCATGCCAAGTTCCGACGTCTGTCCCCCCAGAAGTTACAAGACACCAAACGGCCTTCGCAGAAATGGAATGCATGGGCGTCTGTAAAAAGGCATCAAGCCCGTGGGCATCCCCCCTCCACATGGTAAAGAAATCTGATGGTTCATGGAGGCCCTGCAGGGACTATCGGTGCCTGAATTTGGTAACAACACCAGACAGGTCCCCAGAAGAACACCTTCACCACGGCCACACTGTCGTGAAACGCCTGCAGGACAGTGGATCAGTCGTCAGGTTTGACAAGTGCATCTTCAGGAAAGAAAAAGTAGACTTCCTTGGCCACAAGATTTCCCCAGCAGGAGTGTGCCCCATGGCCTCTAAAGTAAAAGCTATAGAAAATTTCCTGGGACCACAAACCATCAAGGTCCTTCAGGAGTTTCTCGGGATGATAAACTACTATCGGCGCTTCATCCCAGACGTCGCCCACATCATGTACCCCTTGACGTCAGTCCTGAAGGGGAAATCAAAAACACTAACGTGGGAAGCTCCGCAGCAGCAGGCATTCATCCAGACGAAAAGGGCCCTCTCCAGTGCCACCACCTTAACTCACCACGACCCCGCCGCTGCCCTCAGGTTGACAACGGATGCCAGTAACATCGCCTGCGGTGCAGTACTTGAGCAGCTGGTGAACGGCACGCCCCAGCCCTTGGCCTTCTTCAGCCACAAGTTTTCACCAGCTGAAACCCGCATTCCTGTTGGACAGCGAAGTTTGCAAAGAAGTAGGCAGGCGCCCCAGAGTTTCCCCGCAATATCTGCCTCCAGATGCACCCGCTTCCCCACCAAGGCGGTGCCTGGGGCAGCCCAGGAAATGCACCCAGCCATCTCCAGGTGTCAACTCCACCCCGTGCCAGAAGCAGGGGCCAACTCCAACTGCCCCAGCGCCTCCATGATTAATATTGTTTCATCCAATAATTGCTCCTCTAATTATTGTCTTGGGTGGGGGAGTATTTGTAAGGGCGACAAATCGCACCTCTCCTTCCTTGTGTTTCTCCTTTCAGATGTACATTAATCACATCATGTATTTTACCTGTCTTTATTTCAGATTCTTTATGTACCTCATCTTATGTATTATTGTACGGCCTTTTGCCGATATGTATATCTAACTTTTATATGTCATGTAACGAAAGCTGTACATATTTTTATGCTTGCCAGAAAACACAAATCTTGTATAGACGCAGAGAGGGCCCTTGGGTCGCCTACTACCTTTCCGTCCACTTTTTGTCTTATAAACACCTGTCAGGAATAATAAAGAATCAGTCTCCGTTTTGACATTTCTCTTGAAATAAACACCTGTCAAGAATAATAAAGAATCAGTCTCCGTTTTGACATTTCTCTTGAACCTCAAACCATCTTTTGATGTCTAACATAAGAATAACACTCTCTCTCTCTCTCTCTCTCTCTCTCTCTCTCTCTCTCTCTCTCTCTCTCTCTCTCTCTCTCTCTCTCTCTCTCTCTCTCTCTCTCCATGGTAATTCATAAATAATTTAACTTGATATTTCAAGTAAGAACAGTATCTCTCTCTCTCTCTCTCTCTCTCTCTCTCTCTCTCTCTCTCTCTCTCTCTCTCTCTCTCGTGTGTTATTTTCTCTGTCTAAATAATTAATAAATAATTTCACTCTCTTAAGTAAGGACAACCCTTATCTCTCTCTCTCTCTCTCTCTCTCTCTCTCTCTCTCTCTCTCTCTCTCTCTCTCTCTCTCTCTCTCTCTCTCTCTCTCTCTCGTTCATAGTTAGCGCTCACACATTTTTACAACTTATTATTTCTCTGTACATCTTTTTCTGTACAGTAGATAGTTTAAATTGATCTAATTTTTACCTGTACCATCTACGAAATGTAAATGCACTAGTGTGGCAAATACGTTCTAAAACATGGAGACATGATAACTAAGAGTTGTATTATTCCAAATAAAAAACACTTTGTTCATGAAAAAGCATTTCAGAACAAAGAGAAATAGATGAAGAATGAAGAAGTTATTAAAAGAGATTGAGAAGGCTTGTAAAAATAGATTGGTCAGAAGGGGGAGAGAGAGAGAAATTCTCCTCCAACTCTATTTTTATGTCAACCTCTTATTTCTTTTTTTAAGGGTAATGTCTTAAGCTAACTTTTAAATGAAATCACAGTAACTTTAATTTCATTTAAAAGTTAGCTTAATAATTCTGGAGCATGATTAGGGTCATATTTAGTGTTTAAACTTCAGAAATGAGCATTTGTTTGCATATTTAGAGACCGTGCCAAACTTACGCGAAAATTCGTCTTGTGCGAAGGGTTCTGGAACTTAACCTCATGTAAGTTCGGGGTATGACTGTATGAACAGACAGTCCCCGGTTATCGGCGGGCTCGGTTATTGGCGATCTGAGTTTTCAGGGATTGTCTAGCAACAAAATCAGCAATTTTCAGTGCCGATACATACCTAACAGAGGCCCTGATAACCGAAAATCACCAAAAAGTGCCGAAAATCACCAATTCTCTGTTATTGGCAGCTTTTGCTCATTGTCATGCTGCCGGAACGGAACCCCGCCAATAACCAGGGGCTCCCTGTATTACAATGTACTGTATGTGTAATAGTGCTTAAGTATTGGTCATCAGTTGTTAGTTGAATGTTTGGTGTTGGTCAGTGGCAGTTGTGAAAATCACTCTTGTTACAGCTGTGATGCAGTGGTGTTTTACCTAGGAATGACTCAGGAGATTCAGCCATAGTTGTTGGTGCCTTCAGATTCACTTAAGTATTACCTTTCATTTAAAGACGTTTTAAGATTTCCTTTATTAAGGTATGCATACTGTAGGATAAGGAGAATTTCTTGGAGTGTTCTTAAAATGAGGATTACGAAGTAGAGATTGTGCTCACGTCAATCTCAGTAACAATTTACGCTGAGGATGTTGACTACGTCACCTTAAATAATACAGGGAGTCCCCAGTTTATGAATGGGGTTCCGTTCTTACGCTGCGTCATAAGCCGAAAATTGTCGTAAACTGAAAAATCGTCAAAAATCCTAAGAAAACCGTACTTTCAATGCTCTGGGTGTATTGGAAACGATATAAACTGCATTTTTATTGATTTTTTCATCAAAAAAACTCAAATTTTTATCATTCTGCCTTTTGGAGCCATATTTCTTCTGTCGGATCAGCGGACGTGTTGTAACCCTGGAACATGCATCGTAAACCGGGAAATAATTTCTGATGAATATGTGAAAAGTGTCGTAACCTCGGAACGTCGTAAGCCGGACCCGTTGTAAACCGGGGACTGCCTTAGTAAGTTGGTACCATTTATGTCTTGGAAAACATACACAATGCAATATGGTTCTGACTGTGAGTTAGAATAATATAGTTTAAGTAACCTGGGTGTCTTAGCATAAAACTTAGGCTGCAGTTAGGTTAGTTTTTTCAAACCATTGAGGCTATATGATCACTTACAACTTGAAATGCTATACTTATTCTGAACAAGTCCAAATAGTGTACCATCTATATTCTTAGTCTGGCATGTTAATTACAGTTTTTTATTTCAGGAAATCAAGAAATCGAAAAGCTCCTGTTAGCTATTATTGTGTGTTTTTTTTATTTCAGCATGAATTGTACATCAGAGCATTTAACATACTGAATGGTTATGCACCTATTGTTACTCTGGAGGATGAGCAAGCTTACAGCAGACGATTAGCACAGTTGCTTGATGATCATAAGGTATGTTAAAACTGTAAGGCGATTGACAAAAAAGTAGCATTTAGTTTTATTTCTTTATAGTAGAGGTTAGCTTTGCATAATTAAGGGTAGTAATTCTTGTTGGTCATAAGTAATTCTTGTTGGTCCAGATATTATGATGCTGATGAAAAGTAATTTTTGGTGTTTCAGTGATTAGAAATGTTTACGATCATCTTTGTAATAATAATGTTACCTTGCTGTGTAAATGGAAAACAGTTCCTGGCATTGTCTGGAAATATGTCATATAAAGAACCAGACTTTTATTGCTCTTTCCATTCCATTTGACTTTATTACCAAAACTCTTTCCCTTATTGGCCAAGACCCAATGGTCACCCAATTTGCCATCCTTGCCCTGTCCACAATCTCTTTTGGCAAGGGAGTCTTCTTACTTTGTCCAGTAGAAGCAATTAAATTGTGCATGGTGAACTTGGATCTTAAGGATTTAAGCTTTAGACACTCCTGAGGACAGCTACAGAAAGAAGCAGATATCAAAGAATACCATTTTTTGTGTAACCCAGGCAGGTAATTTTGAGGGAACTCTGCATAAGTGGAGGCTTATTAATTTTACCTTCTAAGTTCTGAGCTTTGTTGCCAATGCCTCCCACCTAAATAGTGTTTCAGGCCATCTAAGTTTGTCGTACAAAACAATAAATCATGAGATAAGCATTATCCTTAAGTACTATGCAAAAAGGGTAAAGCATATGCAGCACCAGTCAACATGGCAGATTTCTGGATTGTGATTCATGTAAGAGTCCAGTGAGACTGAAGTTTTTGGGACCATGGAAATAATATTTGTATAATACAAAACCTATTTTACTTACAACCTTAGTAATCACAAGAGGCCTTATTTCCATATAGGAAATTCCAGTCTCACCAAACTGTTGTCTCAGCAAAAAGAGAAGCTCCCACTAGGATTTCCTGGACTACTCTGCCACATCCTACCAGCCCTCAGTGTACAGGCAGTCCCCGGTTAACGGCAGGCTCGGTTAACAGCGATCCTGTTTTATGGCTCTTGTCTAGCGACGAAAATCGGGCAATTTTCGCCGCCGAAAATCACCAATTTCCACTTATCGGTGCCGATACTTACCTAACAGAGGCGCTGATAACCGAAAATTGGCCCTTTTCGGCGCCGATAACCCCCGAAAATCGCTGAAATCGCTGATTTTCAGTTAGCGCCGATTTTCGGTTATCATCATACCCTCAGAAACGGAACCCCGCCGATAACCGGGGACTGCCTGTACTGTGTTTCATAATAGCATTCATAGCTTCTAAATGTTACTCTTCCAGTTTGTTGGTTTGGCAGTTTTTACAGCTGTGTAAGCCTTTTGTATCCTTTTTGTTTTGCTTTGCATGTAATCTGATTTTACTTAGCATGTTTTTTGGTTACAGTAGTGGGATTTGAAACAAATTTATTCATTCCTCTCAAAATTGATACTGAATTCCAATTTTACTCTTCATAGTTTCAGTTGAAGCAAGTTTAATTTGCCAAATACAGGCAGATCCTGGTTATTGACGGGGGTTCCGCTCTGAGGATGTGATGATAACTGACAATTGCCGCTAACTGAAAATCAGTGATTTTTGGCACTTTTTCAGTGATTTTCAGGGCTTATCGGCGCTAAACGCCAAAAAGCCCCGATTTTTGGTTATCAGCGCCTCTGTTAGGTATATATCAGGGCCAATACCCAATTATCGGCGCCGATAAGCAGAAATCTGCAATTTTCAGCGCTGAAAATTGCTGATTTTTGTCGCTAGACAAGCGCCATAAAACCGGATCGCTGTTAACCGAGCCCGCCGTTAACCAGGGACTGCCTATAATATGCATTTTTATATAGAGTTATGTATATTATAGCACAGTGTGTCGTTGACTTACGGCTGGGATCCGTTCCAGCACCGTGCCGTAAGTTGATTTCTGCTATAAGTCGATTTCTCTGTTAACGGTGCTTACGGCGCCGTAACTTGAGTTAAGGCGCTGTAAGCACCATTAACTTCATGGTTATTCTTGCTGTTAGCGCCATCAACGATGCTTATGGCGCCGTAACTTGATGCAGCATCAAGTTACAGTGCTGTAAAATGCTAATGGCACTGAAAAAGTGCCGTAAGATCGAATCTGCGTAAGTTGGTGGCGCTGTGAGTTGAGGACGCACTATAGTAGGTCCTTGATTTACAGCCGGGGATCCATTTCAGTGCTGCGCTGTAAGTTGACTTCCGCTGTAAGTCTGTGTTTAGCCTTTAACGGCACTTATGGCGCCGTAACTTGATGTTGCATCAAGTTAGAGCGCCATTAACTTGATGCCTATAGCGCTATCAGCGGCGCTTATGATGCTGTAACTTGATGCAACATCAAGTTACGGCTCTGTAAGACACTGTTAACGGCGCTGAAAAAGAGCCATAAGATCAAATCCCCATAAGTCGGTGATGCACTGTAATTGTATGATTAATGAGTGTTTATGAAAAAATTGTATTATAAAATCAAATTGTTCCTACACATATACAAACCCTTGGTCTATACACATGGGGATTGACTTTCAGCTCAAGCTGGACCCAGCCGCTTAACTAAAAACAAGGTGGTTATTGGTAGTTGGCTACCGATGGTAGTGGAGGAAACTGCCATCCAGTCGGCATGCATTCACTTTACCCTTCTGCCGAAGTTTAAGAGACGCGTCTCTTCTGCTAAATGCCGTTCTACTTACCGTATTTGATGGCTTATAAGACGCATGTCTGCATAGGACGCACCCCAATTTCAGCAGGACATTGAGGGAAAAAAAATAAGGTTTCCTAGCCTATGCTCATATGATTTTGGTAAGTAAAAACTGTAGTATTAGGTTATCATATGCATATTGTTTCTTACCAACAGAATCAACAAAAACATTAATAAAGAAGTTATTTACCATATTTATATTTATCAAAATATGTATTATACAATCAGCCATTTACTACGATCGCATGTTTAGGTCTGCTGCTGAAAGCTACCTCATAGGTTTACCAATAGATTGCAACACATTCATTTGTAAACATTGTTTCTTACCGCAGAACCAACAAAAACATTAATAAAGATGTTACCTTGTAATATATGTTATATATATCCATTATATATTATAAAAGTAGCAGGAATTGTCAACCACCAATTGATCGAAGCCATGTTGTTATGCGTAAAGAGAATGTTAGCAGGAATGCCAACTACCAACTGAACAAGCCTTGTTATTCGTAAAGCTCTCGAGATAATCACCGATAGGTGGCAGTGGATACTGGAAGTCTGTAAATGTGGAATCGATCGCTGTAGATGACGATAATAATATTAACACATTTTAATGAAAATATCGATAATAACAACGTAGATATTGATTATGATACTAGCAGTAGTAAATGCGGTGATGGTAAGTGTGATAATGATAAATAATTATAATAAACTTTGGTTTTAATAGGTTATTAGAATAACACCGAATGTTAGGCTGGGCTACAACATCTACGTGACGTTTCATGTATAATTCGGCCAAAATTCTTAAATTTTGAGCCTACATTATTACATAGGACGCAGGGGGATTTTTTAGGCCATTTTTTTATTAAAAAAGTGCGTCTTATATGCCGTCAAATATGGTTGTTCTTTTTGTTCTTTTGAATATAATTGTTGTTTTGAGATATTTTGCATATTTGGAAATACTGCAACCTTACAATATGTTCTACTCTGTTTACATTATTATTATATTCACTCTTTCTTGCTGGGTAGCTGTTCTTACACAGTTATACTATGTAGCTGTTATCAACTCATTTTAACTGTATGGGCTTTTCTCTTTGACATTCTCTCTAAATTTCTTTTGCCTTTTGATATAAAGCAAACCCAACTCTTGTGTTAGCCTTGGTGTTCATTCTTTTATTCTGTTACTGTATATTTCTATTACTCATCCAAGGAGAGAGTTACTGCCTTTGCCTCCAACCATTCTATTTTTAGACACCTTCTCAACCTCATTTTATTGAACATCCTTGTTCTACATCTCTTCTCAGATTGTCCTGTAGTGTTTTCTCTGTGAAACAAGCAGGACTTTTTATTTTGACTACACAGTTACTTGAAATGTTGTAGAGCTTGAGAGGCTTGAGATGGAGTTGGGTTCTGTTGCTACAGTGCAGTGGTTTTGTAATCCATTGTACAAGAGCTCTGCTTGCCTTTGGGCATAGAATCCCCTCTCCCTTGGCACAAGAAGGAAGCGGAGGTTTATGTTGCAGGACCCTTAGATAGACTTTACCAGTTTCAGCAACCTGTCTCCAAGACCAGGAGGTGTAGCTATCTATAGTTCTTGTCTACGGTTCTTGCTCCATCTCGGGGAGTCGGGCGTTCCTACACTCCCTCCCCCTCCTCTTGTTCCTGTTCTAGATGATGATCTCCATCTTCGCATTCTTCATCGTCGTATGCTGTATTGCTGTCTCTTCATCTTCTTTGTCCTTTCAAGAGACGTTGGTTAGGCCACTGCCGTAGGAAGGATACAAAGTGACTGTAAGGAAGACGACAGACCATCGGAGGGACAGCCAGTGGCCACATTCAGCCAGTCAACTTTGGTTCAGGTGTGTGCATTGTTGCAGTGAGTCGTAGCTTCAAGAGCTACTTTACCCCTTCCTGCATTCGACGTTTGATGTGCAGTAGAAGTTGATCTGTCACCTTCGTCTTTTGCTGTGGGCCATGGCTGTGTCTTCCCTGGGCGTCTCTCCTCGACCGTGTGCCTTCCGTCAGTGAAGCTCCTGCCCAGATCGTCTTCTTCCCCTTCCTTCTGTTGTCCTTTAGGGCACGGCCGAGCGCATCTTAAGTGCCAGAACGAGAGTTCTTAGCATACTTGTGCTTACTCTTCCCCTGCAAGTTTTTTATCGGGAACAGTTCCTGGTTGCCGTTTTCAGTTATGTCACCACAGTATTCCAGACATCTAAGCCAAAGATACGCTCTCCAAGGAAGGAAGAATATGGCCTGTGCAATGTTGCATGCCCTTGTCTTTGCTCCATGTTGTTCAACCGAGGAAGAAAGAGAGAGGGCCTGGGTAGGCCTTGGTTGTTTTCGTTGATTTCATCTCCTCCGTATCCTCTTCCCTGTTTATGGACATAGGCTTGGAGCCTCTTCTACTTAACCTGAGTGAGTTTCAAGTATGTATGTGCTCCTTCTTCCCTGCACACTCCCACTTAGGAACGTTGCCACAGCATAGCGCGTCCAGGGCCAAGCCCCCAACCATGCTCAGGTGGAGCTTTGGAGGAGAACGGGATGGCTCTTCTGAGAGTTTTTTCCCCATGTTGATTTGGAAGGTTTCGTAGTGGATGGGTTGCTCTTGAGAGAATGTTTCCCACTATTAGATTTTGTGACGGTTGGCTGACACATCCATGGGACGTCTGTAACAGGCCCCCCATTCACGTTGTTGTGAACAGGATCATCAACATCTCCATGGCACTGCAGGGCAGCACCTCCGCTCTACGTTCATATGGAGAATTCCCTGGTGAACTGGATCACTCTTCTGAGAGCGTTTCTACCTCCATGGTCAGGCGAGGGCATCAATGGCACACCTGTGGACATCTGGAGCATGTCTGTTATACCCCCCACCATCCAGTGCCCCTAGCGGGACAGGTTGTATCTTGCTTAAGACATTGGTTGTGAAGGTGAGTGAGCACCCAATATACTTTTTATTTTGTATTTGGTCCTACACAGTACAAATGCTTGTAAAGTAGAAGCATGTCCTATCTTCTCTCTGTTTCAAGGGGAGAGAGGAATTGACAATAGAACAAGGTCACTAGCAAACTGTAGTGTTATTGTCTCCTACAAGTAGAAGTTCTTACAGTCTTCCTCGACACAGTGTAGACTCGAGCCCCCATTGCGTCAAAGCCTGGATGTCTGACTTGAGCATTCTGTTGCTTAACAGATCAGAGGCATGTGACTCCTTCCTACGCTCTAACATATGACCGGAATTGAGCCCAGGTGAGCCATGTTCTCCCAGAGTTGACACCTTTTACGGCCATGTTCATCCACAGGGACTTCAACATTCTACAGGTAGGATAGGATTTTTTTTTTTTGGTTATTCCTATGGAACTTTGGCATTTGAATCTCTTACGGAGGCAGGGTGGTTCCAGTTTCGACAGCACAGTCTTCTTCAGATCCCCCATACGTTTCCGACTGTAGTTCAAGTTTCTGCAGACCTTATGGATAGCCAGGCCTCTGACAGGCACCATGGCTGTGCGTCTGGGTGTTTTGTTGATAACCAACTTCCACAATCGCACTGCTTTCCTCGAGAGTGTCCAGTTGCAGTGTCTTCTTCTGCAGGTGCTCTTCATGGGATGTTGTTCATACACAAAATAAATCTGAAGCCATGGCTGCAAAGACAACAGACCGGGGTTCTAGGGGAGACAACATCACGTCTGAGGGGCAGCCCAGCTGCCCTCGCATGATCAAGACCATTCCCTTCGTATGAGAGATGACCCCCAATGCGACTGGGACCGCTTCCCTCTTAGCAGCACTTTTCACATCGTGTAAATATGACTGTTCTCCGGGTCCTGTATGGGTATTGTCCACAGATTGTCCGTGGTCTTCATCTACCATTGAGTCTTCGGTCTTCATATCGGCTAAAAAATATACTACACCCCTCTCTCAGGTTCCCTCAACCTCTCTCGATGACTCAGTTGTAACATCAATGGAGTTGTTGGAAGTTATTATGTCTAGTGTTCAACTCCTCAGTACCGATCCATTTAAGGGGGTGTTACACAGAGAACCAAGAGTCTGCCTGGTAGAAACGTCAGAGCCAGGACCCATTCTCTTCTCTTTCAAGTCACCCTCAGAACGATACGTACTGGGATTGGTCCTAGCTGTTGGCCATGCATACAACCAAGTTTTTCAATAGATTTGAGAGATGTCAGTGAAGTTCTTCCGTCCCTTTGGGACCACAGAAGCAATCAGAGGTTCCCCTTTCAAACTGCTTCCCTTCCCAGAAGAGGAAGTAAGGGTAAGGAGAAGGAATAAGATGCTGTGCTAAGACAGCTTTCCTTCCACGTGTGGCCAGCGGGGGGAGTGCCTTAAACATCATATTATGGTGGCTGAAACTTGGGTAGTAGATGTCCTTTGGTAGGATATCAGCTTCCCTTCGAGTTCTTACCACTCTTCATCAACCATTGGGTTCCCCCCTCGATGTGGGACCACCTTGGCATGGTGAGGGGCTCTTGAAACCCAGGAATTTGTTCCCAGGTTCGAGTTCAAGAGTCCCATGTATCATGATATATTTCTTTTGATTAATTTTTGTGGAATTTTCCACTTTTGTTAAAATTCGCTAAAATTTATTGGACCTAATAAATAAGAAAAGATATCATAGCAGGGATTTGGTTTATAACCGAAGCCATATAGTGGGAACTGTGGTAGGACTGTCAACTGCCCGATAATGTTCGGACCTGAGAAATATCAGATTGATAACTCAGAGGCAGAGCTATTCTCTAGGACTGGACCATGGATTCCAGGGGAGTCTGGTTGTAGGGATAGGACTCTCAGCATTCTGTCTGGTTTGCCCATAATGTGATTAGGGTGGGGATGATGATATTCTTGTAATACTCTCAGTCCTAGCAAGAAGGCTTGGCTTACACTTGGGCCACTCTAATCATGTTGTACCATCCCCTTTGGGTTAGGGTAGAGTCACGGATGTTTGGGAGTCAGTTCTCACTTGTGCCAGTGGTGGAAAATTAACTCCATGAAAGGCTGATGATGTCTTTTTAAGGTTTTCAAGTTTGTTTATTTATTTTTTTACTTAACTTTAATCTTTATGAGTACTGTATTTGCTTTAAAGATTTGAGTAACCCTGGGTCCTTGGGTGGTACCGACTCAGCACAGTCGACAACTGTTGGAACGTCCTCTGACACCCTTTCTGTAGAAAAAAAAAAATCCTAGTGTACACTGGAACCTTATGCTACAGTACAGAGCAAACCACAAAAAAGTAAATATCTTGACCCAACCTTGACTCATTTCAACTCCCTCTTCGGGAGTGGAAGTCAGTCAAGGATTCTGACCTTAGAAATAGACAAGAAAATATCAGCATTGAAATTAGAAAACTTCCTGTTGAATTGACATTCAACTTCTGAAATGTCATTCAAACAAATAAAAGACCAGATGTGGTTGTGAAGACAAGAAAGGTCAACTGGGTATTAAATTGTTTATTACCTGAGTGCAGGTATACAAGGCAGAGTGCGGACGGAAACGTGGTGCCCGACCTCCGATCGCCGTGACCGGCGCTCTGAGCAATTTGTGTTTGTTGACAGACAAACAAATGGCAATTTTGAGAGACATAATAAATGTACAATGATGGAATACATATTGGCAGAAATGTCAGAAAATTCTACACATGACTATTTACATGAGAGTTTTGACATTAGGAAATGCAATGCATGATGTGATTGATGCGAAAATGAAGAGACGTCTGACGTCTTTACATGGTTAATAGAAACCACAACAAAATATTGGTCAGAAAATTACTTGACTATAAAAAATATTGATGATGTAAAGGTAGATATTGTGAAATTAGCTAGTAAATGGAGTAATGGAAAAACACTGTGAATAGCAAAGATAAAATTTCATGTAAATTACATTTTGAAGATTAAAATTATGGGTCAGAGCAGAGAACTGAGACTGTATGTCCCAAAACCACTACAGTGCCACAACTGTAGAATGGACATACAAGGAAAAATTGCTGAAATGCATCTATATGTATGTATTGTGGAACTGATAAATATACCACACAATAAAGTTTGGTAACCAAAAATGTGTGAACTGTGGACAAAATCACCATGCAGGGTCTATGGTTGTATGTATTATCATTTGGACAATACAGAATTAAAATTACTTCATAAAGAACAAAATTGCCAAAAGAGGCCAACTTTGAATTGAAATGTTAAAAATGCAATTGATTAAGCTAAAAACGAATAATTTTTACTATTTAGTTGAAACATGAAACAAAATTGGAAATAGATCAGAGTAACAAAACTCTGATAGCTAAATCTCAAGGAAAAATAACTACATTGCAAGAAGAAACTAATATAGCAAAGAACCAAGAAGCGTATGCAAATATTTGTTCAAATATATTTGAGATATTAAGAGAAATGGAAGCACAAGAAGATGATACATGATAAGAAATGGAAGCACAAGAAGGTGATACATGTACCACAGAAATATTAGAAATAAGTTATAATGAACTAGAAGCTAAAGAAAAAAAAGAGGCCTTTTAGAGAGAACTCCCTCAAGATCAAAAAATCAACTGTTTTTAGAGATAAAAGTTGAACTCTAGTAAACAATCATTCTTCATTTTGCAACAATTCCCCAACTGTATTATGATTATGGGACCTTCCCTGAAAAAAAGCAGGATGCCATATCTTAAAAATTAATCATAGAATCTTCTTGAAAATAATCTTTGCATGTTTACATTAGCGTTACATAAATTTTATATATGAATATATCCTTGAACTATCCTAACCTAACCCAACCCAACCTAACTTAACCTGGTTAACCTTTTATCCTAACCTAGAAATACGGCATAAAAAAAAAAAAAAAAACCAAGGCGCCCACCTGTCTGGCTGAACCATAATACAGTAAAAAGCAATTGTAAGCTAAAACTCCTGTGATTCAGCTTGATTTTGAATCGAGCCGCCATTAGTTTGTTGCATGGCCACAAGGGTGGCGTCAAATATTGTTTACAACTTCCCGATAGCAAAAATTTGCCATATCCATTGTTTTTGTGAAAATAATAGTTAATAGTAATGAAAATAAGAGAAGTCAAATACTGCACAGTATGTTTTCGGTATTAACTTTAAACGAATAAATATATGTTTTTAAAGATTCCACTTGAGAAGGCTCTACCAAGTCAAAACTTTTAACAAAACAATGAGACATTTGGCAACGCACAAATTCCTTACTCTTAAGAGTGCTTGAAAGACTTATAGGTGATAACATTTTTGATTAATTATTGTATATAGCTGTATATTGACCCATTTGATATGCCACCCATAAGATCAGATGATGCTAGAGGTGAGAGGCGAAAGCATAAATCTTTATCTATGCTAGGAAATGTTTCTCCCATTAGTGAATGTTTAGTGTTCATTTTCCTCAGTAGATGGCAGTGTGCTTTGTTTACATTTTGACGGCAACATTCAAAAGCACTGAGTGATCGCTGAAATTCAGTCTTTATTTTTGTCATTTCGTTACCCTCTACAGTCAAAATAAATGACTTAGAAACTAATAGCAATAATTATGAAGATAGTAAATTTAGGAGATGAAAGTCACCAATAATTTATAGGTTTGATGATGATGAAAGTTTTTTCATTTCTGTTGACTTGCAGTTAGGCTAAACTTCAGGCAATGTAGGTTAAATGTGTTAAACAAAGTAAACAGTTTTAAAGAAAGTGATACTGTATGAAGTTATAAAATGATAAAAATATGAGTAATAAAACTGTAAAAGCGGCGTCAGAACTTAGCCAAGCAGTAGTCTAAGTCGGCAACTAGGCTGTTTGTAGAATTAGCGTACAAGACTGTGTTTACATAGGGGCTTCATTTTTTAGGGATGTATTCTATATTCTGGGATTTTCTGGGGCCTGGTCCCAAGTTCCCGGATTTAAAGGGAGGAATGGAAATCAATTAAACTAAAGATAAAATTTGAGAAAAAGAATTAAACCAAAAAACTTGATAAGATCCCTTTGTCTTAAAATAATAATAAAACCAGAGAACTGAGACTGAATGTCAAAGAAACCACTACAGTGAACAAACCATAGAATGGATATACAGGAAAAATGATTGCTGAAATTATATCCATACCAATAATTGTGCAACAAGATAAACAAAACGGCTCATGAAAATGGAGGATGGTGAACCAAAATGTGTGAACTGAATTGGGCAACAAACCATGCAAGTATAACAAATGTACAGTATTATAAACACAATAAGAATTAAAAAATTCAGAAATAAAGGAATAGTTTGACACTGTAAAGAGGCCAAATTGAATTGGACAGTTATTATGTTATGAAGATAAACAAATAAATTTTTTCTATAAGTTGAAACAAAAAATGCAAATTGGTAATAGACAGAGAAAATAACACTCTGAACTAAACACTAAAATAATATTTTAAATAATTAAATAATATACAAAGAACCAAAATGGTTTGCAACCATTTTACAAAAATATTTGAGATTATTAAGAGAAATGGAAGCACCAATGATATTATGATAAGAAATGGATGTCAAGAAATACAATATCCACAGAAATAGACAAATAAGTTATAATGAACTAGAATCCAAAGAGGAAAAAGGAAATTTAGAGAACTCCACTCAAGTATGTGAAAAATCAACTGTATTTTTAGAGAGTACAGTTGAACTTTTAAACTGGCATTCTTGCAAATATTCAAGTATTATGGTTCGGGACCTTCCTAAAAAAGCAGGATAATTCTGTAATTTTAATTCATAGAATCTTCCTAATAATAATCTCAATATGTTTGACACGCTTAAAATTTACATAATAATATCCAAGGAACCTAACATTAACCCAAAACCTAACTTAACCTAACCAAACGTCCAACCTAACCTTAATCTGTTAACCTAGAGGCACGGGCAAAAAAAAAAAAAAAAAAAAAAACCAAGGCTCTGGTCAACTTTGACTGGCTGAAACCATAAAACGCAATTTGGCTAAAACTCTTCCATTCTAGTAAATTCAATCATGTATTCATTTTGCATTTTGAATCAGCACAATATTTCGATTTATTATTTTTGAAAAACTTTTTTCTTATGCCACAAGGGTGGCGCCAAAAATGTTCAGAAATTCTTTTCGTCTTAATTTTGTTGTAATTTTTGCCATTCTATTTTTGCCGTTAAATAATTTTTATAGTAATGAAAATAAGAGAATTTCAAATACAATACAACAGAAAATAACCCATAGGTTGTAGCTTTAAGTTTTGAAATATTTTTTATAAATCCACTTGATGCTCTACCAAGTCAAAATTTAACAAAACAATGAGTCAATTTGGCAACTCGACCAAATGGTCGAAAAGTACTCTTAAGAGTGCTAAAAGACTACATAGGTAATAACAATTCATTTATATAGCATTTTGCAACCAATTTGAAGTCTCCACCAATAATTTCAGATTTAGAGGTGAATTTTTGAAAAAATCTTTTTCTATGCTAGCCAGAAATTCTTCATCCCATTAGTGAATGTTTAGTGTTTATATTAGTCGTTACATAAAGTTTTATAGATGGAAATGTGTGCAATTTCATTTAGAATACAACAGAAAATAACTCATGGTTGATAGCTTTTATCAGTTTGAAATTTTTGTCATAAAATACGATAACAGTCAAAATAAATGACTTAGAAACTTTAACTCGCAATAAATGGTAAAAAGTAAATTATAGGAGATAAAACTCTTACATTCTAAAATCATGTACCTTCATTGAGAACAAACTGGAAGTTGACTCTAGCACAATATTTCGAATTTATGGTTAAATTTGTTAAACAAAAAAAGTTTTTCCACGCTACGGGATACTGTATAAGTTATAAATCTAAAAAATTCTAAAATTGTCATGTTGTCGTCAGAACTTGCATCGTTTTCATAAGTATGGTTACATAAACTTTTGTAGAATATACGAAAATGTGTGCAATTTCATGTATAATACAACAGAAATTTAGCTCATTTTTTAGGGATGTA
Source organism: Macrobrachium rosenbergii (assembly GCF_040412425.1). Taxonomy (NCBI): domain Eukaryota; kingdom Metazoa; phylum Arthropoda; class Malacostraca; order Decapoda; family Palaemonidae; genus Macrobrachium; species Macrobrachium rosenbergii. Next base: position 3,019,089 of record NC_089782.1, read on the forward strand.
TCATATTCTGAAATATTTTCCATAAATCACGGTAAGGTTCCCCAAAATTTCAACCTTCACTCAACATCAATTAAACTAAAATGGTTAAAAACGAAAAAGAACTAAAACCAAAAAACTGATAATATTCAATTGTTTACCTAAAATTTTAATAAAACCAATGGAAGTCAGATCCAGAACATCAAAGATTTATAGTAGAAGGAACAAACCATTGAAAAAGATAAGTATGTGATGGGAGAGAGATTACTCCATCAAATTTTTTGTCTCGTTGTCAGCAAATATTTTTGAAAAAACGTTTTATGAAAATGTGGATGTAATGAATGTTTACTGAAATTGTGCAACAAAAACAATATAACAAAATAACTCAGTTTAACAAACACTATTTGAAATATTTTATAAAATACGAGAAATAAAAAACTTCTAGTTTGGACACTTAATGAAAAGGGCTGTATGTGCATTGGACACCTAAAATGTTATAAAGATAAACAAAAATCAATTAGTAAATAAATTTTTAAAAAATGCAAATTAGCACAATAATACGATTTAAAGCAAAATAACACTTGAACACACTAAAATTAATATTTTAAATAATTACATATTATACAATGGAACGTAAATGGTTTTCAGACCAGATTACACAAAAAGGAGAAATACATTGATTACTAAAAGAATAAAACCAATTAATATGTTTACAACATGTCAACAAAACAATATTTGTATACAAATATACAAGTTTTTTTTATCTACATCCAGAGAAGAAGAAGGAAATTTAGGTACTGCTATATATTTTACATTTCAAAGTATGGTATGACAGAGTAAACCTGTAAATTTTACAAAAAAATATCAGCCAAATTAAAATCTTAATAAAAAACTGATAATTCTGTAATTTATAATTTATACAATCATCCTAATAAAAATTATGACTTTGACAAACTTAAAGATTTTTGTAAATACCAAGGAACCTACATTAATAGTAGGTGATTTTAATGCTCACAACCTGATATGGGACTGTAGTTGTACAAACTCAAGTAGAGCAGGGAGTAAAATAAAAGAATTCATAGATGATTCAAACGTGTGCTGTATAAATGATTATGAAATCAGCACATATTCAAAAACACATGGAACGTTTTTCCTCAGTAGACTCAACTCTATGTACAACAAGTATGATATAGTTGACAGATTAGATTGGAATACAATTGATGACTTACACACCAGTGATGACTTCCCAATATTAATTTCCTTGTTACAAAATAATCCTGCAAAACATGTCCTAAACTATAAACATTTATAAAGCAGATTGGGAGCGATATGAAATGCACACTAGAAATATCCCACCTTTTGAATCTAATAAACTTCTTATTGATTTCATTAAAAATACTGCTGATAAAGCAATACCAAACTCATACCCCATCCAACAAAACAAAGTTCCATGGTTGTCTGAAAAGCTAACAGAATTAATAAATATAAAACACTCAATAGGGAGATGATTAGATCATTTGAATAGAAAGTTCAATAAAATAAATAAAACATTACTAATATTAGAAGGAACTTTACAAAAAATTACTGTATTATTACAGTAAAACCCCTGTATTCGTGTTCTCATGGTTCACTTGACTTAAAAATGATTTGGTTTCTCTAATGGAACATATAAAACATCATTCGAAAGGGCCCAAACTGTATTTTTCACTGAGAAATATTCAATTACTGTATTTTCATATAATTTTCATAAGTGCACTTTTGTGATAAAACTATTAAAATACTCAGGTATGCATTTTTACAGGGTTTACTTGGTTTTAAGCTATCAAAATGGTCAGTTCTAAGTGTTTTTAGAGGGGTTTTAAGCATTCGCGGATTTGACCTATTCGCGGGGTGTGAGGACGCATAGGTCGGGGGTTCACTGCACTAGAAATTAATACATTAAAACCTTGATGCAACAAAATATCCGCAAAATTTACAAAGGAAGTAATTCAAGGAAGAATCATTTCATGGAGGAAATACATATCAGATCTCTCTGATAATACTCCCATACAAAATATATGGGAAAATTCAGGAAAATAAATGGTACCCATGTTAAAGCACCTATACATGCCATATTAAAAGATGGGAAAAGAATACTTGATCCGAAAGAAATAAGTAATATAATAGGAGAAAACTTAGCAAATGTAAGTAGTGGTAAAAATTTAGATGAACACCTCTGCACAGAGAAAAATAATATAGAATTAATAACAATAAACTTCAGAACAATAGAAGATATATATTATAATAGAAAAATTAATATGGAAGAGTTTCTTGAACAGCAATAAATCTGCTCCTGTAACATTATTTGTGTTGAGATGATCTGCCACTTAGCACCTTTGGCAAAGTCATATTTACTGCAGTTTTATAATCACTTATGGCTTTGAAATTTATTTCCTGACAAATGGTGTAAAGCAATAATAATTACTATCCCCAAACCTGGAAAGGATCCCAGTAATGTAAATAATTACAGACCAATTTCTTTAACAAGCTGCTTATGCAAAGTGTTAGAGAAAATGGTAAATGCTCAACTAACATATGGCACATTCGAGAGAATAAAATTTTGACTCCCATCCAGTTCGGGTCACAGTGTAACAGATCTACATTAGATTCTCCCTCTAATTTAGAAGGCCATATACGTAGAGGATTTAAACAAAAACAAATTACTATAGGTATCTTTTTTTACATTGAAAAGGCATATGATACTACTTGGAGGTATGCTGTATTAAAAACCCTACAAAATAACAATGTCCGTGGACACATACCTAGGTTTATCCAAAACTTTTTGACATATCATAGTTTTAGGCAAGAATTAAAGATGTTTTGTCAAGAACATTTCCACTTGAAGATGGTGTTCCAGAGGGAAGTGTCCTTAGTGGCACACTGTTTACTTTGGCAATTAATTATATCAGTAATAATCTACGTATTGGAATTAAAAGTAACCTATGTATGGATGATTTTGCCATATATTATTCAGCATCTCGAGTAAAACATGCAGAACAAATCGTTAATAAAAGCATAATAAAAATAGGTGAATTTTCCATAGATAAAACTAAAGCAACCATGTTTTATAAAAATAAAAGTGGAAAAACATGAAGAAATAGATTTAAAAATCAGAAACCATAGTATACCAATTGGTCAAACAGCAAAATTTTTGAGATTACTTTAGTACTTAACACTCACTTGAACTGGAAAGCCCACTTAATAAGTAAAACTAAAAGCCATTATTTACAAAAACGTCTCCAGACACTATGAGGGCAGCGCTCGTGAGTTAGCGCAAAGCAGAAAAAGTTTTTTCAAAAAATCACAGCACGCTTAGTTTTTAAGATTAAGAGTTCATTTTTGGCTCATTTTTTTGTCATTGCCTGAAGTTTAGTATGCAACCATCAGAAATGAAAAAATATCATTATCATATATAAATATTGGAATATATGACAGCTAGAAAAAATAAAACTGTTATATAATTGTATACAAATAGTGATTCTGTAAGCAAAAACGGTTAAATTAATGACTGAATTTTTTTAGTTGTATTGTACACTAAATTGCGATGATTTTGGTATATAACAAATTTTAAAATGATCAAAGCAACACAGAGAAAATATTATCACAAAATGATGCATGAATGAATAAAATGCGGATTTACAAAAAAATTTGTTTTTTCAAAAATTCACCATAAATCGAAATATTGTGCTAGAGACTTCCCGTTTGTTGAAAAATGAAGCTAATTGATTGAATATTACTAGACTTAAGTGTTTTAGCTTACACTGCAGTTTCGACCACAAAAGTTAAAGTTGACCGAAAGTCGAATTTTTCTATTTATCGTGATTTATATGAAAATATTTCAAAACTGATAAAAGCTACAACCATGAGTTATTTTTTGTTGTATTGTAAATGAAATTGCGCACATTTTCATATATAAAACTTTATGTAACAACTAATATAAAACGGTGCAGATATTATATAACGAGGAAAGAATTTCTGAGATGTTCTGCCGAAGTTATCAAAGCAAAGCGAAGGAAAATGTTTTTTAAAAATTCACCAGAAATCGAAATATTGTGCTAGAGACTTCCAATTTATTGCAAAAATGAAGGTAAACAATTGAATATTACTAGAATTGTAAGAGTTTTAGCTTAAATTGCATTTTACCATGTTAAAAAGTTAAAGTTGACTGAAGGTTGAAATTTTGACAGTTATCGTGATTTATGTGAAAATATTTCAAAACTGATAAAGCTACAACCATGAGCTATTTTCTGTTGTATTCTGGCATGAAATTGCACACATTTTCATATATAAAAGTTTAACATGTGTTAATGTAAAACGATGCAAATATTACGACAACATGACGAAAAGAATTTCTGAGATGTTCGGCCGGAGTTAATAGCCACAGACGAAGGAAAAAATTTTTTCAGAAATTCACCATAAATCGAAATATTGTGCTGAAGAGACTTCCAGTTTGTTTTAAAATGAAGGTACATGATTGAATATTACTAGAATGTAAGAGTTTTAGCTTATAATTGCATTTTTACCATTTCGGTCGAGTTAAAGTTAAAAATGTTGTAATTGAAATTTTGGCAGTTATCGTGATTTATATGAAAATATTTCAAAACTGATAAAACAACCATGAGTTATTTTGTGTTTATTCTACATGAAATTGTGCACATTTCCATATATAAAACTTTATGTAACGACTAATATAAAACAGTGCAAACATTATGACAACGTGATCTAAAGAATTTCTGGCTTGGACGTAAGGAAAAAAGTTTTTTTTCAGAAATTCACCATAAATCGAAATATTGTGCTAGAGACTTCCAATTGGTTGCAATCAAATGAAGGTAAATGATTGAATATTACTAGAATGTAAGAGTTTTTAATTACAATTGCGTTTTTTGACCATTTGTTCTTCAGTCAAAGTTGACTGAAGGTTGAAATTTTGGCAGTTATCGTGATTTATATGAAAATATTTCAAAACTGATAAAGCTACAACCATGAGTTATTTTCTGTTGTATTCTACATGAAATTGCGCACATTTTCATATATAAAACTTTATGTAACGGCTAATATAGAACAGTGCAAAAATTACGACAAAATGACGAAAGAATTTCTGAAATTTTCGACCGAAAGTTACAGAATGGGCTGGCGTAAGAAAAAGTTTTTTTTCAAAAAATCACCATAAATCGAAATATTGTGCTAGAGACTTCCAATTTGTTGCAAAATGAAGGTACATGATTGAATATTACTAGAATGTAAGAGTTTTAGCTTACAATTGGGTTTTCGACCATTTCAGTCGAGTCAAAAGTTGACCGAAGGTTGAAATTTTTGTAGTTGACGTTTGCTACGCCCACTCGGCATTCAACAGACAATTTTAGTCGACGTTTATTACACGTCCAACAGACGTTTAATGGGTTAACATACGTAAAATCAAAACATAAAAGAGCATTAAACTTAATTAAAAAACTATTGAAAACTACGTTGGGGAGCCGATAGACATACCCTTACTGTTCTGTATAAAGCAACAGTGCTGTCTATCATTGATTATGAAAGTGAAATTTATGGCTTGGCATCAGATGCAATGCTGAAAACATTATACCCAGTTCATAATGGCCTTAGAATATGTTCAGGAGCCTTTAGATCATCCCCAACATCTTCTCTACAAGTTGAATGTGATCTCTCTCTCTCTCTCTCTCTCTCTCTCTCTCTCTCTCTCTCTCTCTCTCTCTCTCTCTCTCTCTCTCTCTCTCTCTCTCTTCTCTCTCTCTCTCAACTTTTTGTACTGTACACTCATCCACCTCCGACCAATTAGAGCTAGAATATTGTTTGAGTTGCTGAATATAAATATAGCCTACAGTTAATAGTAAAATTACCTCCTCTTTGGACAGTGAATACAGTGAGAATTTGTACACACTAAAAATGTTTATCAAAAAATTATTCATATCCAGAACACCATAGACAACATACAATCTGAAAAGGTCCTCATTACGCAATATACACCAATGGATCTAAGTCACAGTATGGAGTGGGATATGTTGCAGTGTCACAAGACAAAACATATCAGTTCTCTCTACCAGATAATGCATCAGTATTTACAGCTGAGTTATGTGCAATGATATCAGCTATAAAAATATTTAAAGAAGCCTCGTTTATTAATTTTGTAATTTATAGCAACTCTAGAAGCACTGTAGAAGTCATTCAAAGTTACAATCCAAAAAATAATTTTATACATCAAATTAAGTTGTCATTCCATAAATTGCATAATATTGGAAAAAATATAATAATAATAATAATAATAATAATATCCTTTATATGCAGCTCAGGGCCATATATATGGAAGATACAAATACAATATACACAGTGTAGATACATAAGGGAACATTATAAAAATAATAACCAGCAGTATCCACAACAGCTGCTGAAGAGGTAGAAAAAAGTAGAATTCATAATAATGGTAATGACAGTAATTCTATGGAGAATAATAGTATTAAAATATATTAAAAATGATAACAATAAAAAATACAGAATGTAGACAATTCATTTCCAGCAGGGGACCTTAGGTGGTTACAGAAATCAGGTCCAGAAGGCTAAATATGAATATTGAAAATTGCAAAAATCTACAGTGATATCAATCACAGTAATAATAAAAAGGATTTTGACAAAGGAAAATCTATTTCTGAGGAAGGTCCGTGTCACCGGTGAAATTCCATTACAGCACCTAATTTCTAGGTATAACAATGCTAGATATACCAGAGAAAAAGAGCTTTCAGGAAAGCTGGGGTTACTACCCCCAGTCGGAAGGTCTTCTAGAAGGCGTCGGTATAAGAGAAGGGTGAGTGAAATACCACTACCACGGAAACCTACTCGAAAGATCTCTCCCTATCAAAATCCCCCGAACAGAGCGGTGAGCCGTTACAGCCCCTACATGATCAACACCCGCCAGGACGGCGACACCAGCGCCACCTACCTCATTCCATGCTAGCACTAACCCCAGACTTGGCATGTGCAAGTAGGGGAGTACTAGGTGATCAGGGGAGGGTCACGGGTGACACGGACCTTTCTCAGAAATAGATTTTTCCTTTGTCAAAATCCCTTTTCTGAGTTCAGTCCGTGTCAGCGGGTGAAATAGTGATAGAGAATCATGCCAAGGCTGTAACTACAAGGAAAAAAAAGGGGTAATCTGAAGAAAAAGGCAAAAATTTCTCAAAATAATTTTAATCAAGTAATCTCTTCCATGTTAGCAAGAATACTAAAACTAAGGTATACTAAATCTAAGGCACATCAAAAAACTTAATACTATGAAACGGGGAGGTCCCGTTAATGACGGGGAAGAAGCCCCAAAAATCTTAAAATTACTTAAAGCAAGGTGAAACATGAAATGCATAAGATAATTGCAAATACAACCTTAATACTATACACGTAAACTTAGGCTAAACACGTAAGAGACAAGATCAATGAAAATTAACATATACAGAACATATACATATATCTGGGGTAACGTGGAGCCAAATAAAAACTGTCCAGTACCCCATAAGAAAAACAATCATGGCATGTCAGATTACACTTTTTCCATCAGCAGATACAAGATACATCAATATGAGGAGCCAGGCAGTGAGGTATAATCAACCAGGAGAATAAGCAGAGAAGTAAATGAGGCAGGCGGGCAATTGGGGGGAAAGGAAAGGATAAGGATATGATTAGTTAAGGTGGGGAGATGACACTTCCCACTGCTATGGTAGAAAATTTCACTGGCTTGAGCGATTTTTAAATAGTGGCGTTTAAACACTAGAGGTGATTTCCAACCCGTAAATTTAGATAACTCTGAGAAGTCCATATTATGAAAGTAATTAATAGAAGTAGCAACTGTTCGAATATAATGAACCTTAGGAACTGAATCTGGGTTGGCCTGTTTAATGAAATACAGAATTTTGTTGTCTTATAGCATTCAGTGAAAGAGTACCACCTTTCTCCCTGATAAAAAGAGGACCCGACTTACTCTGTGGAGTTCTTAAAAGGTAAGATTTAATGTATAAACTGGACATAAAGACTGGTCTTGAGGAAGGGGCACCACCTTCCAAGGAGACCACCTGTCCTGTGGGTCTTCGTTCTTAGCTAAAAAATCTAGGGTCAGGGAAAGGAGGACCTCTCCAGACGGGAGGAAGTTCACAAAATTATCACCTCTAGTGAGAGCCGACAGCTCTGAGATTCTAGCACCTGAAGCCAAGCTAATCAAAAATAAGGTCTTCCTTAACAGATCCTGATAAGAGCAATGAAAGTTATCCAACTCTGATGCTAACTTAAGGACGTCATTGAGAAACCACGTAACAGAATGTGGGCGTGATACTGGTCTCAGACGAGCGCATGCTCTGGGATAGACGAAAAATAGGAATCTGTAAGGTCGATTTTAAAGCCAAAATACTTTTCTTCAATGCTGACTTGACTGTGGTAATAGTGGCCGAGCAAGGCCTTTCTCAAACAGTGATCTAAAGAAGGAAACTCCTAAATTAGTCGTCATGATTTTGACTTCAGATGCTTTCAGGAAGGAGGCTAATTTTTTTGACTGCTGAGTCATATTGTCTAAGAGTAAAATCTCTTTTATCTGATTCTAAAAACAGAGTGTTGACAGGGTCAATGTTCGCTCCTTTTGGGCTATGAATTTTATAAAGTCCATAAAACTAGGCATTCTGAATCCTTGAGGAAGCTGACACAGTCTTGGTTTGTACTGTCTGGGTCAGAATGGGCTTGGGAATCAAGACTCAAGTAATCCCAGTTCCTGAAGAAGAGGAATAATTGCTCTTAGCTGGCCAGTAGGGGGCTACTAGGGCTGGTTGACCTTTGAATGTCCTGAGTTTGTGTAATACTTTCAGCAGTAAATTTATTGGAGGGAACAGATAAATCTTTCCCAATTGTTCCAATCTACTGTCATTAAGCGTCTGTATGAAACGCCTGAGGTCCAGGTTGGGGCCAAATAACAGGGAGCTTGAAGTTGCTCCGTTGCGAACAGATCCACTTGGAGGCCCGGAACCCGGCGGCAAATCCATTTGAAAAGATTCCATGTCCAGGGACCACTCCGTCTCCAACAGAGTAGCCCTGGACAGGGAATCCGCCACCACGGGCACCCGCTAGGTGGGTGGCTGACAGGTGCCAGCCGTGCTTGTTCGCCAGGGAGAAGATAGCAACCATTACTTGGTTTACTCGACCTGATTGGAGCCGCCCCTGTTGATGCAATGAACTACCACTGCGCTGTCCAACACCAGCCTGATATGAATCCGGTTGGGGGGCGGATTTTCTTCAGAGTTAGAAAGACCGCCATAGCTTCCAGGGTATTTATATGGAACTGCTGAAACATTGTGGACCACGTTCCTTGTACTTTCTGTTTTGTGAATATCCCCAGCCGCTTAGGGAAGCGTCTGTGTGAACAACTAGTGCCGGAGGGGGAAATTGAAGCGAACTGTTTTTGACAGGCCTCTGACGTTGTGGTCCAAGGCCGCAGTCTTGTCTTTAAGATTCGAGGAATAGAGGAGACCTTGTTCTGAGCTTGACATTTGCTCGACTCCCTTACCACACCTGCTTTATGTCTTTTAATTTCGCTTTTAAGAGCAGGTCTGTCACTGAGGCAAATTGAAGAGACCCAAGGACTCTTTTTCTTGGGATCAAGTGGATGCCGATGGATTTTTGAGGAATCTCCTGGTGAGAGATGCTATCTCTTTCCTCTTGGGAGGCGGGAGAGATAACGTGTGAGAGGACAGATCCCACTGGAGACCCAGCCACTGAAACCGGGACTCGAGTCAGGCGGACTTCTCTCTGTTCAGTTGAAAACCCAGCGACTCCAGGAAATTGATGACTATGGACGTAGCCTTCTGATACCCGGAACTGTTGCAGAGCCCAAATTATCCAATCGTCCTAAATACGCTGCTAGATATCCTTGAGACCGGAGTTGTTGCACTACCGTGTCCGCCAGCTTGGTGAATACCTGGGCGCTAATGTTCAGACCGAAGGGCATGACCCTGAAGGAGTAGGCTTGATTCGAGTCTGAAACCGAGGAACTGAGAGAAGTTCCGCGCAATCGGACGTGATAATAAGCTTCTGAAAGATCGACAGAGGTGGTGACGCTCCACGCGGAAGTAGAGTCCTTCCTTGAGCTACCGTAAGCATGCGAAATTTGTCGCATTTTATGTAGAGATTTAGACGCGACAGATCCAGGATCACTCTTTGCTGATCGGAGTCTTTTTGGGAACAGTGAATAACCTGCCTTGAAACTTTAGGGTGCCTTACTTTCTTTATTGCTCGTTTGTTGAGCAATTCTGTCAATGTAATCCTCTTAGGATTGATGTGGGTGGCTGGTAAAATCTGGTTAGAGGAGGAGGGTTTTGATCCAGCTCCACCCTAGTCCTTTGGACACAATGCTGTGTGCCCAAGGGCTGAAGGTCCATTGGTCCCTGAACCAATACAGGCGACCACCTACCTGGGTTCTCTCAGTGAGAGGGAGCGGGTTTATTCCCCTACCACGTCCAGGCCTTCCCTTGGGGTGGTGTTGGGCTTTCCTCTTTGGGGGACTTTGCCTCTTCCTCCTCTTGCAACCCTTATTAAGGCCGTGAAAGTATCCACGGCCCTCATATGTGGGGTTGTACGCTGGTGAAGCCACATAAGAGGGTGCAGCTGGTTGACCAGCACATACTGTTGGGGTGAGCTTTGAGGTAGAAGGCTGGGCTACTGCCGAGACCGGGACGGTTTGACTACCGCCTGATGGTGGGGCCTCTTATGCCTCCTGAAGCGTTTGCCTCCCCTCGCCTGGGGCCGGCCGATTCTGGGGTCTTGCGCTTATAGGCAGGAAATGCCCCAGCGAGAGCGCAGACTCTGGTTGGCCCGTGTAGCCTGGCCATAACGTTTTGTGACCTCCTCTTCAGGGAAGAGGTTAGGTCCCCAGATCGAGCTTTAACGAGCTTGTTAGGCTCGTGGCGGATAGTAGCATCGGGCGAAGATGAACTTCTGCATTCCAGTCTGGCCATGATAAACTATTAAGTCAGACTGGAAGCCGCCAGCAAGACTTAGCCAAAACTTGGAAGAATGGCTCGTCCGAGCAGGAGACGGCAGTAGCTGTTGTAGTAAGGCAGCGGAGTTCAAGGACCGGGCTAACTTAGTCCGGGCATCAAACTCCGCCTTCAATAATGATTCCGGCAGCTTGGGGAGCTGCTCACTGAATTGCGTGGAAGCGCAGAAGGGGTCCAGCTTCCCGACAGTGAAAGTGGACGGGGTTCCACCCAGAACTCATTACTTCCTGGGAATACCAGGGAAGTAGGGTCTGTTTTCTTAACTGTGGTAACGGATTACCATCAAAGCATGCTCGGGCCGTAGCCAGAGCAACTTTGTCCAAGCAAGGGGTGGGAAGGTCTTCTCCCAGGGTTAACATCGATAAAGTTGCCCTTGAAAGGAGTCAACTTTTTGTAATTTTCTGCCTGCCACTCCGTCAGAGTGCGAGGAGAGCCGACTGAGCTTGGTCCCTAGGGACGATGACAGTCTCCTAGGTACCTTGTTCTGACCGAATCCAAGCTTCTCTGTGAGCCTCACGAAGCCTGGGTAAGGGGGCAAGAGATCGGGGGGAAGAACTCCAATTCCTCCAACCGTCTTTTTGCCAAGACCCTCAACTGTAAGCAGTTGCTATCATGTTGGATGGCCCGGAGTCTGGCGCCAAGGGTTACCGACATCGAACGGGGAGGTCCGCAGTGTCAGGGATAACATACTGTGGTTCGGCTGGGGGTGGGCGAGCCATACCCGCCAGTATGTTATCATGATTGGCCAACTTCTCAGTTATTTTGTCAAATCTGGAATCTAGGTCCTCTGTAAACTTTTATAAAGTTGATTGGCAAAGGCCTCTGCATCAAAAGCAGGCTGGCGAGGAGGGCTTGGTTTTGCAGCCCTCTTACTCGCGCTTTGCTGGAGGAACCAGACTTGCTCCCGGAGGCTACAGGTCCTGAAACCTTAGCCTCGACGGGGAAGGGTGATGCCTTCTTGGAAGTCGAGGACTTGTAGCCCTTAGCCTTCCATGAAGTCTTCAACTTCAACTTGGGGATAGCAGACGGAGCTCTATCACCCAAGAGAGGAAGACTTCACGAAACCTGCAAATGAAGAGACAGATGAAACAGGGGAGTCAAACAGAGGGGGCCCGCCCCAACAACCTCACTTACCTCACCACTTACCACCTGGTCCTGCTCTGTATTCATTGGTTCCAGGTTAAGATCCAAGGCGGCTCACATCCTCCGAGACCTCAGCTAGAGGATATCCACTTGGGGTGGCTGGGTCGCATCCCGGATTTGCTGGATGATAGGGGTGGCAAGATCTTCAGGCACTGCGGTCGCCACCCGTGCGCTGGGGTAGAGCAAGTCCTCAACCTAGCATCGAGGGCGAGGGGCTTCCCCGACGGAACATTCCTGCCGAACCCAGCCACCCAGGCCCGGAGGGATTCCAAGGCAGATTCTTGGAAGCTTAATCCGCCTGTAAGAAAAACCAATTAGCTAAGAACGAAAAAGCCAGACGGGAACCTCATAAACAATATACAATATGAGGAGCATAAAACGGAAGAAAAAGACTGTCACTTACTGACTCATCCTGGACGGTTGAGCAGAGAGCAAAGCAAACCTCACAACCATCGGGTGCCAAACAACCAGGTCGTCAAGTCGGACCGCACAACCAGCGTGGGTCCGGCATACCACGTGCCCGTAGGGTTGTTGAAGGAGGCGTACACCCCGGCTCCTCACAGCGAACAGTCTGTAAGTAGAAAAGTACATGAACCTCCCCACCTAAGCAATCTAAAGCCGGCAAGGCCGGAAACTCAACTACAACCGGAATACTCCGGCGGAGAAGAACTTCCTTATCATAAACTGGGCCAAAAGCTCTAAATGCACAGAGTGGAAGGTAAAGGTTTTCAGACCCCGGAGGACTCGGGAATGAAGGAATGAGAAACCAGGAACTAACCATAAGGGCTGCCAGAAAAATAATATGGCGGAGCCCCGGTGTAGGACCGGACTCACGTATATAAAATAAATAAAGGAGCGTACTCCTGTAGATAAACTGACTTATCTAAAATTAATGAAAAATAATAATAACAATAACAAGTGACGGTAATACTCGGAGACCGGAGGGATCCGCTCCTCTACATAATGTAAAACCTTTTCCGCTTACTTCCCCGCCGGAGAAACAAGACGGGCAAAGTGCTCGTGATGTTCATAACATAAGTCGGAGCAATTATATTTTACCTATCTACGTAACCCGATGGGAGACGAGAGGTATGGATAGTGACTCAACACGCTCGAGCAAACAAACCACCAACAACCCCAACCACAGCGAGGCTAGGACGGTATGGGAGGAGCGAATCCCTCTACCAACAGGGAGGAGTCCCTGAACTCGGAGAAAACGCCATCTAGCGTCACCCGCACAAGTAGAGCAAGGCAAGGCTGGGGGGGGGGTGGGTAGGGGAGAGAAGTAGGCTACCAGGAAGGGAACAGGAGACAGGGAGAAACATATCACCCGCTCAACTGCATCCATCCTCCAAGAAAAATGAAACTTGGGAGGGTAGCCTACTACTGGGAGCTACACCAACCCAAAGCCCGACTCCTTCCTAGGCTTAAGCCTAATATGGACCTAACCTAGTATAGGCTAGGGAAAAAGGGAGGAGTGCAGAAGGGAGGGGAAGCAACAGGGAGAGAAATTTTGTGCCGAGAACCAACCGGGATCGAGAAGGGGGGGCAAGGAGGCGACTAGCCTAGAGGAAACACATCCAAAGAACTCGATTCCCCCAAATGGAGGAAGAGAACTAAGGGGCTCACTCTGCCCACCGAAAAACGACCCGGAGGAAACAGCAACCAAAACTCCCTCAACCTGATCTCCACACCCAGGGCAAGGGGATGGAAGCAAACAAGCCTACTCCACAAAATAACCATCACACATAAAGAATTGGAACCAAAATGTGCTCAATAGGAGCGTAGCCTACCTCGGGAAGCAGTTAGATCTGAGGCTGCCGCCACCACACAGAGGTAAACAACAAAATAAATCAAATAAAAATAAATAAAATAAAATAAAAAGAGAGCACCATCTCCAAGCATAAAATAATTAGCCTACTTGAGACCAAAAATAAAAGGAACCCAACCTGGGGGGGTACCTGGACGGGCATCACCTAACAAAGGCCGACAGGCCAATGAAATGTAATTTCAGTAAACAAAAAGGGGGAGCCACCTGCAAGAACCACCAGGAAGGGAACCAAGGGGTCAAAATCTATCTATAACGACGCAGGAGACAACTCAACCAAAAAGAACAGAAGGAGTCGCCTCGCGGGTCGACATGGCTGGCGGGGGACGCCGTGGCGTCATAATAAGATCTCAGTATTTATGAAAATACGAGACCATAACAGCCAAAAAATATAACAAAACCCCACAAGAAGATGGTACTTAACTTAGAGATGGTAAAGCTGCTCGATGCCATCAGAGATGCAGAAAAATCCAAATAAAGAGAGACGAGCACAAAAAAGAAACGGATGCAGTCACGTGCTAGAAAATGGAATGAGGTAGGTGGCGCTGGTGTCGCCGTCCTGGCTGGTGTTGAGTGTTGTAGGCTGTAACGGCTCACCGCTCTGTTCGGGGATTTTGATAGGGAGAGATCTTTCGAGTAGGTTTCCGTGGTAGTGGTATTTCACTCACCCCTTCTTTATACCGACGCCTTCCTAGAAGACGCTCGACTGGGGTAGTAACCCCAGCTTTCCTGAAAGCTCTTTTTCTCTGGTATATCTAGCATTGTTATACCTAGAAATTCGTGCTGTAATGGAATTTCACCGGCTGACACGGGACTGAACTCAGAAAAGTAAAAATACCAATAATAACAAGAAACATAGGAATGTGTAATAATAATAATAATAATAATAATAATAATAATAATAATAATAATAATAATAATAATAATGAGATATTTTGGAGATGACACTTCATAATTGCAAAAATAGAGAATAAGTCATTTAAGAAACAGACACCTCATTATCCCATCTTTCCCAAAATTTATATCTTGCCTCACTGCTTAGGATGCTTTGTATGAGCGAATTGCTGCAGTTTCTCAGTCAGGTGATCAGACTGGACAGTGTTTGCCCCACAATGATTTTCAGATTATCCAGGCGGTTTTCTATGAATATCTGCGTGGCAGAGTGATAACGAGGAGTGTTTGTGAGGCGTCTCAGAATGTCATTATGAACAACAGTGCTACGTCTCATGGTCTCTCGGGTATAGTTTGTCCAAAGGGAACACTCATATATACTGTAGCAGTATGAGCAGAAGAGCAGCAATTTTGTTTCTCGGTGACAGAAGGCAAGCCTCCATGCAATCATGTTGCCAGTTACACATAGTTTATGACGCCTCTGTTCTATGTCTGCCGTATCTTTTAGGTCGTCTGTGATAATGTGGCCCAAACACGGAAATTCATGCATAAATTCCAGACGATTTCCAAGGAAAATTGTGGTTCTACAACATGCTTAAGTGATCTCGGGAGCAGCGACATACACTGGGTCTTGGTTTCGTTGTATGGGATATAAAATTCCTCTGCATGTTGGCGGCAGGTGTCGATGAGTCACTGGAGACCTTGCACAGATGGGGAAATCAGAACCATATCATTAGCATAACAGGGGTTGTTTGTTATTGTTTCGTTAATAGTGCATCCGATTGGGAGTGAGTTCAGTTTGACATTCAGGGCATGTGTGTACTTGTTAAACAGGTATGGAGATAGAATGCCCCCTTGCTGGAGCCTGTTTAAGGAGCCGAAGGTGTATAACAATACAGTAAACCCCCTGTAGCCTAATAGTCATGGTTTGACAAACACAGCGGTTCCTTTTGGTATTTACTATACAAGATACAGTTCAGTACTGAATACTGAGAAATAGTATATACAGGAAGTAAACAATAATTATGATAGTTAACAGCAAAAGCAGTTAAGAACTATTACAGCAATAATTAGCATAACAGTTATATGAATATTACATCGGAGAATAACAATCGTTAGACAGTTAAGTATACAAACTATCTCACTCCCCTTCTTATTTATGAGACAATATATGAATAAATGGGAATGCCAATAAAAGAATAAATTTACTAAATAATACAAGAATATAATAACAAAATAAATAATTGCCATTTAACATGTTGCATTTACCAAGACCTGCATTATCATTACTATAAGCAATTCTGATCGTCTTCAACTCATTTTCGCTGTTAGAACATTCATCCCAGAATTCCTCCTCTTCCGATTCATAGGATCTTTTACTTGGATCCACCTGCAAACGATTTGGAGGATGGCGTCCCGAGTAGATCGACGTATTCTTCTGAATTACTTCCAACCCTGACTCTATTCTGATGACTTTTCATCTGAATGATCAGCCAATGCAGTTTCATGAATATTTGCTTACAGGGCCTTCTCCAGTTCGTCAAAATGTCTTATTTTTACTTGTCTGTTATAGTCTCTGCAAGTTAATTTATACGTCCAGCCACCACGAAGTATTTCTATAACTCTATATTTCTTCGAAAGATATGGTGAAGTTTACACACTCCACAACGTGCGTCTCTCAGCTGTCGATAACTTCAATCGAACCAAATCTCCAACTTTGAAAGCTTTGCCGTAAGACTTCCGCTGGTTATTCCTAATCTGTTGTGCCATTGCAGTCTTGTTCCGTCCGACCTTAATAGTTTTCTCAATTTTATCTACTTTTCTCTCACAAATCTTTCTGCGATTGTTGCATTGCCCAAAGAGCTCGGTTGATAATCCTCATCTTTGCAAGTTTCCTTTTTAGAATCTCCTCTGGAATCCGATTTGGAGTCCCCCAGGAAGCTCATCCTGGAGTAAATGTAGTGTAGTATTTACAGCTGTATTATGAGAGAACTGTACCCTGGGTATCATTTCAGGCCAAAGATCCATATTATTGTGGCACATGCAAAAACGTTGTCTAATAATTGATTTTTGACGTTCTACCTGAGCCTGACTTCTTGGATGGTAAGGAGAACCAAAATCCTGCTTAATTCCAAACAGGTTACACACTGCCTTGAAGATATCAGCCGTAAAAATGTGATCCTCTATCCGAATTATGACACGGGCGCCCCAAACATGCAAATCCATCTTTCAACTAGAGTATCCACTGCTGTTTTTGCTGAACAATCCCCAAGAGGTACCAAAACAACATAGCGAGTCAAAATGTCTTGCATTTGAAGGATATAATGATATGGATGTGATGATGAAATGGGAAACGGGTCCATGAAATCAACTTGCACCTGTTCATTCATGTATTCCGGGAGCTCATGGTTCTGAAAAGGGGCCTTCCTGGATGCTTCGATCTTTGTTACTCCCACATGCTTCACATTTACTGACATGTGCATGGACATCTGCCTTCATGAAACTCCACCAGAAATTCTTCCGAGCTTTTTCCCATGTTCGATCCACGAACCCATGTGACCACTCATTCACTGTCACGAATCATTTGAAGTGCATAGAGTCTCATATCTTTAGGGTATCTTACAGGTAGCCACTCTTCTTTCACGCCATAGGGATGTTCCTGTGAATCTTCCTTTATAATTTATATAACACAGAATTCCATTGTTAGTAGATACCTAAACTGTTGTTACCATATTTGGCAAGCTCATTCTCCTCTGACACACATCCCGGTGAACTCTTGCATTTTTCATAAAGTTCACTACTTTCTGATCCCTCATCGCAATGCTGTTTTTCTAACATTTCATTGGGATCCACAAATGCTGTGGCCCACTGCTGAGAAGATCCTATGCTATACTTTTGCAATATGCGATACCAGATTTCCATCAGCACCTCTCTTGACAGATAATCAGCCATGGACATCACATTTAAACCACTTTTATGAATTGGATTTATGTCAAACTGCTGAATTGTTTCAATCCATCTCCTCGACGCCCTCTCTTCTCTAATATCCAGGGTGTTTAGCCATCTTAATGCCTGATGGTCTGTTATCAGATCAAATGGTGCAGAGGAGAGGTACATCCGAAACCTCTTTATTGCCAGGATAACCGCCAGTAATTCCTTTTCCGTCGTTGAATACCTCTGCTCGGATTTGGAGAATGTATGGTGGTAAAGGCAATTGGTAACAGTTGTATGATGCTGACTTGTTGGCTAACATTGCTCCTGCTCCAACATCACTTGCATCAGTAATCAAAACGAACTGTTTACTATAGTCAGGAAGATGGAGTGCTACAGCATTTGCTACCTGGTTTTAAGCCTCTCAAAAGCCTCAACCATCTCGATAATGACCAATGCAATTTGCAAAAAGGATTTTTTCCAAAGCCTCATACAGGAAAAACAGCAGTCTGTGACATCCCTGGAATCCATTTTGCACAGGAAAATGCCCCAATGGCCTGACGCAACTGCCTGACAGTCAAAGGCCTATAGGAAGATCCCTCAGTTGATGAATTCTTTGCTCACTAACGCGAAGCATGCCATCACCAACCACGGAACCCAGATACTCCACTTCACGCATTCCCAAATTTACACTTATTCGGGCCAGCGCAAGACCAGCATCATGAATCCTGCTCAACACATTTCTGAGCCTTGCTATTGTGTTCTTTCCATGTTGAACCCCAGACCAGTATGTCGTCGAGATAACACAATGCATCCAGATAGTTGCAATCACTGAGTATTGTAGCCATCATCCTGATGGTCTGAAAGTTTAACCTGCCCCTTTTCAGACCAAAGGGAGTTCTACCATGCCATTCAAACTGCCCCCATGGGACTACAAAGGCCGAGACCTCACAATCCTCCCTCCAAAGAGGCATCTTGATGGTATCCAGACTTTGCATCAACCACTGAAATTATTTTGCCTGACCAAGTCTATCAAGAAGATCTCGACCACAGGAATTGGATGCAATGTTGCTGGCTGGGACACGCTATTTACTCCCTATAATCAATAGCCAACCAAGGCTTCCATCAGCTCGACTCTTTCGCAAACAATCAGAGCTGCCCAAGGGCTATATATGATTTCTTTATTACACCCATATCCAGGGAAGTTTGCTTAGCTCCTTCTTGACTTCTGCCTCCAAAGCAAGTGACAACCATGAGGTCTTTTTACTATTGGTGCTGAATTAGTTAATGATTGTGTGCTCCATTTCTACCTGTACCAGCTGCAGTGGGGAAAACCATTATAGAAAACATTCTTGAACTCATCAAGTACCTTGTCCATTTCCAGTTGCCTCAAGGTTAAATTCTAAGTCTCCAACGATGAAATTTAACTTTCCCTCAATTGAACTTAAAAGGCATGGTTGCCATTCATTATCCTACCACACTGGGCTCTAGTTTTCCGATCTCCTCCACTCTGCACAGTTTCATGTTTATCTGTACATTTGCAACTCTCACATACATTTTCTTCTTGATTGAACCTTGGATGCAGCAATGTTGGGCAACTGGAGAACCTCAGGGCGTCCGGGACACAACAGATACTGCTCATCTGGAACCATCCCATCAGCTACCAGCTATAAACAATTCTGTCCTAAAAGGTATCATAACAACTCATTTCTCAGCTCTAACAATGAATTTCACCACTCCATCAGAGCATGATTTATGTCATTGTGTCCTTTCCCAGTATTCAATGGCAATGATAAATTTATTGTCATCGTACCACCCCGAGAGAAATCGGGAATACAACACGTTCTAATATCAGCTGGTTCTTTAGCAAATATTTGACCTGCTCAGCCATGTGCAAACGAGTCATAATCATTCAGACAGTGCCTTTCTGCAACTGTATCTTCCTCAAACCTCAGTTCTTTACTTCAATTGCATTTCCTGAGGATACGATTTGCAAGTCTGTCCATAATTGCAACATCCCCTACCCACTCAGGTCCTGTAACGCCTGCTGCCCACATAGTTGGCTGTTGGTCCCCAAATTGTAATCTCAGCATGGTTCAGACAACCTGAGTGTCCAAAGACGGAACCCCAGTGAAGTAAGTTTCTGTTGACTAAAGAGAAATTGGTAATGAAAAGGACTGCCAAGACATTGGAGACACATCATCCCCAAAAGAACACTCAGCATAATCTCCTTTGCAACAGCGTTATGTAACTTTTTGCACCCAGAATTTGACTTGCTGCCACCAGTCATAAAATTTGAAACACAAGGGTTCCTTTTCATTTATTATGAAGATCAGTTCATGTTGAATACTGAGAAATAGTGTACAGCAGTAAACAATAACTATGATATTTTAACAGCAAAAGACCAGTGCTTAAGAACTATTCAGTAATGAAATAGGCATAACAGTTATATGAATATTACATCGGAGAATAACAATAGTTAGACAGTTAGGATACAAACTATCTCATAATAGCTAAATCTAAATACTTAGAACCTTCAAAAACACTTAGAAGTGTAAAAGTTTTGATAATTCAAACACAAAAAAACAAACTCAAAATGCATGTACAGGTTATTATCCTTTACGATGGGGTTAAGTTCCAAAAACCCATTGTTTGCTAAAATCGTGCTCGAATATTCTAGCCAGTACACCATGACTATTTTAGTACCATGTATACAAATTCAAGTAGCCTACCTACACTATAAAGTATACAGTACTGTATACATACATTTGTATAATTATTAATATCAACATACATACAGTATATAATTATTAATAGCTAATTCTGAGGTTCATGTTTTGACCATGATAATTCAAACAAGACATTGGAATCCCCTAACAAAATTTTTAGTCTACACTATCAATATTTTTTGCAGAAAAGGCCTAAAAGCCTACTTAATACTTTTTACTCCATATTCATATATCCTTTTTACAAACATCAACATAACACCATCTTTTCCATGGATCTTTTAAAATGTTATGACTTAATTTTGTATCTAGTTATTGTATTTATAATACAGTACAGTATTATTATCTTTATATTGCTTTTGTATTATAAATTGCAATCATGTAGAAGATCATGTTTTAATTTGGAATATTAGTTACTAGAAAGTTTATTTACTATATTTAACTCAGTTTAGAGCGCTTTTCTTGCTTCTGAAAACACAAAATAGGTCTTGAACTTTTATTTAAATCACAAAGGTTATTTTTTCACTATGATGAATTAGTGTTTTTAAGTCAGGAAAATAACCTAAATATCTTGTTCTGAAATTGATTAAGCAATTTTTTTTTTTGTTAATAGGTGGCCGTTAAATTTAGGGGCGTGCTGTTGTTTTAAAAAAAAATCAAGATTCCGGAATTTATTTTCACTGTGATTTCATCAAGTATAAAACCCATTTAGTCTGTTTATTAGCATTAAAAATACCAAAAATTGTTTCTTGATGCCCAGTAGTTTTGATTAAAATACTTTCCACTTTTAATTATGGTCAAGTAAACCATGTTACGACACTGCATGATAATTTATAGTCATTAGTGGCTTGAACATTGTTTTCTCATTTCAGCTACAAATTGTAAGCTTAAATTTAGCAGTATATATTGAATATTCTTATTGCCCTGAAATTCTCTTTACCCAATGCAAAAATACATTATCAGCCTCCTATTCTTAACATCATTGGTACTATAATTGTTGGTAACAATTTATTGTGGTTATAGTACAAATGATGTTAAGTAGAATAGGAACTGTTTTTTACATTATTTTAACTTGTTCCACAAAAATTAACTACACCACTTTGAAATACAACCAAAACAGCTGTTGTTATCCGATTTGGGATAAGCAAAACAGCAGTTTCAAACTCGATTTGTTTATGGCTGTGCATTCAAGGCAAGAGTATAACGTTATCGAATACTTTTATAATTTTCTTTTACTTTTTTAACTAGATGGGATAAAGAGATGGAGGAAAAGAAGTTGGTCTATTGTAATTTGGTCTCTCTTGCTGCCTCATTTGTACGCTGCTGCCTGCTCCTGCATGAAATTTAAAAAAGGGATTTTGACAAAGGAAAAATCTATTTCTGAGGAAGGTCCCTGTCACCCCGGTGAAATTCCATTACAGCACGAATTTCTAGGTATAACCTTGCTAGATATACCAGAGAGAAAAGAGCTTTCAGGAAAGCTGGGGTTACTACCCCAGTATAAGCTCTTCAGGAAGGCGTGGTATAAGAAGGGGTGAGTGAATTACCACTACCACGGAAACCTACTCAAAGATCTCTCCCTATCAAAATCCCGGAACAGAGCGGTGAGCCGTTACAGCCCCCACACTCAAACACCCGCCAGGACGGCGACACCAGCGCCACCTACCTCATTCCATGCTAGCACTAACCCCAGACTTGGCATGTGCAAGAGGGGGAGAGTACTAGGTAATGCAGGGAGGGTCATCGGGTGACCACGGGACCTTCCTCAGAAATAGATTTTTCCTTTGTCAAAATCCCTTTTCTGAGTCCAGTCCCGTGTCAGCCCGGTGAAATCGTGATAGAGAATCATGCCAAGGCTGCAACTACCAGGAAAAAGAAATGGAGGTAATCTGAAGAAAAGGCAAAAGTTTTACCAAAATAATTTTAATTAAGCAATCTCTTCCGTGTAGCAAGAACACTAAGACTAAGGCATATTAAATCTAAGGCACATTAAACAACTTAATACTATGAAACATGGGCAGGTCCCCGGCACGACGGAGAAAAAGCCCCAAAAAACCTTAAAATTACTTAAAGCAAGGTGAAACATGAAAAGTGCACAAAACAACTGCAAATATAACCTTAATACTATACACATAAACTTAGGCTAAACACGTAAGAGACAAAATCAATTAGCATTAATATATACATTCATCTGGGGTGCGTGGAGCCAAATAAAACTGTCCAGTACCCCACAAAGAAAACAATCATGGCATGTCAGATTACGCTTTTCCATCAACAGGTACAAGAAACATCAATATGAGGAGCCAGGCAGTGAGGTATAATCAACCAGGAGAATAAGCAGAAAAGTAAATGAGGCAGGCGGGCGGGGAAAGGAAAGGACAAGGATATGATTAATTAAGGTGGGGAGATGACACTTCCACAGCTATGGTAGAAAATTTCAGGGCTTCGAGTGTTTTTTAAATAGTGGCGTTTAAACACTAGAGGTGATTTCCAACCCGTAAATTTAGATAACTCGAAAAGTCCATATTATGAAAGTAATTAATGGAAGTAGCAACTGCTCGAATATCATGAACCTTAGGGATTGAATCTGGGTTGGCCTGTTTAATGAAATATAAAATTTGTTGTCTTATAGCATTTAGTGAAAGAGTACCACCTTTCTCCCTGATAAAAAGAGGACCCGACTTACTCTGTGGAGTTCTTAAAGGTAAGATTTAAGTGTATAAACTGGACATAAAGACTGGTCTTGAGGAAGGGGCACCACCTTCCAAGGAGACCACCTGTCCTGTGGGTCTTCGTTCTTAGCTAAAAATCTAGGGTCAGGGAAAGGAGGACCTCTCCAGACGGGAGGAAGTTCACATAATTATCACCTCTAGTGAGAGCCGACAGCTCTGAGATTCTAGCACCTGAAGCCAAGCTAATCAAAAATAAAGTCTTCCCTTAACAGATCCTGATAAGAGCAATGAAAGTTATCCATCTCTGATGCTAACTTAAGGACGTCATTGAGAAACCACGTAACAGACTGTGGGCGTGATACTGGTCTCAGACGAGCGCATGCTCTGGGGATAGATGAAAAGTAGGAATCTGTGAGGTCGATTTTAAAGTCCGTAAAGAAATACTTTCTTTAATGCTGACTTGATTGTGGTAATAGTGGCGGAGCTAGGCCTTTTTCAAACAATGATCTAAAGAAGGAAACTCCTAAATTAGCTGTCATGATTTTGGCTTCAGATGCTTTTAGGAAGGAGGCTAATTTTTTGACTGCTGAGTCATACTGTCTAATAGTAGAATCTCTTTTATCTGATTCTAAAACAGAGTGTTGACAGGGTCAATGTTCGCTCCTTTTGAGCTGCGAATTTTATAAAGTCCATAAAACTAGGCATTCTGAATTTTGAGGAAGCTGACACAGTCTTGGTTTGTACTGTCTGAGTCAGAATGGGCTTGGGAATCCAAGACTCTAATCCCAGTTCCTGAAGAAGAGGAACCAATTGCTCTTCGGCCAATAGGGAGCTACTAGGGCTAATTGACCTTTGAATGTCCTGAGTTTGTGTAAAACTTTCAGCAGTAAGTTTATTGGAGGAAAAGATAAATCTTCTCCCAGCTGTTCCAATCTACTGTCATTGCGTCTATGGCGAACGCCTGAGGGTCCAGGTTGGGGCCACATAACAGGGGAGCTTGAAGTTGCTCTCCGTTGCGAACAGATCCACTTGGAGGCCCGGAACCCGGCGGTAAATCCACTTGAAAGATTCCACGTCCAGGGACCACTCCGTCTCCAACGGAGCATTCCTGGACAGGAATCCGCCACCACGTTCCGTACCCCCGCTAGGTGGGTGGCTGACAGGTGCCAGCCGTGCTTGTTCGCCAGGGAGAAGATAGCAACCATTACTTGGTTTACTCGGCCTGATTTGGAGCCGCCCCTGTTGATGCAATGAACTACCACCGCGCTGTCCAATACCAACCTGATATGAATCCGGTTGGGGCGGATTTTCTTCAGAGTTAGAAATACGCCATAGCTTCCAGGGTGTTTATATGGAACTGCTGAAACATTGTGGACCACGTTCCTTGTACTTTTGTTTTGGTGAATATCCCCCCAGCCGCTTAAGGAAGCGTCTGTGTGAACTACTAGTGCCGGAGGGGGAAATTGAAGCGGAACTGTATTGGACAAGCCTTTGACCGAGGCCCACAGGCGTAACCTTGTCTTTAAGATTTGTGGGATAGAGAGACCTTGTCTCTGAGCTTGACATTGGCTCGACTCCACACTCTGTTTATGTCTTTTAACTTCGCTTTTAATAGCAGGTTTGTCACTGAGGCAAACTGAAGAGACCAAGAACCCTTTCTTGGGACCGGCGGGATGCTGATGGATTTTGAGGAATCTCCTGGTGAGAGATGCTATCTCTTTCCTCTTGGGAGGCGGAAGGGACAGCGTGTGAGATGACAGATCCCATTGGAGGCCCAAACCACTGAAACCGGGACTCCCGGAGTCAGGCGGGACTTCTCTGTTCAGTTGGAAACCTAGCGACTCCAGAAACTGATGACTATGGACGTGGCTTTTTGACACTCCCGGAACTGTTGGTGCCCAAATAATCCAATCGTCCAAATATGCTGCTAGGGATATCCCTTGAGACCGGAGTTGCTGTACTACCGTGTCCGCCAGCTTTGTGAATATCCTGGGCGCAATGTTCAGACCGAAGGGCATGACCTGAAGGAGTAGGCTTGATTCGAGTCTGAAACCGAGGAACTGAGAGAAGTTCCGCAACCGGGGCGTGATAATAAGCGTCTGAAAGATCGATAGAGGTGGTGACGGCTCCACGGAAGTAGAGTCGTGACTCGAGCTACCGTAAGCATGCGAAATTTGTCGCATTTTATGTAGAGATTTAGACGCGACAGATCCAGGATCACTCTTTGCTGATCGAGTCTTTTTGGGAACAGTGAATAACCTGCCTTGAAACTTTAGGTGCCTTACTTTCTTTATTGCTCGTTTGTTGAGCAATTCTGTCACATAATCCTTTAGGATTGCTGTGGGTGGCTGGTAAAACCTGGTTAGAGGAGGAGGGTTTTGATCCAGCTCCATCCTAGGCCTTTGGACACAATGCTGTGTGCCCAAGGGCTGAAGGTCCATTGGTCCCTGAACCAAAACAGGCGACCCGCCTACCTGTGTTCTCTCAGTGGGAGGGGGCGGGTTTATTCCCCTACCACGCCCAGGTCTTCCCCTTGGGGTGGTATTGGGCTTTCTCTATGAGGGCTTTGCCTCTTCCTCCCCTTGCAACCCTATTAAGGCCGTGAAAATAACCACGGCCCTCATGTGGGGTTGTATGTCGGTGAGGCCACATAGGAGGGTGCAGCTGGTTGGACCAGCACGCTACTGTTGGGGTGAGCCTTAGAAGTGGAAGGCTGCCACTGCCGCGGAATTCACGTGCTAGAAAATGGAATGAGGTAGGTGGCGCTGGTGTCGCCGTCCTGGCGGGTGTTTGGTGTGGGGGCTGTAACGGCTCACCGCTCCGTTCGGGGATTTTGATAGGGAGAGATCTTTCAGTAGGTTTCCGTGGTAGTGGTAATTCACTCACCCCTTCTTATACCGACCTTCCTGGAAGGCGCTCGACTGGGGTAGTAACCCCAGCTTTCCTGAAAGCTCTTTTTTCTCTGGTATATCTAGCAGGTTATACCTAGAAATTCGTGCTGTAATGGAATTTCACCGGCTGACACGGGACTGGACTCAGAAATATAAATGTTGTTGTATCGGTATTAATTGCTTACCTCATTGCAAAATCGAATTATCATAATGCGAGCACTACCTGAGTATTTTAATAGTTTTATCACAAAAAGTCCTTTTAGTCATGGAAATGATTTGAAAATACAGTAATTAGTGAATATTTCTCTGAAAAATACTGTGAATGGGCGAAGTTTCAGTGAATAAAGTGTATAAATGTTCCATAGAGAAATCTGCGTATCGTGAGACTGCGAATACGGGGGGTTTACTGTACATTACCCCATTTGACATAGAATTGCTGTATGGAGAACCAACAACATAAAATGCCAATTAGATATAAGAGGTGTGCCTCATTTGTGCAGCTTCAGGAAGAGCTTCAGGTAGTTTACTCTGTCAAATGCTTTTCTCACATCTACCAAAAATAGGAAAACAGGAGAGGCCGATGGTAGGTAATAGTTTAGCAGTGTCTCAGGATGTAGATGCAGGTGTCAATTGAGTGGTTTGCTTTAAAGCTGAACTGGTTGTCAGTAGTGTGTAGAAAGGGGAGAAGTCTCACTAGAAGAATGGACTCAAGTATCTTCAACGCAATTGTAGTAATTGCAATCGGCCGATAATTGTCAGGGTCAGCTGCATCCATTAGCTTGTTTTTTATTACTGGTATTAAGTGAACTAAGAGTAGGGAGTCTGGGAGGAACTGGTGAATTTTGCACGCATTGAATAGAGCAGCTAGCAAAATGTAAATTATTGGATGGCAGAATTTGAAAGCTTCAGCAGGCAGTTCATCACACGGGCAATTTATTATTAGGTAGGTTGTTTATTGCATCGCTGATGTTACCTGGCATAATGAAACTGAATATTATCAGTAAGGAGGTTATTTACATCCCTGCGGGAGTCTTGATCATTTATACAATTCAGGATAGTGCTGAAGTGATCGCCCCACATTCTTGCGATAACCTCATCACCGATGTCTTCTCTTACTCTCTGTGATAGCTTTTTAGTTTTGGTATTTAGGGATTGAATGTCCTTCCAAAGACGGGGGTAATCGCCAGATTCTAATTTTCTAAACAGAGCATCATCTCTTAGTTGGTTTTCATTCAGTCTACAGTGCTTAAGGGCAAGTTTGAACTGCACTCTCGCCTGCCTCATTAGTAGTGCAAAGTGTCCTTCCCTCGGGCTACCATTTTGCCTCCACAGTAAAAACATTTCTCATGAATGTGTACTGTATACTGTATAGATCTGTAACCAAGTCATTCCACCTGGGTATATTACGAGAGTTGCCTTGACTAGATCTAAAGTATCCCTGCCAGAGGCAAGCATAGCAGAAATTATATTCGAATAGAATTCTTTCAGATCTCTCCTGTGATAGTCGTTCCTACATTTTGGGTCAGTGCACAGTAAGGCATCTACCATTTGAACTATTGACCGCAGCCTGACCTCCTTGTTTTCCCTAAAGGATCTGGTTTTCTACTGGGTTTTAAAACCCCAGTTAACAGTAGGTGGGTGATCAGTTTGGGGGTTCACGATAGGGAGGGATGGGGTACTGAATAGCACCTGTAAGAGGATGTGATCATAGCCCATTGCAAGATTGTAGCTAATGTTGCAGGTCACAATAGAATCATAAAGTTGAGGGGACACGATGCAGTAGTCCAGCCAGGAGGTTGTAATTGTGTCCGTTCTATTTTGTACATAGGTATAGGAGGAGGGAGGGAGCACTACATCACTAATTTGGAGAGCGTGATTTTGACAGAAGCAAGTAAGTTCATTATGAAACTGTTTTGTGGGGTGAGAATTAAGGTCCCCAATTATACAAATTTGATCAGCAGTAGAATTGTGGATAATGCTGTGTAACTCACCTAGGATCATGCAGTATTGATCAAAATTATTGTTCTTTTCCCAGGGCTCATAAACATTAGGTATTAGGATGTCAGAGTCCCCTACTTTCACTTGAAGCCCAGCAATCTGTCACTCGTATAGGTTAACTCATTCACCACATTGTCTAGCGATTTGTGCCACAGGAAAGAAAGGCCCCCTTTAGGGCAACCAGCTACGATATGACCTGTACCTTCCATCGATGAGGTTGAGAAAGTTCAGAAGTCTCCATGCACTGAATCGCAGATGGCAAGTTCATGAGGCCAGAGGAGTGTTTCTTGTAATGCAATGATGCCTTTGAAGTTTTTGCAGAACATGTTTAGGGGAGGAATGTTCTGCGTGAGGCCAAAAATATTCCAAGAGATTATAGTTAGTATATCCATGGCAACTCACAGAGATGGTAAATGAATGAGTTGATCATTTGGGTGGATGGAGGGTTGGCCAGCAGGGTGGTCATTCGCTCGGCTTAGGAGGATGGCTGGCACTTGTAGTAGAAGGCGAGTCTGCACCTGAACCCCTACTTGGGGTATCAGTAAGTTCCCCTGGGGGGGCAGTGTTGATCCCAGATTAGGTTGTATCTTGAGACTTTCATGTTAGACCGAAATACTCGCCTTTAAGAATATTGAGGTGTTGAAATAGGTAATCCTGTAGGCCACTCTATGTTTAATTTTGCATGAGAGTTCTTGGGAGATAAGAGGGTCAGGCTGAGAAACTTTACTCTTTCTGCTATGGCGTCTAGCTTCACCGATGAGTGTAAATTGTGAATCACAGTGTGACATCTCTTCTCAGGTTTCGGATGAGGTGATTCATGAATGTTGGGCTTCGGTTCAGTGGACAATTGAGATGTTCTTTTCTTTTGTCCACTTGTTTGTGTCTGCCAGCCCCCAATCCGTTCATGATCAATCACATCCTCATCCACGACGGGAGGTTGTGGGGTAGAGATGGGCTGAAGACTCTCGAGGGCTGGTGATTGTCACTGAAGATCTATCTTCCAGCGGAGGCACTGGGGAGGCAGAGGAGGTTGGGAGTCCATCGGTCCCCTCTGATAGGTCTATAGGTGATGTGGGTGCTTCATTCGAGGGAGAGAGGTCAGTTCCCTCATGGGAGGGCATGGCCATCTCAACTTCGTGTCGCACCCTCACTTCTCTCGTGTTGTTGGGAGGTGAGGAAATATAGATTAATGATTCATGCACTCCTTTGATCGCATCTCAGACCCGTGAAGATTGTTATTTGTTTCCACAGTTTTAAGACTCAAATGATTCCTGTAATCCTTTTATCATGTCCCAGATCTGTGAAAATTTGTCTTGTGCTTATTCAATTTTCTCTGAGGTTTTGTCAATTTTTTCTGAGAGGGTTTTGCTGTTAGAAAGGCATTTTCTACCGTATGGTATACTGCAGGTAGGCTTAGATCAGCAAGCCCTTTGGAGGCAGATTGTAAGGGTCATCGGTGTAGATTTCCACCAAGCAGGTCGTTAGCCAATTAGTGATATATGATATTTTCTTGAGAGAGGATAAGCTTTTCAGGAGTTGCTCCTGGAGAATAGTTTCTGGTATCAGGGTCTTTGTATAGCAGACTCAACATCGGAAGGGTTCACTTGGTATTGTATAAAGTAAAGACAATTGTTTGCAAGTATGGAACTTGTGTGTGGGGCATAGGTATCGTTAGGTGCCAGGGTCACTGGCACGATGGTTGGAGGTTGGTCAGATGACATTTTTGTGGTAAGGCCAAGCACTCACACATACACAGCACTCTATTACACATTTCCCAGGGCCAGTAGGCTTCAAGAAGTTGAAACTTGAAAATTTCGAAGACACTGATTGGAGCAGAATGTAGATTAATATATCTGCAATTACACAACACTAACCGACTTACGCGCCGGGTATTACGTAGAGACTCTATTAACACATTGCCTTCTATGAGAAGTATAATCACCAAGAGCAAAAAAACCCTTCTGTTTTAGTAAAAAATGCAAGAGAAAGACTATTTGAAAAATGTTGGATCCCTGCCCATGTAGGGATTAAAGGAAATGAAGAGGCTGATAAAGCAGCTAAAGAAGCAGTCTTCATGACAAGAACTAATGTAGACATCCCTATTAGTGACTACATAAGCTATATAAAAACAATCATTGTAGTAAATGGCAAAATATATGGAATGGAGAACGTGAAAATAATAAATTAAAACAGATAATATGCAGTGTTGGAAAATTAAGTTCATCATATCAGAGAGAGAGACACAATTAATGAACAGTCCACATGGCCATCCTCCTGAATGCCCAGAGTGCAAAGTGTTGACAACAGTCAAGCATGTACAGTATTGTGTGAACGTCCAAAATATAACCTACAGCAATTATCAAATTTTGGAAGTAGATCATTGAAGGAAATTTTGTATGAATCATCTACATTTTCAGGAATACCAGTTTTAATGTTCATGAGGAGCTGCTATTTAATTGATAAAACATAAAAACAAGTAAATAATAAAAATACAAAAACCCTTAGGGCATCTAATGAATTTTAAAACAAAATTTTAAAATGTTACTTACTTATTCTGAGTTTAATATACCTTTTTAGTGAGTATATATGAAAACGTGAGTATAAATGTATTTATTATGTGAGTGTGTTTAAGTATGAGAGCGTATACCTTTGTGCAGTTTTTAATTTGATCTTCAGTCATTCATCGCCATACCAAATTACCTATTTGGTCGCAGTGTTAGGCCTCTGGCCTAGACCTGTCATTTCATCCAAATCCTTCGGGCCATCCCTACGAGAGCAGATAGTCAGCTCAGTGGTGTGGTTAAACTGTTTTAATATAATAATGATAATAATAATAAAACCATCCAGTCCACGTCCACAAATTCGTTCTGGGTCGCTGAAGAATCTTCCCCTGCTGGGAAATTGAAGGTGATGCTGAATGAATTCGCTGTGGAAATTGTAACAGCCCAGTTCCTGATTCCTTCAGCCATCCCTCTTTCGAAGAGAAAGTGACGGGTAATTGGAAACCGGTCACAGATCCTTCTTTCCTTACCCGTTTCAACAGACTCAGTTCAAGATAGAAACAACTCGCTCAGTACTTGCAACCATCAGGGAGCCCGTCTTGATTCATTCGTTGGGTTTTAGGGACGAGCATTTTCGAATGCTTACCCAACAATCCTAACGCAGGTTCCTCCGTTTCATTCACAGGGAGACTTCGTACCCCTTCAGAGCAGACGGCTCCTTGCCTGTCTCTGTGGTGACTTCTCACCTTGGCTTCGACTAGGGCACATTCGTTCAGAGTACGTCTCCTGATGTATATCGACGATCAATTGGTCCTGGCGAGCTCTGATGTGCAGAGTTCCTAGGACAGGACCGACTTCTTGGATTGGGTTGCAGCCTTAGAGTTGCCTGAACATGAGAAGTCCAAATTCTCACCTGAGCAAGAGCAAGTATCTGCGAGGCTAACAGATAAAGCAACTAGGTTGTCCTTCTCTCAACAGGGACAACCAGCTTGGCAGTTGCAAGCCATTCTTGGTCACCTGTCACCTGGGAGGCCAGTTCTTCATGGGCTGCTTCTCCTGCATTCCCTTTAATGCAGATTGAATGGTTCCTGGTCTTAGAGAAATAGAGACAGGACTTAGCCTATAGTTAGACGACAGATATCTCCTTTGGAGTGTCGTTACACGCCTCCCCTCCAGAGATACTTCGTGCCTCAAGGCATCAACCAGAATGGCAGTCAATTGCACCTCAATAGATTAGGTTGGGTTAGGTTAGGTTAGGTATCTAACCCATCCTAATCTAGCCTAAACTAAACCTAGCCTGACCTAACCTAACTTCCACTTCAACATCCTGGAACATCTTAGTTCTTCAAAAGTCTCAGGATCCAAGGATAGGCACTCCGTGGTGTTGATAAGCAACAGTGCCACTGTAGTTCCATAGCCAAAAAGAAGGGGGCTAGTATCCTTTCATCCCCTCAAATTAATGGTACAGATGCACAGGTGGGCAGTAGCTGTCACGACCCAAGAATCGTTCCAGGTTCTTTCAAACTCTAAACAACAATGTTTCAACACCAGCAATTGAAATATGGGAAATGAATATAAAAAGAAACTCTCACAACACTACAGCACATTTATTCACAGCCTTATTTACAAAGAAAATGAAATGATGTTTCCCCTTTGCTCTCAATCAATGTAACACTAAATAAAATAAATCTAAGCAGTTATAGATAGGGGGAACAGGTTGCAAGGTAGAGCAATCTTAATACTTAAATGGTGAATTGGCGAGTTATCCTTTCGAGGCTGGGGTTTCAGCTGAAGAGATGATGCTGTCACGATGACCTCAGGCTTCAAGATGTCACAGAAGGGCGGCTGGGAACTCAGCAGAGATGTTGCTGGTACAATGACCACAGGCTCGTAGACATCGCGAAAAGGATGTCTTTAAGATGAGGCAGCAAATGCTGTTTCTTCAAGAATTCGGAGATTGTGCAAATGGAGGGCAGGAAGGGCTGAAGACTTGTCCTCACCACAGGCAGGAAGGGCTGACTACTTCACGTTGTCACAGGCAGGAAGGGCAGACTACTTCACGTTGTCACAGGCAGGAAGGGCTTAGCGACTACTCCTCCACACAAGCAGGAAGGGCTGACTACTTTTCTTCGTCACTGGTATGCAGGCTCGCTGCTTCACCTCGTCTCAAACATGGAGGGCTTAGGGACATCTCATCACAATCAGGAAGGGCTGGCTGCTTCTCTTCATTTCGGGCAGGACAAGATTTTATGGAGAAGAGTAAGGGTCGTCTGAAGGGGATACTGTACTCCCGTCAGAACCTTGCTTTGTCCGACCTCTGAATGACGTCTCTGTCTCTGTCTATATCTCTGTCTTGGGAAGTCTCTTCTCAAAGCTTATATACCACTGTATGGATGGAGCTAATGACGACAGACAATCGTCATTCCTATATAAGGAGTTTTTTTTATTTCCTACACAATGATTGCTTCGTAATATCCGCCCTTTGCGGTCACGCCATAGATGATTCCAGATCAAATTGTCTTATGCAATGTGGATTGAATATTGCGCCATGTTACAAAGGCATGGCATGAGATACCACGTGGTGTCGTTTCCAAAAAAAAAGGGTTTTCATCGACTTGCCAAATGTCCACGACGTGTTGACAACAGGAACTGACTGGTGAGTAAACACAGAAAGCAGTCATGTCTTGGAAAAGAGATATTTCTTTTTCAATATGTTTCATCATTATTGCAGCTTCCCATGACAGTAGCACACTAAGTGCAGGGGTCAACCACACTTTCCAGGTAAGATGGATGTAATGACAGACAAGTTCGGTGTTAGGAGCACTTGGTCTAGGGCACCTCAACATTCTGAAGGATTATTTGACGGTGGAAGATGGCTGAGTTAGACCTTCAGTCTTGACACACTGAAGCTGTTACTCTTTGGCTCCATCTTTATGGACTGTGGGCATAAACAGCCAATGGCCATACCACATTGAAAGCACCACTTCTCGTCTGCTCAGTGAAGTTAAGCGATGTTGGGTCTGGTCATTATGTACATGGATGGGTGGCTGCTTGGGAACACCAGAGCTGTTGGTGACTGTGGAAAGTCTTTCACATCCCTGGCACAATTCTTAAGGTTTACGCCTTCCTGCCATTCTGTCTGATTCGCCAGGTGATCAACAGTTATGATAACTCCAAATCTAAGGACCTTGGTGGCTACCAAATGACCGAAGGCCATCTGCATTATCACCTAAAGGGCTTCACCTTCAAGCCTGAATGCCGAAGACTAGTTATTAGTTAGGGCTCAGCCAAGAAGTGGTGTCCATGAGCACCGTTTCTTTTGACTTTGTGTGATGATCAGATGGACATACTCCACAGCTGACATGTGGTGGACAACAATACATTCCAGGCAAGATGATCAAATGGACGTTCTCCACAGCTGACATGGTGGACAACAATACATTCCAGGCAAGATTTCACAAGGTCAGGGGCATTGGTTTGCCCCTTGCATTCAGGAAGAATATGTTGGACAAGTACAAAGGACAGGAATGTGGTCACAACAGACCACATTCACCTCCTTTTTACCTTCGGGACATTGCCCATAGATCCTTGGACTCTTTTTCCTTGGGTTCTGTGGTGGCTGCTTAGCAGTCGTGTAGTTCTCCCAGCTCTTCTTGAGGGACAGGTGGCATCGCGCCTAAGGTGTATGGCTGCAAAAGAGAGGGTGTGTGGAACTGGCTTTTTACCTTTCTCTCTATACCCTTCCTCTCCCAGTGGGCAGAGGGACGGTTAGCAAGCTGTCATATGCTGGACTGCCCTGCATGCAGGTGTTCTAGATGACTGAGTATCCTATTTATAATGTAGCTCAATTTGGATTAACAGATGCAAGTACTTCCGTCTCTCTAGCAAGGGGAGAGAGGGACTGACAGTGAACAAACCCGTTAGTTATCTTCAGCTTCATTGTCCCTGCCAATATGGATTCATCCAAGCCTTTCTTCAAATCAATAATGCTACATCCCATTAATTCGAAAGGTCCAGAAGTCTGGCAGTTGAGCATCACACATGTTCAACTGATTAGAGGCATGGGTCTCCTTCCTTTGCTCTTACATGACCAGGAAGAGAGGCCCCAGGTAAGGTGAACTATCAGTTAGTTCAGAGATTTACTCAGAATCCTCCCACCAAGAAGTAAGTCTCCCATATGTAAAGACTGAGGGTTTGTATACATGTAGGAACAAATGACAGATTTCCTAACAAACAAACCTGAGGTCTTTACATAAGTGGCCCACCTCTAGCCACCCCCCATTCTGCTACCTGGACCAAAAGGTAAAGTGAATGTATAGTGACTGGTTGGCTGGGCTTCCTTGTTTTTAGTTAAACAGCCAGTTCAAGCTTGCACTGAAAGCAAATCCCCATATGTAAGGACCCCAGGTTTGTATGTTAGGAAACATACAAATTACTCAATGAATTTGTCATATTATTCATGCCTTACTAATATTTGCTTATGCCTTATTTTCCTATTATTATTATTATTATTATTATTATTATTATTATTATTATTATTATTATTATTATTATTATTGGCGGGGGTTCCGTTCTGAGGGTATGATGGTAACCGAAAATCAGCAATTTTCAGGTTATCAGCACTGAAAAGTGCTGATTTTCTGTTATTGGTGCCTCTGTTAGGTATGTATCGGCGCCGATAAGCGGAAATCGGCTATTTTCGGCGCTGAAAATTGCCAGTTTTCGTCGCTAAACAAGCGTCGTTAACCGAGCCCTCTGTTAGCTGGAGACTGCCTGTATTATTATTATTCAGAAGATGAAACTTATTCATGTGGAACATGCCCACAGGGGCCATTGACTTGAAATTCAGGCTTCCAAAGAGTATGTTGTTCATTAGGAAGAAGTAAGAGGAGGTAAAGGGAAATACATAAAGAAGAGATCCCACTTATTAAAAAGAAAAATGAATAAATTAATAAATAGATAAAAATGTATTAAAATGCAAGGAGAATAGCATTAGGGTAGTACAGTAATGTATTGCATCTTCGCTTGAACTTCTGAAGTTCCAATTGCACAACATCCTCTGGGAGGCTATTCCACAGTCCAACGGTGTGAGGAATCTGGAAGTGAGAAGTTTGACAGCGAGGTACATTTCCCTTATATTGATAATGCTGTTCAGATCTGGTTGCTCTCGGCAGGTAAAGGGGATTAGGGATTAGTTTACAAAGTACAATATCTCCAACTAGTAGCTTTTGAAGACAGTTCTTTTCATCAGGAACCTATGCAGTGAAGGGGGTAACAGCTACACTTGGGTATGTATGTTCTCCTCCCCCGTAGGAGGGTAGTGCCGTCAGTGCACCTCACATGGTGCAATGTAGGCATTACTTAAGGGTCTTTGGAGCATCCATTCACCCCTAGGTGGAACCCCTTTCACTCTTTTTACTGTACTTCCTTTCAGATATTTTTTCCATTTTCATACCCACTTCTAACAACTGTTTCCTAGTGCAGCTGCGTGGTTTTCTTCCTGTTACTTCTTTAAAGCATTCTTTACTCTCAGTTTCCCTTTCAGAGCTTAGTGACCTCATAGGTCCCAACCCAAAGCCTTGGCCAAAATTATATATTCCTACAAATGTTGTTTTCCTTTTTCTGATCACTGGGATGACCTGCTCGTTGATCTTCAGCGCTCTTGCCCTTCCCTGCAGTCTTCTTGATCTTCTTGGTCGTAAGCTGAATCCTTTGTTGTTTGGCATTATCCCCTTACTTTCCATGTTTTGTTTTATGTTCACCATAAAAAACGGGGTTTGAACCCAAAGGGAAATGAAAACCCTATTTTTAGTCTGGGAGCCGCGAGAGCCTCATGCAGTTGCATCTGCCTTAGGCAGCGCCCCGGCTAAATCCCTTATCAGAGAACTTACAGCACAGGGTTGGCACGTATTCATTCCGGTTAACGGAAGCTTGTCACTATTGTGATAGGATATCAGGTCTCGGGGGGTCTGCACTTTGACCCCCTATCAGTATTTAATTTCAGAAGTGATCTTGTCCTCTGAGTTATTCTGTATGTTGCATTCCATAATTTTTTTCATAGCAGTTGGTGAGGGTGTTCTCTACAATAATCTTTGATGTTTTATTCTCTTTGGTGTATATGAAATTTGTTTTTTACCAATTGGTCTCATGGTTATAATTCCAGAGCAGTGTTTGGCCAGTACTGAGGCTTGGTTGTTCTGCTCATGCTGACTTGCTCTCTCCTTGCACAATTTGCCGCTCTGACCAAAATATACTTATCACAGTTGTCACAAGGTGCTTGGTAGACCCCACCCCCTTCTCCTCCCCTTTTATGGTATTTTATTTCTAGCTACCTTGTTCTTAACGTTGTTCTAATTCCCAGCTAGTCTTATATTTTTCAGTTTTTTGTTTAGATCCGTAATATTACTATTGTTTGGAATAATGATCATACTTCTCTTGTTTTTTCCATCTTTGTCTTGCCACCTTCCCCCATAGTAGTGTTTCTCTTAGTTTTACCACTGATAATGTATTTTTATACAGCAACTTCCTTATTAGTTGTTGCCATATTATATCAGATAATAAGGCCTTTTGCTCAGATTGTCTTTGTTATTCTGTACTTAACCTGGTCTGTATTCAGTTCTGTAGTCATACTGTACCAATTTTCCCAGCCATTGAACAGTTTGATCTGGTTTCTACCATGTCTTCAGCCGTTGCATGGTCTAACCGTATTTTAAACAGACGGAAGTGGTTCAGGCTTTTCATAACTGCCACAAGTTTCTTTCTTGTGTTAGTATTTTCTCTCTGAACCACTCAGACTCAAAGCAGTATGCTACCACATGCTCTTGACAAATTTCTCTCAATACATTCCTCTGACATCAATCATTTGCTTGATATTCCAAGATGTAGGGGTTGGATGACTGAGGAAATGTTAGTGTTGGAGTAGAGATCAGTGCTGCATGGATGAAGTGGAGAGAAATAGCTAAAGTGCCCCAGTAGTAGAGAGAGGAAAATAATTTCAGTAATGATGCAAAGAACCCATCTGTTAGGGAGAAACATTCATGAAGAGGGTGAGTAATAGTTACATTTCCCTCCATCTTTTTATGTGCATGTTTACACACTAATCACCCATTCATTTTTTATATTATAACTATAATTAAGTGTAGTAATGATATATAAAAACCACCATACTGTATAGAGAAAGTTATCTTGTTGCTTAGTTATTCACAGCTGGTAAGTCATCCTGGCCATTGGCAGTTTTGCCATAAAAGATTATAATTTTTGTGTTACTTTAAAAGATATTTTTGGAATTTGAAGTTACTGGGTACTGCACTTATATAGAAGATGGACTACCCTTATAACTTAACCAGTAGCAGGTACAGTTAAGCGATGTAGACATTTAGAAAATTTATCTGCCTGTATTCTCAGAGACTGGAATCTAGTGTTCTCTGCAAAAGGCATGAAATTTCATGTCACCATCTTTATTGATTTTTAGGTTGCATATAAGCCTGAATATTGAGATCTGTCACTGATTTATGTTCAAAAGGTACTGCACTTATATAGAAATGATTTAGGCAGTTAAGCGAGTAGACATTTAGAAAATTTATTTTGTAGCAGTGTATTTTTCAAAGTTAATTTTGTTTTAGTGTTACTGTATTCAGTTATTGGTGTTTCATTTACTGCATCCTTTCATTGATATTTTGACTAAGTGCCTCAAATTATAAACTTGTGTTTCAGGATGTTGTGACAAATTTGGCTGCAGGTTTTCGAGAATGTCGACGACACATCCAAAATGAGGAGCAAGTTGCCCAATTTTTGGATAAAACACTGACATCTCGCCTGGGTATTCGCATGTTGGCTCAGCACCACCTTTCATTGCGAGAAAACAAGGTAAAGTGTTTCAGTTTACTTATGGTGAGTGTTTCATCAAAGTTGTATATTGCCCTATTTTATGAGTGCAGGTTTAATGCATAAATACTATATGTTTAAAGGCAAGATTATAATACTTTACAGAGTTCTGTGTAGCTTTTCATGTTTGAAGTGAAGACTTTTTTTTTTTTTTTTTTTTGGTCTATAAATGTGTGTGTGTGATGCTGTGCATTATGTTCTAGTAATAAGTGAGTTACTGAAATGCAAGGTTCCTAGTATTGGAGGTATGAAATACATTTACATTTTCGAAACCATTTCCAAAAGTGGGTAAGCATCTGAATATGCAAGCTTCCCTAAAAAATGTGACACTGGTTACACTAAACCACCGCTCTTTAACAGCACAGATGCAGTGAAGCTAACAAACTCCATGAAAGCTGCCATCTTGCATTAACCCTTAAACGCCGAGCCTCTATTTACAAAAGTGTCTGTCGTATGCCGGCGGCATTCGGGAGTTAACGCCGAAGCGGAAAAAAAGTTTTTTTCAAAAAATCACAGCACGCTCAATTTTTAAGATTAAAAGTTCATTTTTGGCTCCTTTTTTTTTGTCATTGCCTGAAGTTTAGTATGCAACCATCAGAAATGAAAAAAAATATCATCATATATAAATATTGAAATATATGACAGTGCAAAAAAAAATTTCATATATAATTGTATACAAATCACGCTGTGAGCAAAACGGTTAAAGCTAACGAGTTATTTTTTTTCTTTGTATTGTACACTAAATTGCGATGATTTTGGTATATAACAAATTGTAAAACGATCAAAGCAACACAGAGAAAATATTATCACAAAATGATGCATGAATTCGTAACGCGCGGATGTAAAAAAGTTTTTTTCAAAAATTCTACATAAATCGAAATATTGTGCTAGAGACTTCCCATTTGTTGCAAAATGAAGGTAATTGATTGAATATTACTAGACTGTAAGAGTTTTAGCTTACAATTGCAGTTTTCGACCATTTCGGTCGAGTTAAAGTTGACCGAAGGTAGTATGTTTTTTCTATTTATCGTGATTTATATGAAAATATTTCAAAACTGATAAAAACTACAACCATGAGTTATATTTTGTTGTATTCTACATGAAATTGCGCACATTTTCATATATAAAACTTTATGTAACGACTAATATAAAACGGTGAAACATTACAACAAAGTAACGAAAGAATTTCCGAGATGTTCGGCCAACTTACTGCGCGGACGTAAGGAAAAAGTTTTTTCAAAAATTCACCATAAATTAAAATATTGTGCTAGAGACTTTCAATTTGTTACAAAATGAAGGTAAATGATTGAATATTACTAGAATGTAAGAGTTTTAGCTTACAATTGCGTTTTTCGACCATTTCAGTCGAGTCAAAGTTGACCGAAGGTTGAAATTTTGGCACTTATCGTGATTTATATGAAAATATTTCAAAACTGATAAAAGCTACAACCATGAGTTATTTTCTGTTGTGTTCTACATGAAATTGCACACATTTTCATATATAAAACTTTATGTAACGACTAATATAAAACGGTGCAAACATTACAACAAAGTGACGAAGAATTTCAGAGATGTTCGGCCGAGTTACCGTGCGGACGTAAGGGAAAAGTTTTTTCAAAATTTCACCATAAATCAAAATATTGTGCTAGAGACTTCCAATTTGTTGCAAAATGAAGGTACATGATTGAATATTACTAGAATGTAAGAGTTTTAGCTTACAATTGCGTTTTTCGACCATTTCAGTCGAGTCAATTTGACCGAAGGTTGAAATTTTGGCACTCTACGTGATTTATATGAAAATATTTCCAAACTGATAAAAGATACAACCATGGGTTGTTTTTTTGTTGTATTTTACATGAAATTGCGCACATTTTCATATATAAAACTTTATTTAACAACTAATATAAAACGGTTCAAAAATTACGACAAAATGACGAAAGAATTTCTGAAATTTTTGGCGAGTTACCATACTGGACATAAGGAAAAAGTTTTTTCAAAATTCACCATAAATGGAAATATTGTGCTAGAGACTTCCAATTTGTTGCAAAATGAAGGCAAATGATTGAATATTACTAGAATGTAAGAGATTTAGTTTACAATTGCGTTTTTCGAGCATTTTTGTAGTCGACGTACGGTACGTCCACTCGGCACCCAACAGACAATTTTAGTCGACGTACAATACGTCCAGTCAGCGTTTAAGGATTAATAATAATTTTAACAACATTCTTATAATTATAGTTATAGTATGGCATCTTAGCCTTTGATAAACTTAATAATTGGTTTGTACTGTACAGTATTGAAAATATACTGTTTCAGCAAATCAGAAGAGGATTAGTCTAGCAAACCCAAAAATAATCCCAGGAGTTTTGGGGTTAAAGTGCTGTTGTAAATCAATTATTTGAAATTAAAACGTCCCATTGATTATTATCCGCAGCTAAAGTCTGTTGTAGGGCATGATAAATTATGAAGACCAGAAATAGGGTATCTCTGTCTCTAAATTGTAAAGAGCAGGAATATACTCTCTTTCTGGCTAAATCTCAAGTCTTTAACCATATATGGAAAGTAGGTGTGATTGCAACTTTCTTCAAATAATGAAAACTGAAAATGCAACTTTTTCCAAATAATGAAAACTTGTTTTCAGTCTATAAAATACTGTAGTGTATATAAAAATGATTCAAGTTGTTACTTGTGAGCAGAACAACAGAACTAGTGTTTTGAAACTAGCATAGCCTAGATCTGAAGCAAAATAAATAAAAAAAATACAAAGGCATATTATCCCTTTTTTTCGTACCTTCTGCAATAATAAAAAAACTTATGAATAAATCGGCTGATTGGAAGTGTAATCTGTAGTGATTACCAGAAGCTGAGAGACAAAAGGCCTCTTTTATTTTGATAAGCTTCACATTGTTTTGATTGTACAGTAGTAAATTGTTTGTTTTTATTAAGTGAATTATATTTTAGTATAAGTAATCCTTCAATTATCCGGATTAATAGAGGTAAGGGTCCATCGGATAATGGCAGAATCCAGATAATGTTGAGTAAAACAATCTAGGGATGTTCAGGGGCAACTCTCTACCCTTCCTCACCTAACCTTGTCAATACAGTCGACCCCCCAGATATATTGGAACCCACCTAAAAACGCTTATATGTAACTGCCTATTTCAAGGCACTCAGCATTGAGGAAAGCTGGTACCCTGCTGTGTGATTGGCTGCTTCCAACCCTTCCAGCCATTAGCTGTCGTCATGGAAAGCAAGAGAGAAGGGATGAATTGAATACAGTATACCTTAAACTAAAACACTTATAACTGCCTATTTTAAAAGTTCAATGCCTATTTTAATATAGTTCAAGTAAAAGTATACCTTAAACTATCATCCTAAAACTTTTAATATAATTTTAAAGTCATCTTACAACATTACCCTTAAAAATATATGGCTCACAGCTGTGTGTGAAAACTAATCAAGTTACCCCTGAGAGAGAGAGAGAGAGAGAGAGAGAGAGAGAGCAAAAGTACATATTCACATTAAAAATATTTAATTCACTAGTGACAGTATGTACACAAAGGTAAATAAAGATCAATTAACAAAACTAGGTTACAGTATACAGTATCAGTAAACATTATAAACTAAAATCAGTCATAAAGAGAGGGAAAACTCACTCACAAAACATCGGAGCTACAAGCCAACCAGCAACTAGCAAAGCAGGTACCCTGCTGTGTGATTCGCTACTTCCAACCCTGCCAGCCAGTAGCTCCCTTTCTGTCTGTATCTACAGGCAGTCCCCGGTTTACGATGGGGGTTCCATTTTTATGCCGCGTCGTAAACCGAAAAATCGTCAAAAATTGTCAAAAATGATAAGAAAATCTTACTTTTAATGCTTTGGGTGTATTGAAAACGTTGTAAACTACATTTTTATTGATTTTTTCATCAATAAAACCTCCAGATTCTTATTATTCTGCCATTTGGAGCCATATTTCTTCCATTGTATCGGCGTACGACGCGTCATAACCCCAGAACATGCGTCGTAAACCGGGAAATAATTTCTGATGAATATATTTGAAAAGCGTTATAACCTCGGAACGTCGTAAGCCGGACCCGTCGTAAACCGGGGACTGCCTGTATCTATCTTTATCTGTCTATCTATCTATCTATCTATCTCACATTCTACGAGTATCCTTTGGTGTAAAAGAGAGAGAGAGAGAGAGAGGGAAGGTTGAACTGAGTTGTATACATCAGTTAAACAATTAAAAATGTCAGGACGATAGTTTTTTTGTACATACTATATTATGATGGTAATAGATCATCAACATAATAATAAAATACAGTAGAACCCCGAGACCTTGATGCTAATCCATTCTGGAAGAAGCATCGAGGTGTGATGCAGTCGAGGTCCGAATAAATTTTTCCCATAAGAAATAACTGAAATTGGATTAAGTCATTCTCGACTACCAAGTTATAATCCTAACCTTGCCTTTTTATGCAAAACATTACACATAAATTACAATTCAATAAGTTCAGAGTTAAATAACATAACCGTAGTATGCACTTTTATTATTTTTAGATGTATACTGTATAAAAAAACTGCCCTGCGTCCAATGTGGCCGTATTACAGATGGGGGCCCGAGCGTCATAGGCTAGGCTAGGTACTGGGTAGGCACAAAAATTGTTGCTAATAATAAAACATTGAAAAACAAGCTTAATTAATACAGTAAATTAATAAAATATTGAAAACAAGCCAAATTATGTCTGTTATCACAAACTTATGAAAAATTGCTTACGATACATCAGCAGTTAGCCTGTCAGCCATTTGCAAATAGTGGATGTAAACAAATCATAGGGCTGCCCTGGTGGCCTGCCGCGGTAACGTAA
Source organism: Macrobrachium rosenbergii (assembly GCF_040412425.1). NCBI lineage: Eukaryota > Metazoa > Arthropoda > Malacostraca > Decapoda > Palaemonidae > Macrobrachium > Macrobrachium rosenbergii. The sequence continues at coordinate 3,062,471 of NC_089782.1, forward strand.
ACATTGCTCACCTACAATATTTATGGTAAATTTAATACAGAGGCTACTGGAATAATATATTCTCACAATATATTTCATGCACAGAATCATAAATTTTTTCCACAAAATACCCTTGTAAAATAGGGGTGCGTCTTATGCGGGAATGTGTCTTATATGACGGCAAATATGGTAATTCAAATAAGAACAACATTAAAAAGTTTTTAACAACTACAGTATGGCTTATACCTTGACATTTATGAGTATGTGGATCTGTGGAAATGAATGTGGAGAGAAGGTATGGAGAGTGTGTCATTGTTTGGAAGGGGAGTCCCCTTCTATAAAAACAACTGGTACCTGCTTTTCAGGAGTTTTTTCCTTCTTTGCCTTTTTTTCAGTAGGACCTTGCTGGCTTTCTTCTCTAAAAAATGTATGCGTAATGTGGTCTGCTGTTGGCATTTCTTTAACTGTTTCTATAAGGGTTAACTAGATTATCATCAACACGATAGCACGGTTAACCAATTCCTTATCATGATGATTCTTTTAAAAAACTCTTGGAATTTCTCCCAATGAAAAAGCATTTCTTTGATTTCTGAAGAAGTTGGCATGATAATTTATGCTGTGGTGTAATATTATAGGTGTAAGATAATTTCATAGAATTATTATTAGAATTAGGACCTATAAGTTAGTCATACACTTAACTATAAGATTATCTTGGTTATATAAATTCATGTGGTTAATTGCCTTGATGAGGCAATATAAAGGTAATACTCATGGTCTTGGGTTAGGTGATGCCATGGTACTCAGGTATGGTGGTGGCACTAGTGTCTTAAGGGCCCATGGCTCTCGTACATACAATTTAAATTTGCCATGCAATCAATTGCACGGACAGAAGTCACAGACTCATAGGGCCAAGAGATCTGGTGGTTGATGCTCTGCATTGGGCAGAGTGTGATGCTAGGTAAAAGGTGAGTTGTTACAAGGCATAAAATGGGTTTATAAATGATTAAAATTACAAGAAGAAAATGTTACAATAAGAGATTAATTTACAAGGTCATAAGTAGTATTAATATGGAAAGAAACCTGACATCCTACTCTGGTTGAAGGTACCAAAGGTCTTTGTAAGATAAAGTAAAGCACTGTGCCATATGAGCACGAGTGCAAGGAGAGCTCGGCAGCTCTAGTAAGACCAGGTAAGTGGTTCAAACTACATAACATGAATGAATAAATGTGGCCATGTGTCCTCAGGTTGCTAGGCTGGGAACCACCAAGACTTAGGCTACCTTACCAATTAAGGTTATGAGGAATATATACATGGCACCGTGGTTGGGCACCATTGCCAAAAGAGCACTCTGCTTGGTTAGTGTTCATGTTTTATAATAATAATAATAATAATAATCTTTATTGCTGCTCAGGGCCATATACATGGAAGATACAAATACAATATGCACAATCTAGATACATAAGGTAACATATAACAAAAATAATCATTGGCAGTATACACACAGTTGCTGAATTAGTAGAAAAAACAGAATTCATAATAATGGCAATGACAGTAATTATATTGGGAATAATAGAAAAAATTAAAAAATAACAATAAAAAATACAGATTGCAGACGATTAATTTCCATTTTGGGGTCCTTAGGTTGTTACAGAAGTCAGGTCCAGAAGGCTAAATACAAATATTGAAAATTGCAAAACTCTACAATGACATTTAAACACAGTAATAACAGGAAGTAAGAATACCAGAAATAGCAAGGAATGTAGAAATAATAATAATAATAATAATAATAATAATAATAATAATAATAATAATAATAATTTTAATAATAATAATTAATTAATAAATAATAATAATAATAATAATAATTAATAATAATAATACAGATTCTGGAGATGACACTTCATAATTGTAAAAACAGAGAATAAGGCATTTAAGGAACAAACGCCTCCTTATTCCATTTTTCCCACAATTTAGATCATCTTCTTGCCTCAGTGCTTAGGATGCTTTGTATGAGCGAATTGCAGCTGTTTCTCAGTTGGATGATCAGACTGGACAGTGTTCGCCTCACAATGATTTTCAAGTTATCCAGGCGGTTTTCTATGAACATCTGCGTGGCGGAGGGATAGCAAGGTGTGTTTGTGAGGTGTCTCAGTATGTCATTGTGAACAACAGTGATACGTCTCATGGTCTCTCGGGTATAGTTCGTCCAAAGGGAACACCCATATATACCGTAGCAGTGTGAGCGGAAGAACAGCAGTTTCGTTTCTCGGTGACAGAAGGCAAGCCTCCTTGCAATCATGTTGCCAGTTGCACATAGTTTACGATGCCTCTGTTCTATGTCTGCTGTATCTTTTAGGTTGTCCGTGATAATGTGTCCCAAATATGGAACTTCATGCACAAGTTCCAGACGATGATTTCTGAGGAAAGTTAGTGGTTCTGCAATATGCTTAAGCTATCTCGGGAGCAGCGACATACACTGGGTCTTGGTTTCGTTGCATAGGATATCAAATTCCTCTGCATATTGGCAGCAGGTGTCGATGAGTCGCTGGAGACCTTGCAGTGATGGGGAGATCAGAACCATATCATCAGCATAACAGAGGTTGTTTATTGTTGTTTCATTGATAGTGCATCCGATCGAGAGTGAGTTCAGTTTGACATTCAGGGCATCTGTGTACGTGTTAAACAGGTATGGAGAGAGAATGCCCCCTTGCCAGAGCCCGTTTAGGGAGTTGAAGGTGTACGACAGTAAGTTACCCCATTTGACACAAAATTGCTGTGTGGAGAACCAACAACATAGAATGCCAATTAGATATAGAGGTGTGCCTCGTTTGTGCAGCTTCAGGAAGAGCTTCAGGTAGTTTACTCTGTCAAATGCTTTTCTCACATCTACAAAACATAGGAAAACAGGAGAGGCTGATGACAGGTAACAGTTCAGCAATTCTTTCAGGATGTACTGTAGATGCAGGTGTCGGTTAAGTGGTTTGCTTTGAAGCTGAATTGGTTGTCAGTAGTGTGTAGAAAGGGGAGAAGTCTCACTAGAAGAACGGACTCAAGTATCTTCGACGCAATTGTAGTAATTGCAATCGGATGATAATTGCCAGGGTCAGCTGCATCCTTTAGCTTGTTTTTTATTAGTGGTATTAAGTGAACTGAGAGTAGGGAGTCTGGAAGAAACTAGTGAATTATGCACGCATTGAACAGAGCAGCTAGCAAAATGTAAATTATTGGATGGCAGAATTTGAAAGCTTCAGCAGGCAGACCATCGCAGCCGGGCGATTTATTAGGTAGGTTGTTTATGGCCTTGCTGATGTTACCTGGCGTAATACGATCGGCGAAATGAAACTGAATATTATCAGTAAGAAGGTTACTTACATCCTTGCGGGAGTCTTGATCATTTATACAATGCAGGATAGTGCTTAAGTGATCGCCCCACGTTCTTGTGATAGCTTCGTCACTGATGGCTTCTCCTACTCTGTGTAATAGCTTTTTAGTTTTGGTATTTAGGGATATAATGTCCTTCCAAAGATGGGGGTAATTGCCAGATTCTAATTTCCTAGACATTGCATCAGCTCTTAGTTGCTTTTCATTCAGTCTGCAATACTTAAGGGCAAGTTTGAACTGCGCTCTCGCCTGCCTCATTAGCAGTGCAAAGTGTACTTCCCTCGGGCTACCATTTTGCCTCCATAGTAGAAACATTTCTCGTGAATGTGTATAAAGATCTTTAACCAATTCATTCCATCCAGGTACATTACGAGAGTTGCCTTGACGAGATCTAAAGATATCCCTGCCGGAGGTGAGCATAGTGGAAATTATATTCGAATAGAATTCTTTGAGATCTCTCCTGTGATGATTGTTTCTACATTTTGGGTTAGTGCACAGTAGGGCATCTGCCAGTTGGCTATTGACCGCAGCCTGGTTTCGTGGTTTCCCTGAAGGATCTAGTTTTCTGTTGGTTTTTAGAATCCCAGTTAACAGTTGGTGGGCGATCAGTTAGGGGGGTTCATGGTAGGGAGGGATGGGGTACTGAATGGCACCTGTAAGGGGATGTGATCATAGCCCATTGCAAGATCCTAGCAAATGTTGCAGGTCACAATAGAGTCATAAATTTGAGGGGATGTGATGCAGTGGTCCAGCCAGGAGGTTGTAACTGTGTCCGTTCTGTTCATAGGTATAGGAGGGAGGGAGGAGCATTACATCACTAATTTGGAGAGCGTGATTTTGACAGAAGCAAGTAAGTTCATTATAAAACTGTTTTTGTGGGGTGAGGGAGGGAGGAGCATTACATCGCTAATTTGGAGAGCATGATTTTGACAGAAGCGAGTAAGTTCATTATAAAACTGTTTTGTGGGGTGAGAATTAACCCTTAAATGCCTGTTGGACGTTTTAAACGTCGTCCAAAATTGTCTGTCGAATGCCGAGTGGACGTTGCAAACGTCGACTGAAAATGCTTTTTTTTAAATATTCGCGGAAAAATAATTATAGGCCTAGTTTGCGGAAGATTTCAAATCCCACGCCTCGGCGGATGCTGGGAGTTCACGGATCCAGCTGTTGTTTTGTTTCTGAGCGTCGCCCAGACGCCGCATGATGCTAATTCCCCCTTCTCGCATCAGAGAGCATCAGAGCAGCACCTTGCGGAGCGATATTTTGACGCAGACGTGTTTTGTTGAACTTTTTGCGAGTGTTAGCGTATTCGTGCTGCAACAGAACGTTTGCAGAGATGTCACAAAGGCGTCAGGACCATGAAAGGCGCATACTGCCTGTCGGAAGTGAGCGTGTGGGAGTTTTAGACTGGGATGCTGGAGAAGGACCCAGCAACCAAAGTGACCCAGCTTCTCAGCGGCGTGTTGTTGCCCACTGTGTGACCTATGGCGACCAAGGACCACATCCCGTTCCTTTTACGACCCCTAGGAAGCATCGGGGTGTCCTGAGGGGCATCCGAAAACATTTGGGAGGCCTCCAACAGAAGGACATAGACGAGTACTTGTCGGAGCTCGATCAAGAGCAGGTGGGAAGTCCTGATTTCGGTAGTAGCTGGTCATCTAGCGATGAGGACATCACGCCTGATGTCAGCGATGATGAGTATTTGCCCCCAATGTCCGTGTACGGGATCCACAGGAGAAAGCGAACTAGAATTTAGTGGTTTTAGTGCTTATGAGGGAGAAAGTGAGATGGAGGAGGAGGATGCCCCGATTGTGGCTGGTGGGGACGATACCGAAAGTGATGGCGAAAGTGAAGGAGACGGCCCAGCTGGGAGTGTGGGAGTGCGAAGACGTGCCCGTGCGCGTGCGTGAGCGCAAACCCGTAGAAGGTCGCAACGTCGCGGCAGCTCGGGTGAAGGCCGTTCGTCCGAAAGTGATGAGGGGTGGTTGGAGGACCCCACCCCACCTAACTTGCACCCATTCACGGCAGTACCTGGACTGACCGTCCCTGTGCCTCTCACGGCACTGGGGTTCATTCAGCTTTTCCTAACGCTGGAATTGCTGGAATTCCTGGTTGCGGAGACGGCAGATTACGCTCGGTACTGCCGTGAGGAATTGCAGACGACATTGTCGCACCGCTGGCGGGCTGCAACCTCACGGACATGGCGCATTTTTGGGGCTCACATATTGTTTGGAATGATGCCTGCTGCCTGGCGTCAGGCAATATTGGAGGCGGAATTTTTTTTAAGTACACCCAAATGGCGGCATTATGTCCTATGATAGTTTCCTGGTGTTGGACAGGTATTTCAGTGCCTTCAACCGAAGGGCTATACCCCGGAATAACCCCGACCGCCTCATCTTAGTCTGCCCAGTGTTGGAGTTCATTCGTGAACAGTGCCAGACTCTCGTGGTTCCTTCGAAGAACCTTTCTTTGGATGAGGGTATGATTCCATACAAAGGGCGTCTAAGTATAAAAGTGTACAACCCGAAGAAGTCAAAGAAATATGGTGTAAAGTTATTTTTATTACGGAAGCCAACACTGGATACATCGTGGACTTCTTGGTGTATTCTGGGGTCTTCTCCACATGCGTGACACTGTCTTCGGTCTTGTGAATCGTTTCGTAACCAGGATACCACCTGTTTATGGATAATTATTATAACTCGGTATCCCTGGCCCAGGAACTGTATGAAGCAGGTGTGCACGTCAGTGGTACCCTTCGGTTGGTGCGTGGGGCCCCAATGTCCTCAAGAGGTTTGCTAGCCAGCCGCAACATCTTGCAAGAGGAGAGACAGAGTGGCGGTGGAAGGGAGATGTCTTCGTCATCTGTTGGAAGGGGTCCGAAGTCGTGCCCATGATTACGACGAGTCATGAACCCATCCAAGAAGAGATCACCCAGCGGAAGAAGACACGCCGGCAGGGGCAGGGCGTTTGAGGAGTTTCGTGTTACGTTTGAGGAGTTGTTTTGTGTTCCAGTCCAGCTGATGAAGAGTTAGAGGAATGTACTGTCATCGGACACTACAACAGGCATATGGGAGGATTGGTTTGATCTTGTTAATCAACTCATCCACTTACTTTATTATCCCTTCGCCAGGAGAACCAGGAGGTGGACACAGAAGCTCCTCAAATACCTCCTTCAGTTGGCCCTCCAGAATGCCTACATCATTTACTGTGGGTATAATTCAGACGCTCGGAGGTTGACCCACATCCAGTTTCTTGAGGTGGCTGGGAATGCCCTCATAAACTTCGATCCGGAGGAGTGGCCTTCCAACGCCGCCCCCCTGCCCCGAGCTCCAGCTCTGCCCCGAGAGGAAAGGGCAGATGTCGCTAGGTACCCCGACCTCAGAATTCCTGATCCTGCCGACGCCGCCCCTGCTGCGGCCGACCTTGATGATGACGCCGCCCCTGAAGATGCCGCCGCCCCTCGAATTCCAGTGTCCCGTCGGGTAGCCGACCCTGTGTGTCGGCTGCAGCCAGGAGATCACACACTGGAGCTAATAGAAGGGGGCAAACAGAAACAGTGCCGGGTGTGCCATATGAATGGCAAAAGGAGAGACAGCCGGTACGTGTGTCGCACCTGCAAGGTAGCACTTTGCAGGTTAGAGGAGTGTAACCGCAAGTACCACAATGCGGTTATTTACTGGAGTGTGCCTGCCCGAGCGACACCGGAGGGCACAGCGAAGCGCCGAAGGGGCGCCCACCAGCAGTAAGGGGTGCGTCTCCCTCCTCCGCTTGTGCCCGTCATGTCGGGAGGAAAAAATGCAAGACTCTTCAATGGAGGAGGGAGAAAACAAGAACAGCACGAAGAGTCAGGATTACGAGTGAGTATTCTGCATTGGTTTTATTTTTAGTTTTATATTTACGATTGAGTATTCTGCATTGAATTTATTTTTAGTTTTATATTTATGAGTGAGTATTCTGCATTGAATTTATTTTTAGTTTTATATTTATTACAAGTTTTTATATATCTGTATTCATTGCTGTTTTGTATATTATTTCATTTTTATGCAAAAACAAAGTTTTTCACAACCATTCCTTTTAGTTATGTTTTCGAATAAGTAAAAGTAAAAACAATATAATTTATATGTGTTTATGTATGAATGTCTGTATATATATATATATATATATATATATATATATATATATATATATATATATATATATATATATATATATAATTTTTTTTACTTGGGTCTCTTTTGGGTAAGCAAAAAATCTCATATTCTGGTGATATTCAATCCTTTACCTTCATTTTGCAAGAAACGGAAAGTCTCTAGCACAATATTTAGAATTTTGGTGAATTTTTGAAAAAAAAAAATTTCCTCCCGCTCGTTTGGCGGACTCCGCTGAAAATCCTGTCATTTCTTGCGTCAGCTTGCCGTAATTTTTTCGCCCTTTCATATTATTCGTTACATAAAGTGTTATACATCAAAATGTGCGCAATTTCATTTAGAATACAACAAAAAATAAATCATTCCTTTAGCTCTTCACAGTTTTTAATATTTTCACCGAAATAACGATAACTGACAAAATTTTAACGTTCGGTCATCTTTGACTCGATCGAAATGATCGAAAAACGCACCCGTAAGCCATAATTATTACATTCGAGTAACAATCAATCACTTACCTTCATTTTGCAACAAACGGAAAGTCTCTAGCACAATATTTAGATTTTTGGTGAATTTTTGAAAAAAAAAATTTCCTCCGCTCCGCACGCGCGGACTCCGCTGAAAATCATGTCATTTCTTGTGTCAGCTTGCCGTAATTTTTTCACCGTTTCATATTATTTGTTACATAAAGTGTTATACATCAAAATGTGCGCAATTTCATGTAGAATACAACAAAAAATAAATCATTCCTTTAGCTCTTCACAGTTTTTCACACAGTTTTTCAATATTTTCGCAGAAATCACGATAACTGACAAAATTTTAACATTCGGTCAACTTTGACTCGACCAAAATGATCGAAAAATGCATTCGTAAGCCATAATTATTACATTCAAGTAACAATCAATCATTTACCTTCATTCTGCAACAAACAGAAAGTCTCTAGCACAATATTTAGATTTTTGGTGAATTTTTGAAAAAAATTTTCCTTTGCTCACTGTATGGACTCGCTGAAAATCATGGCATTTCTTGCGTCTGCTTGCCGTAATTTTTCGCCATTTCATATTATTCGTTACATAAAGTGTTATACATCAAAATGTGCGCAATTTCATGTAGAATACAACAAAAAATAATCATTCCTTTAGCTCTTCACAGTTTTTTAATATTTTCGCCGAAATCACGATAACTGACAAAATTTTAACATTCGGTCAACTTTGACTCGACCGAAATGATCGAAAAACCCTCACTTCTCTGGTGTTGTTGGGAAGCGAGGAAGTGAATAGATGCCTCATTCAAAGGAGTCTGGTGGCTTGCTGTGCAATTGTTTAATGATTCATGCACTCCTTTGATTGCATCCCAGATCCGTGAAAGATTGTTAATTGTTTCCAGAGTTTTAAGACTGTTGAGTGATTCCTGTAATCCTTTGACCACGTCCCAGGTCTGTGAAAATTTGTCTTGTGCTTCCTCTATTTTTTCTGAGGTTTTGTCAATTTTTTCTGAGAGGGATTTTGCTTTTAGAAAGGCATTTTCTGCTTTATGGGACACAGTAGGTAGGCTTAGATCAGCAGGCCCCTTTGGAGGCAGATTGTAAAGGTCATTGGCGTAGATTTCCACCGAGCAGGTCCTTAGCCACTTAGTGATATATGATACTTTCTTGTGAGAGGATACTTTTCATGGGTCGCTCCTGGAGAATGGTATCTGGTATCAGGTCGTTGCATTTTGTATATGCAGAGTTAATTTCCTCGTCAGAGAAGGCTGCACTGACAGATTGTATAGTTGCCTCGACATCTGCATGGTTCAATTGGTATTGGATAAAGTAAAGATAATTGTTCATGAGTACAGAACTTGTGTGTGGGGCACAGGTATCGTGACCCTGGCACGACGGTTGGAGGTTGGCCAGATGATATTTTTGTGGTAAAGGGAGGGCCAAGCACTAACACATACACAGCACTCTATTACCCATTTCCCAGGGCCAATAGGCTTCGAGAAGTTGAAACTTGAAAAATTCCAAAGTCACTGATCGGAGCAGAATGTAGATTAATATATCTGTAACACTGGAGGATTAGCCCCTTGATGCGGGTAGCCTTCCAGTTACTTCTGGGAAGTACTGGGTTTGTAGTTGCTGAGTTAGGTGAGGACATAGTCCTGTCCTTGGGGAAGGGTGGAGCCTTCAGGAATGAGAAATTTCTCAATGTCCACGGGGGACAGAGACTGGCACTCAAGTGGCACTGGCAGAGAATTTTCATCAGGAGTGCCTGAAAATGCATGGAAAGGTACAGGCTCCCTGGATGCCTGTAGGAGGGTTGTGAATGGGGTTCATGTCCCAGAAGGAGGTCATGGCCTCCAAGAAGTTATGTGGTGACACTTGAGCAATTATTTAGGAGGGCCATCGTGATGTGATTCATACTCTTGAGGGTAATAAGTTCATGTTTATCAATTGCAGCCCCATGAGGGACCAAGCCTTCCCGAATCAGGTGGGAATTTCTGGGAGTGGCAATGGCAATGGTGGGCATCTGGGAGAGTTTGGCACTGGTTGGCACTATCATATCACTGATTGCAAGAGGAAAGGGTTCCTCTTTGTTCAGGACCGGCACAGGGAAGTGAGGCCAAGATGGAGCCGCAGGTTGCGGCGAGTCTGTGGAGCCACCGGGCAGGAAGTAGGAAAGGAGGGCCAAGACAGATCCTCAATTTGAGAGGCTGGGGAGCTGCCAAGGCATAAGGTAGGAGAGGAGATGAGAAAGCTGACAGGCTCAGTAGCGGAGCTGCTGTCAGGGACATGGATCATATCCATAAGTTCTGAGATGGATGCAGTGCCATCTTGCACTGGTGGAGAGCCTTCTGTGCCGGAGGCTAGGAGTGTGGAAGTTAGTGATTGCTCCTCATAATCACCCTTGAAAATGAGTCTGTAGTTTAATGGGGGCTCTGCCTTTTGTGATATAAAGGGGGAAGAAGTTGAATGGGCAAGAGGTTCCTCTGGCCCTGGCACTGAGGCAAGCTCAGGCACAAGGATTGAAGGAGCGATGTTAGTGACCTCTAGGTCAGTAGTACCAGACGTCTACTCAGGTGTATGGTTCAAGTTGCCTGAATCTAAATCTGGGAAGGACTCAACGACCAAATGGGACAGAGCATTACGCAGGTCAGGCGAAGGCACTGACTTGAGGCAAGGCACTAGCTTGTCTGTTGGAGGGGATTCAGTCCAAGGGAAGTTGTCCGTCAGTAGGTCACGGCCTTGTATGAGCGGGTGCCCTCCGGATAGTCTTTCCACCACTCCTAGGTGGCACTGCTTAATTGTGTCTATGGCGTGTTCTCACCCTCAGGAGATTGGTGGGAATCGTTTGGGTGATGCCATCCACCCACTCAAAAGCCATTCCTTTGTCCTCAAAGATTTGAGCACCCTCAGGTAGCACATCCCTTGCAATAATAGAGCCCTTGGCCTCTATGTCAGCCAGGGGGTATAACAAACAATCGATCCAGGTTGAATCATTTTTAGGGAGAGCAATGTGGTAATCTCTTCCACTTAGTACTGCAGTGAGTCCCAAAAACACTCATGGATCTTTTTGGAGATGTAGCAGACCTAATGGGGCACTGGGTGGAATTCCTGTAATGCCCATGCATGCTGCACAAAGCTCAGAACTTTTGCTTCCACCTCCTAAAGGGAGACCAGCCCTGGGGCTGTGGCTCTGGAGCAGGTGGAGGTTCTGGCTGAGGCTCGACATCAGGGCTGGACTGGACCAAAACGTCTGATTGGGAACTAGATGGATCAGGCCCCATTTTGGGCTCAAGAAGGAGCCAAGTGAGGAGACTCTGTCCTAGGAGGAGATAATAGGCTTCATGAAGGAAATTAACTACTCCAAAGGTACTGATCCTACTTTGTTGGGGTGTGATAACCATCAACCAGACAGTTGGGAGTTTTGTCCTACATCCGTTGACACTTTTGTAGGTCATCGTTTTCCTGGGGTTGATGAGTACCAGAGCAAGTACCTAGTCTTAGTGTATGAGGGAGATTTTGCTGTGGGTGTCCTCAAGAGCAGAGACCTGATGATGGTGAGGACTGTATCTGGGAGGTGCCACAAAGATAGTCCCCTCAACTGGCGACCCTAATGGAAGGGCTCCCCCTTCGGATGGGTGCCAGCCATTCATACACTCTTTTACAAAAGCTTGTAACTGACCTGCTTTCTGTCCTGTCTGCTCATAGATAGCGACTGCCTCCTCATAGGTGGGCATTTTGCTGAACTGCTAAGGGTTGAATATTTCAACTATCCTGGCCCCCTCGATGTGGGACCACCTTGACGTGGTGAAGGGAGCCTCTTGAACCCCAGGAATTTGTTCCCAGGTTTGAGTCAAAGGGTCTCATATATTGTTATGTATTTCTTTGGACTAATGTTGTGGAATTTTCCACTTTTTGTAAAATTTGTTGGACCTGATAAATAGGAAAAGATATATCTGGGATTGGGTTTATATCCAAAGCTAAATAGTGGGAACTGTGGTAGGACCATCAGCTACCCGATAATGTTTGGACCTTAGAGATATCAGATTGATATCTCAGAGGCAGAATTATTCATTAGGGCTGGAATATGGATTCCAGGGGGGTCTGGTTCTGGGGATAGGACTCAGGCATTCTAGCCAGTTTGCCCATAACATGGTTAGGGTGGGGATGATAGTACTGTATTCTCATAATACCTTCGGTCCTAGCAAGTGGGTTTGGCTTAGGCGGGTACACACTATCCAACATGCTTGTCCAACAAGGTGTTTGATTCAACAATTTGAGAGTGTGTGGTCAGGTAGGAAGGTTTGACAAGCAGTTCGATACTCGATGGTCAAACAGCCTGTTTGTCCTGAGATAGTTTACTTTTTTTCTTGTATCACTCCTTCATCCGTACTCTCTTTCGTTCAATAGGCTTTTCAGTGGCTATGGCTATAAGTATAGCTCTGCAGGCTTTCTTATGGCTCACGTTGCATGGACGTTGTCGGCAGGGATACTGATGTTTGATCAAACATCCGTTTCAATCTGTGGCGATGTTTGAACAAACACGCTGGACGAGCATGTTGGATAGTGTGTACCCCGCCTTACACTTGGGCCACTCTAATCATGTTGTGCCATTCCATGTTGGGTAGGGCAGGGATGCTGACATTTGGGAGTCGGCTCTCACTTCTTCCCTTGGTGGAAGAATAAGCTTCCTGAAAGGCTAATGATATCTTTTTAAAGTTTTCAGGTTTAATTTTTTTTTACCTCAAATCTTTATGACAAGTAGAAATAAAGATTTGAGTACCCCTGGCTCTTTGGTGGTACTGTCTCAGCACAGTTAACAACTGTTGGAACTTCCTCCTCTTACAACCTTTACTTAGAAAAATCCAAGAAACATTCTAGTTTATTTACACTAGAACCCTATGCTCCAGTACAGAGCAAACCTTATAACCCATCAAAAAAAAATTAAATATCGTCATGACTCAACCTTGACCTACCTCGACTGCTTCTTTGGGAGTGGAAGTTGGTCAAGGTTTCTAACCTTAGAAGCAGAGCGTAAAATTTCAGCCCTAAAGTTTGGAAAACTACCTTTTAAACAGACATTCAATGGCATGAATGTTGTTTAGACAGATAAGAGAAAATACGTGGCTTATGGAAGCCACAAGAAAGAGTCAGACTGAGGAATGTATATCTGTAACAACAATAGATAATATACTTGTAACAACTGAAAAACATGACTCTATGAATAGCATTCAGGGTACCATTATGCTGTCCGAGAACAGTGAAGAATCAGTCGAAAAGAGTATTCTTTTGGACTCTAATAAAAAGATATCCCAGAGTCCAAGATTGTGAGGTATATAATATACCGAGCAAACAAAGAAATAAGCAAATTTTAAAAATTGGCAAAATAAAATTTGAAGGTCAAGATCTACCTCAAAAAATAAAAATACAGTATTGGGCCAAACCAGAGAAGTAAGACCATATGTCCCAAAGCCACTACAGTACCAAAATTGTAGTAAATATGAGCATGCAAAGAAATATTGTAGAAACGAACCTGTGTGTGTGTATTGTGGATCTGAAGAACATGCCACACAATGGAAGTGCAGTGAACCAAAGTGTGTAAACTGTGGGCAAGACCATCATGCAAGGCCCAAAGAATGTATGTACTATATTTACAATACAGAATTAAAAAATTTTACAAGAAAAACTGGAATGTCTATAAAAGAAGCTAAATTAGAATTAAAATTGAGAGGAATTCAAGATCTGTCTAAGAAACGTACATATTCTTCAATAACAAGAACTGATAATGAAACAAAATTGCGTACGGATAGAAATAACGGAGCACAGAAAAGTAAATCTCAAGAAGAAATTAATGCTGTAGAAATAAAAACTAAAATGGGAAAGAATAAAAAAACAGGTACAAATGAGGTGGCTGATATTTTATCAAATTCGTGTGAAATATTAATGCAATTAGGAATACAGGAGGATGCTACTACAGAGCAACAGAGGAGGGTTGTGATGGACTGGAAATTAAAGATAAAAAAAGCTCTTTGGAGAGACCACCATCCAAAATGAAGGAACCAACCATTATTAGAGAAACATCGGTTAAACCAATTATAAAGGATATGAAGAAAGAACAAAAGCAAAAACAAGCTAAGAATATACCTTTATCTCCTAAAATACAATAGTTAAACCTATGAAGGTAGGTATCCAAAACACTGAAGAAGTGGAAGAGAACTATACCATGGATGATGATAATTATGTCAAGGGAGAAGAGATTACCCCATCTCCAGTAATTGGTACAAGAACAAATAAAAAAAGAAATATACATGATAATACTTGTGGATGTAATGATTGTTTGATTGAATTATGCAATAATAACAAAAACATAACAGAAGATAGTATAACAAACATTATAAGAAATTTTTTGAAATATAGAAAAAAAGAAATAGCTGATTTGAGCACCCATGAAAAAGGTTGCATGTGCATTAAGTGCTTAATATGTTATAAAGAAAAACAAATGAATGCCATGAGTAAATTATTGGAAAAAATCCAAGTTAATAATGCAAAATTAACAAAGCAAACCTCGACCGCTATAACATCATATTTTCAATAGCTATATTATAGAATGGAACGTAAATGGTCTACAGACCAGATTACACTTAGGAGAAATACAATGACTACTGAAAGAATATGAACCAGTAATATTATGTTTACAACATGACATCAAAACAATATCAGCAATAGGTAAATATACTGTACCGTAGCATCAACATCACGAGTAAGAAGGAAATTTAGGTACAGCCATACATGTACAGTACATAACAAATAGTTTATGTCAAAGTACCTGTAAACATTACTGACTTGCAAATATCAGGTATTAAAATCCGAATAAAAATGGTAATTATGTAATATTATAATTTATACAACCAACCTAATAAAAATTAAGACATTGACAGATTTAAAGAATTATTTGACAATGCCAATGGACCTACATTAATAGCAGGCGATTTTAATGCTCACAACTCAAATGGGACTATAATTGTTCAAACTCAAATAGAGTAGGAAGTAAAGTAGAAGAATTCATGGATTCAGATGACATGTGTTGTATAAATGACGATGCAGTGAGCACATATTATTCAAAAACACACAGAACATTTTCCTCTGTAGACTTAACTCTATGTACCTCAAATATAGTAGACAGATTAGAATGGAATACAGTTGTTGACTTGCACACCAGTGATCATTTCCCAATATTAATTTCCTTATTACAAAATGATCCTGCAAAACATCTCACTCACTGTAACATTTATAAAGCAGGTTGGGAACAATATGAAATGCACACTAAGAATATCCCAACATTTGAATATTTAAATGACCATAATGAAACTAATAAGTTCTTGTTGATTTAATTAAAAATGCTGCCGGTAAAACATACCAAACTCAAAACCCTGTCCAACAAAACACTAAGTTCCATGGTGGTCTGATAAGCTAAAGGAATTAATAGAAATAAAACACTCGGTAGGGCGACGACTAGCTAAATAAAAATTTTTAAAAAATTAATAAAACATTACTTATATCAGAAGGAACTTACAAAAAATTACTATATTATTACTTGAAATTGATACATTAAAACCTCTACAACAAATTATCTGGAAAATTTAAAAAAGAAGTAATTCAAGGAAGAATTGTTTCATGGAAGAAATATGTGTCAGATCTCTCTAATAATACTCCCATACAAAAAATATGGGGAAAATTCAGGAAAATTAATGGCTGTCACATTAAACCAACTAGACATGCCATATTAAAAGATAGGAAAAGAATACTTGATCCAAAAGAACTAAGTAATATAATAGGAGAAAACTTAGCAAAAGTAAGTACAGTAGTGATAAAAATTTAGATGAACACTTCCGCACAAAGAAAAATAGTATTGAATCAATAACAATAAATTCTGAAATAATATAAGATATATATTATAATAGAAAATTTAATATGGAAGAGTTGGAATTTGATCTGGTTGAACAGCAATGAATCTGCTCCTGGAGGTGACAATATTTGTTTTGAGATGATCTGCCACTTAACACCTTTGGCAAAGTCATGCTTATTACAATTTTATACCGTAATCACTTACGACTTTGAAATTTATTTCCTGACCAATGGAATAAAGCTATAATTATTCCTATCTCCAAACCTGGAAAGGATCCCAGTAATGTAAACAGTTCCAGACCAATTTCTTTTAACAAGTTGCTTATGCAAATTACTAGAGAAAATGGTAAATGCTCAAATAGCATGGCACATTTGAGAAAATAAAATTTTGACTCACACTCAGTTCGGGTCAAAATGTAACAGATCTACATTGGATTCTCTATCTACAGTAACTTAGAAGACCACATACGAAGAGGATTTGAAAAAAAATAAATTACTATAGGTTTTTTTCTTACATTGAAAAGGCATATGATACTACATAGATATATGCAATATTAGAAATGGTACATAAAAACTTTTTGACAAATCTCAGTTTTCAGGTGAGAATTGATGATGTTTTGTCCTGAGCATTTCCACTTGAAAATGGTGTTCCACAAGGAAGCGTCCTTAGTGGCACAATGTTTTCTTTAGCAATAAATTATATCAATAAAAATCTACCTATTTGGAATTAAAAGTAACTTGTATATGAATGATTTTG
Source organism: Macrobrachium rosenbergii (assembly GCF_040412425.1). Lineage (NCBI taxonomy): Eukaryota > Metazoa > Arthropoda > Malacostraca > Decapoda > Palaemonidae > Macrobrachium > Macrobrachium rosenbergii. The sequence goes on from NC_089782.1 coordinate 3,079,123, forward strand.
CCATATATTATTCAGCATCTCGAATGAAACATGCAGAACGACAAATCATTAATAAAAGTATAATAAAAATAGATGAATGGGCCTCATCTGTAGGCTTTAAATTTTCCATAGATAAAACTCAAGCATTCATGTTTAATAAAAAATGAAAAAAGGTGAAGAAATAGATTTAATAATCGGAAACCACAGTATACCAATTAGCCAGACAGCAAAATTTTTGGGATTAGCTTTTGATACTCACTTGAATTGGAAAGCCCACATAAAATACATGAAATCAAAATGTAAAAGAGCATTAAATCTAATTGAAAAACTATCAAACACTACTTGGGGGAGCTGATAGACATACCCTTACTGTACTGTATAAAGCAACAGTTCTGTCTATCATTGATTATGGAAGCAAAATATATGGCGCGGCATCAGACGCAACGCTGAAAACATTAGACCCAGTTCATAATGAAGGCCTTAGAATATGTTCAGGAGCCTTTAGATCATCATCTTTACAATATGAATGTAGTGAGCTCTCTCTCTCTCTCTCTCTCTCTCTCTCTCTCTCTCTCTCTCTCTCTCTCTCTCTCTCTCTCTCTCTCTCTCTCTCTCTCTCCATAGAGAGCTAGAGAATTCAGACAAATGATTCTCCAACCAAGAAATTATTTGAATTAAGAGATGTATTTATAAACAATCATACACCACCTTTCCCAGTTAGAGCTAGAAGATTGTTTGAGTCGCTGAATATAAATATACAATTAACTTTAATAGTAAAATTACCTCCTCCTTTGGACAGTGAATAAATTGAGAATTTGTATGCAATTAAAATATTTATCAAAAAGTTATTCATATACCCCAGAACACCATAGACAACATACAATAGAACATATAATCCGAAAAGGTCCACATTACGCAATATACACCAGTGGATCTAAGTTACAGTACGGAGTGGAATATGCTGCAGTATCCCAAAACAAAACATATCAGTTCTCTCTACCAGAAAATGCCTCAGTATTTACAGCTGAGTTATGTGCAATAGTATCAGCTATAAAAATAATTAAAGAAGCCCCATTTAATAACTTTGTGATTTATAGCGACTCTAGAGGTGCTACAGAAGCCATTCAAAGTTACAATCCAAAAAATAATATTGTACAACAAATTAAGTTTTCACTCCATATAAATTGTATAATAATGGAAAAGATACAGAAATATGTTGGATCCCTGCCCATTTACAGATTAAAGTAAATGAAGAGGCGGATAAAGCAGCTAAAGAAGCAGTCCACATGTCAAGAACTAATGTAAACATTCCTGGTAGTGACTATATAAGTATATCTTAGTTTAACCAGACCATTGAGCTAGTTAACAGCTCTCCTAGGGCTGGCCTGAAGGATTAGATTTATTTTTACGTGGCTAACCCTTAGTGGACGGATTGAGCTTTAGTGTGAAGTAAAACAGGTTTGGGGAGGTGGACGGATTGAGCTTCAGTGTGAAGCAGAATTACGCACCACTGTTATGGTAATAATGATTCGAAACAAAGGTGCCAATACTTCTATATGCTATAAATTCACTAATGGCAACTTTTATACAGACGTGAGAGTTAGGCCAGTATCAGTAATGCTTGTGACTTCAGGGGGAAGGTACTGCATCTCTCTCTCACATGAGTCTTTTGTAAATTTGCTTGTAAATATACTGAAGAGGTTGCTGTTGTTTTTTGTTTTTGTCTTTTATGATAGTATGTCGGTTGTAAATGTAATTTTACAAAGGAGATTGCAAAGAAATATTAGGAAAAGCACGTAAAAGTAAAAAAAAAGTTACTGAATCTTCCTTCTCGTAAACTTACGTGAATATTTTACAACAAATATGCAAAAAATTTGTTACTGCTTTTATTTCTTATCTGTTTTGATATTGTGTGAGCAGTAATAATAATTTTGCAAAATCCAAAAAATTATTGGAAAAAACATGTATAAGTTGGTAAAATTTAAGATTGTCTTGTAAATAAGGCCCCACGAGGGGTTGTAAATAGTCATTTTCAACTTCTCGTGGAAGGTAGGGAAAATTTTTTAGAATTTTTTTATTTATACAGTGTGAATGTACGTGTCATTCTCTTTCCATTGATGTGATTTTTTTTTTTATATTGCTGACCTCAAAGTTTCCCGGGTCTGGGGTGCTGCACATTGATAAATTATGCCGTCCCTTAAGGGTTAAGAACCAACTGGTTACCTAGCAACGGGACCTACAGCTTATTGTGGAATCGAGCCGCATTATGACAAAATGAATTTTATCACCAGAAATAAATTTCTAATTCTTCATTGGCTGCTCGGAGAGTCGAACGCTGGGCCAACAGCGTGCCAGCAGAAAGCTCTACCCACCCTGCCAATGAAGAACTGAGTGACTATATAAGATATGCAGAAACAATCTTTGTAAGTATATGGCAAAATATATGGAATGAAGAACCTTAAAATAATAAATTAAAATAGATAAAATCCAGTGTTGGAAAATTGAGTTCATCATATCAGAGATAAACACACACACACACACACACACACAAGTAATTCTGACGTGTCTTTGAATAGGCCATATTGGTTTGACACATGGACACTTAATGAACAGTCCACGTGGCCCTCCTCCCAAGTGCCTAGAATGCAGTGTTGATAACAGTCAAGCATGTATGGTGTGAATGTCCAAAATATAACCTGCAGCGATTATCTAATTTTGGAAGTAGATCAATGAAGGAAATTTTGTCTGAATCGTTTTCATTTTCAGTAATACCAATTTTAATGTTCATGAGGAGCTGTGATTTAATTAATAAACTATAAAAATAAGTGAATTATAAAAATACAAAACCCCTTAGGGGGTCTAATAAATTTTAAAACAACTAAATTTTAAAATGTTGCTTAACTTATTCTGAATATTAATACAGTATACCTTTTTAGTGAGTATATATGAAAACATGAGTTTAAATGCATTTATTGTGTGACTGTGTTCCAGCATTAGAGCGTATGCCTTTGTGCAGTTTTTAATTTCATTTTCCTTCATTCATCATCATACCAAATGACCTATTTGGTCCCAGTGTTAGAACTCGGACCTAGATCGGTCATTTCATCCAAATCCTTCGGGCCAGCCCTATGAGAGCTGATAGTCAGCTCATTGGTCTGGTTAAACTATTTTGATAATAATAACCAGCTACTGTGGATGATTTTGTGTGGGCGGGTTAGCAGTGTAAAAATGGCACTGCATGGGAAGGCATTGCCTCTAGGCACAGATGAACAAGTAATGAATTGCCGTGCCAGGAATAGCACTGAATGGAAATGACACTGATTTGGCAGGGTGTGATATGCAATGGTGTGGGCCAGTAGGTGGCACCACTAGTAAATGGGAGTGCCCCCTTGGTGAGGTGGCACTGGCACTAAGTGTGAGACGGTTCTGGAGAACTGGTTTGTGGCACTGGGCTGGATGCTAATTGCAATAATTCAGGCGAGGGTCTATGAATGTCTTCTGCTACCCATGCTTTCTAGAAATGCTAACACAGAGGAACACTTGAATACTGCTGTTATGTGAATAAAATAATGAGTATGCAGTCAAAAAGGGTTAGATGAAATTTACTCTCGGAGAAAAAAAATCTTTCCAAGTAAAAACAAGATTAAAATTTTTACTTGAATTCAAGAAAGGGAGACAGATGGTCCATGTAAAAAAGGGATTTTGACAAAGGAAAAATCTATTTCTGAGGAAGGCCCCGTGTCACCCGGTGAAATTCCATTACAACACGAATTTCTAGGTATAAAATTGCTAGATATACCAGAGAAAAAGAGCTTTCAGGAATGCTGGGGTTACTACCCCCAGATCGAGCGTCTTCATAATGGAAGACGTCGGTATAAGGAAGGGTGAGTGAAAGGATCACAACCACAGAAACACACTCGAAAGACATCCCCATGTCAAAACCCCGGAACAGAGTAGTGAGCCGTTCCAGCCCCTACGGCTCATCCGCCCGCCAGGCCAGCGACTCCAGCGCCATCTACACTCATTCCAGACTAGCACTAACCCCAGACTTGGCATGTGCAAGTAGGGGGGCAAAACCAAGGTTCTGGGAGGGTCACCGGGTGACACGGGGCCTTCCTCAGAAATGGATTTTTCCTTTGTCAAAATCCATTTTCTGAGTCCAGCCCTGTGTCAGCCGGTGAAATAGTGACAGAGAATCATGCCAAGACTGCAAAACTACAGAAACTGTCAAGAAGAAAAACATAAAAACAAAGGCAGAAAAATAGGGAATTTAATTAAAATCACTAAACAGGAAAATAAGATTAAGTAGAAAACAAGGGAGGTCCCCATTACGATATAACCTGAAAACCAGTAAAGTACTAAAAACAAATTAATGTAAATATAGGTGGACAATGGGTACATCCAATAATATACAATCTTAAAACTAGTAAAAATAAACTAAATACTTAAGAATCAAAAAGAGATATTTAAAACAACAGTGTATATAAACATCTGGGGTACATGGAGCAAAATAAAAACAGCCCAGTACCCCTAAGAAATCCAAACAAGCATGTCAATATACAATCACAAGTTTCCATCAACAGAGACAATAATAACATCAATTATGAGGAGCAAGGCAGTGAGGCATGATTCATCCAGGAGGACAAGCAGAGAAATAAATGAGGCAGGCAGGGGGGGAAAGGAAAGGATTAAGGATAATTAAGGTGGGAATGACACTCCCCACAGCCATGGTAGAAAATTTTAGGGCTTTGAGTGATTTTTAAATAGTGGCGTTTAAACACTAGAGGTGATTTCCATCCCGTATATTTGGTAAGTTCAGCAAAATCCATATTATGAAAATAATTAGTGGAAGTAGCAACTGCTCGGATATCATGAACCTTAGGGACTGAATCCGGGTTGGCTTGTTTAATAAAATACAGAATTTGCTGTCTTATAGCATTCAGTGAAAGAGTACCACCTTTCTCCCTGATAAAAAGAGGACCCGACTTACACTGTGGAGTTCTTAATAGGTAAGATTTAAGGTATGGACTGGACATCCTGGTCTTGTGGAAGGGCACCACCTTCCAAGGGACCACCTGTCTTGTGGGTCTTCATTTTTAGCTAAAAATCTAGGATCAGGGGAAAGGAGGACTTCTCCGGAAGGGAGGAAATTAACAAAATCATCACCCCTAGTGAGAGCCGACAGCTCTGAAATTCTGGCACCTGAAGCCAAGCTAATCAGAAATAAGGTTTTTCTTAACAGATCCTGATAAGAGCAATTGAGTTATCAATCTCTGATGCTAACTTAAGAACATCATTGAGAAACCACGTAACAGAATGTGGGCGTGTTACTGGTCTCAGACGAGCGCATGCTCTAGTGATAGATGAAAAGTAAGAATCTGTAAGGTCAATTTTAAAACCATACAAAAATACTTCTTCAAGGCTGACTTAGCTGTAGTAATAGTGGCGGAGCAAGGCCTTTTCAAACAATGATCTAAAGAAGGTAACTCCTAGGTTAAGTCATAGTTTGAGCTTCAGATGCTTTAGGAAGGAGGCTAATTTTTTGACTGCTGAATCATACTGTCTAAGAGTAGAATCTCTTTTATCTGATTCTAAAAACAGAGTGTTGACAGGGTCAATGTTTGCTCCTTTTGGGCTGCGAATTTTATAAAGTCCATAAAACTAGGGCATTCTGAATTTTTGAGGAAGCTGACACAGTCTTGGTTTGTACTGTCTGGGTCAGTATGGGCTTGGGAATCTGAAGACACCGCAGTCCCAGTTCCTGAAGAAGAGGAACCAGTTGCTCTTCGGCCAATAGGGGGCTATCAGAGCCAGTTGACCTTTGAATGTCCTGAGTTTGTGTAATACTTTCAACAGTACATGTTTATTGGGGGAATAAGTAAATCTTCTCCCAATTGTTCCAATCTATTGTCATTGCATCTGTGGCATAAGCCTGAGGGTCCAGGTTGGGGGCCACATAACAGGGAGCTTGAAGTTGCTCTCCGTCGCGAACAGATCCACTTGGAGACCAGGAACCTGGCGGCAAATCCATTTGAAAGATTCCCGTCCAGGGACCACTCCGTCTCCAACGGAGCGTTCTGGACAGGAATCCGCCACCACGTTCCGACACCCCGCTAGGTGGGTGGCTGACAGGTGCCAGCCGTGCTTGTTCGCCAGGGAGAAGATAGCAACCATTACCTGGTTTACTCAACCTGATTTGGAGCCGCCCCTGTTGATGCAATGAACTACCACTGCGCTGTCCAATACCAACCTGATATGAATCCGGTTGGGGGCGGATTTTCTTTAAAGTTAGAAAGACCGCCATAGCTTCCAGGGTGTTTATATGGAACTGCTGAAACATTGTGGACCAAGTTCCTTGTACTTTTGTTTTGGTGAATATCCCCAGCCGCTTAGGGAAGCGTCTGTGTGGACAACTAGTGCCGGAGGGGGAAATTGAAGCGGAACTGTTTTGACAGGCCCTCTGACTGAGGTCCAAGGCCGCAGTCTTGTTTTCAAAATTCGAGGGATGGAGAGACCTTGTCTCTGAGCTTGACATTGGCTCGACTCCGCCACACTCTGTTTATGTCTTTTAATTTCGCTTTTAAGAGCAGGTCTGTCACTGAGGCAAATTGAAGAGACCCAAGGACCCTTTCTTGGGACCGGCGGGATGCTGATTGATTTTTGAGAAATTTTCTGGTGAGAGATGCTATCTCCTTTCCTCTTGGGAGGTGGGAGGGATAGCATGTGAGAGCAGACAGATCCCACTGGCAGGCCCAGCCACTGAAACCGGGACCGGAGTCAGGCGGGACTTCTCTCTGTTCAGTTGAAAACCTAACGACTCCAGGAAGTTGATGACTATGGTCGTAGCCTTCTGACACTCCAGAACTGTTGGTGCCCAAATTATCCAATCGTCCAGATATGCTGCTAGGGATATCCTCGGGACCGGAGTTGTTGAACTACCGTGTCCGCCAGCTTTGTGAATATCCTGGGGGCAATGTTGAGACCGAAGGGCATGACCCTGAAGGAGTAGGCTTGATTCCCGAGTCTGAAACCGAGGAACTGAGAGAAGTTCGCGCAACCGGGACGTGATAGTAAGCGTCTGAAAGATCGATAGAGGTGGTGACGGCTCCCACGCGAAGTAGAGTCCGTTACCTGAGCTATTGTAAGCATGCGAAATTTGTCGCATTTTATGTAGAGATTTAGACGCGACAGATCCAGGATCACTCTTTGCTGATCGGAGTCTTTTTGGGAACAGTGAATAACCTGCCTTGAAATTTTAGGTGCCTTACTTTCTTTATTGCTCGTTTGTTGAGCAGTTCTGCCACATAATCTTTAGGATTGATGAGGGTGGTTGGTAAAACCTGTTCGGAGGAGGAGGATCCTTGATCCAGCTCCAACCCAGACCTTTGGACACAATGCTGTGTGCCCAGGGCTGAAGGTCCATTGGTCCCTGAACCAATAACAGGCGACCACCTACCTGTGTTTTCTCAGTGGGAGGGAGTGGGTTTGTTCCTCTACCACGTCCAGGTTTTCCCCTTGGGGTGGTGTTCGACCTCTTCCCCCTCTGTGATTAAGGCCCTGCCTCTTCCTTTCCCCTTGTCATACATTCTGTTAAGGCCGTGAAAGTAACCCCGGCCCTCGTAGGTGGGGTTGTATGCTGGTGAGGAGACATACGAGGGTGCAGCAAGGGATTGGGCTGGTTGGACCAGCACATATTGTTGGGGATGAGCCTTGGAGGTGGAGGGCTGTGCCACTGCCGAGACTGGGACGGCTTGAACTACCGCCTGATGGTGGGGCCTTTTATGCCTCCTAAAGCGTTTGCCTCCTTCGTCTGGGGACCGCCAGATTCTGGGGTCTTCCGCTTATAGGTGGGGATGCCCCAGCGAGAGCGAAGACTCTGGTTGGCCCTTGTAGCCTCCGTTCAAAACACTGGCTAACCTCTTCTTCTGGGAAGAGGTTAGGTCCCCAGATCGAGCTCTTCTTGAGCTTGTTAGGCTCGTGGACGGATAGTGGCATCAGCAAAAATGAACTTTCTACATTCCAGTCTGGCCATGATAAAATCAAACAGGTCAGACTGAAAGCCAGCTAACAGGACTTAGCCAAGACCTGGAAGAAGGGTTCCGTCTGCGCAGGAGACGGCAGTGGCTTCTGTAAGGCAGACGGAGTTCAGGGACCGGGCTAGCTTAGACCGGGCATCAAACTCCGCCTTTAGCAAAGATTCCGGCAGCTTGGGGAGTTGCTTGCTAAACTGTGAGGAAGCACAGTGAGGGTCCAACTTCCCGACAGTGAAGGTGGACGGGCGTCCATCCAGAACTCCTCACTTCCTGGGAATACCAGGGAGGTGGGGTCTGTCTCCCTCAGCTGAGGTAAAGGATTACCATCAAAGCACGCTCGGGCCGTAGCCAGAGCGACTTTGTTTAAACAGGGAGTGGGCAAGGTTGTCTCCCAGGGCAAACATAGTGAAGTTGCCCTTGAAAGGAGTCAACTTTGTGTTGTCTGCCTGCCACTCCGCCAGAGTGCGCAGGAGAGCCGACTGAGCTTGGTCCCTAGGGATGATGACAGTCTCCCTAGGAACCTTGTCTGAACGTATCCAAGCTTCCTCAGTCAAGCCTTCACGAAACCTGGATAAGGGGGCAGGAGATCGGGGGAAGAACTCCAACTCCTCCAACCGTCTCGTGCCAAGACCTTCAATGGTTAGTTTGCCATCATGTTGGATGGCCCGAGAGCGAAACGCCAAGGGGTTGCCGAGGATCGAAGCGGGGGGAGTTCCGCGTATCGGGAATGACATACTGTGGGGTTCAGCTGGGGTGGAGCCATTCCCGCCAGCATGTTGTCATAAGCTGGCAAACTTCTCGAGACCTTTTTGGCAAACTTTTCGGACATTTGATTAAATTTGTCATTAAAGTCCTCGGAGAACCTTTGGAACATCTCTTTGGCAAAGGCCTCAGCGTCAAAGGCAGGCTGGCGAGGAGGGCTTGATTTGATGCCCTCTTACTCGCACCTTTGCCGGAGGAACCAGACTTGCTCCCGGAGGCTACAGGTGCTGAGACCTTAGCCTTTGACGGGGGGAAAGGCGATGCTTTCTTGGAGGACGAGGACTTATAGCCCTTCGCCTTCCATGAAGTCTTCAACTTCAACTTGGGGATAGCTGATGGAGCCCTATCACCCAAGGAGGAAGACTTCCCAAAACCTGAAAAAGAGGAAGATGAAGAAGATGGGGAATCAAAAAAGGGGGCCTGCCCCAACAACCTCACTTACCTTGCTACTTACCACCTGGTCCTGCTCAATATTCATTGGTTCCAGGTCTAAGTTCAAGGCGGCGACGTCCTCTGAAACTTCTGAATAAAGATATCCACTTGGGGTGGCTGGGTCGCATCCCGGATCTGCTGGATGATGGGGGTGGCAAGATCTTCTGGCACTGCAGCAGCCACCCGGCGCCGGGTAAAGCAGGTCCCTCAACTTGCGTCGAGGACGTAGGGCTTCCCGACGGAACATTCCTTCCAAACCCAGCCACCCAGGCCCGGAGGGATTCAAGGCCGACTTCTTAGAGGATTCGTCCGCCTGAAAGAAAGCCAAGCAATTAGCTAACTGGTGAAAAAAAGTCAATGAAACCACATAAACAAAATTCAAAATGAGGAGCACAAAACGGAGGAAGACTGTCACTTACCGACTCATCCTGGATGGTTACTGCACAAGGCGAAACAAACCTCACAACCATCAGGGTGCCAAACAACCAGGTCGTCCAGTCGGACCGCACAACCAGCGTGGGTCCGGCACACTACGTGACCGTAGGGTTGTTGCAAGGAAGCGCAGTACACCCTGGCTGCTCACAGCGAACAGTCTGTAAGTGGAAAAGAACATGAACCTACCACTCTAAGCGATTTAAGGCTGGAAAGGCCGGGAATTTCAACTGCAGCCGGAATACTCGGTGGAGAAGAAATACCTTTAATAAACTAGGCCAATAAGCTCCTAAAATACACAGAGTGGCAAGTAAAGATTACCAGACCCCGGAATACTCCGGGAATGGAAGGAGTGAGACAACAGGAACTCGCCTAAGGGATTGCCTGTAATTATAACGGCGGAACCCCGGCGTAGAACCGACTCATGTATAAAACTAAGGAGAGTACTCCAAGATAACACAAATTAAACATATGTATATTTAAATACTTATATCATAAAAACATAAACTAGTGATGGTAAAACGGAAATACTCCGGAGACCGGAGGATCCGCTCCTTTATATAAATAAATAAAACCTTCTTCACTACTACCCCGCCAGAGAAACAAGGTGGGTCAGATGCTCGTATGTTTAACGTGAACCGGAGCAAAAATAATAACCCAAGCCGAAGCCCGACGGGGCGGGAGGAAAGCGGGGATAAAGTGTTCGAACACGTTCGAGCGGCGTTGAGTGAACGAATCACTAAAAACCAAACACAGCGATGCTGGGGACTGATGGGAGGAGCGAATCCTCTACCAAATAGAGAAGTCCCTGAACTCGGAGAAAACGCCATTTAGCGTCACCCGCACGAGTAGAGCAAGGCTGGAGGGAGGAATGGGTGGAGTAGGGGAGAAAGGTAGGCTACCAGGAAACAGAAGACGGGGGAAAACTATAACCCGCTCAACTGCACTACACCACCCAAGAATGAACTGGAACTGTGATAGGAGGGTGGCCTACTACTAGGAAAGGGGGCGACCAAGCCTCGATGCCCGACTCCTGCCAGGCACAGCCTAATAGGGACCTAACCTAACATAGGTTAGAAAAAGGGGGCAGGAGTACGGAGGGGAGGAGGAACCAACAAGGAGAGAAATTTTGTGCCGAGAATCAACCGGGAACGAGGAGAGGGGGCAAGAAGGCGAATAGCCTAGAGGAGACACATCCAAAGAACTCTATTCCCCCCTAAGGGAAGGAAGAGAACTAAGGGGCTCACTCTGCCCACCAAAAACGACCCCGGAGGAAACAGCAACAAAATCCTCTCAACCTGATGGACTTCCACACCCGAGGGCAAGGGGATGGAAGCAATAACCTACTCCACACAAAAACCATCACACCAAAATATGAAATAAAAATGTGCTCAACAGGTGCGTAGCCTACCCAGAGGCAACGGTTAGATCTAAGGCTGCCGCCACCACGAGGAGGTAAACATAAAACAATAACGAACCGAGAGCACATCGCAAAAAAATAAAATAGCCTAATACAGACTAAAAATAAAGGAACCCAACCTGGAGGGGGAACCTGGACGGGCATCCTCAAAGGGCCTATAGGCCAATATATTTAGAAGTGCTAAATTATCAAAAGGGGGCCACATGCAGGAAACCCGCCAGGAGGAGAACCAGGGGCAAAAAATATATATAACTATAACGACAATGAGACAACTCCAACAGCAGGAAACTGATGGGGTCGCCTCGTGGTCGACATGGCTGTGAGGGGACGCCAGTGGCGTCATACTAAGATCTCAAAATATATATGAAAATGAGACCAAAACAGCCAAATAACAAAAACAAAAACCCACAATAAGATAGTACTTAACTTGGAGATAGTAAAGCTGCTCGATGACATGATGAAAATAGGGAAAATTCAAAAAAAGGCACAAGCACACAAAACGAAAGATGATTATCACGTGCTAGAAAATGGAATGAGGTAGGTGGCGCTGGTGTCGCCGTCCTGGCGGGTGTTGAGTGTGGGGGCTGTAACGGCTCACCGCTCTGTTCGGGGTTTTGATAGGAGAGATCTTTCGAGTATGTTTCCGTGGTAGTGGTATTTCACTCACCCTTCCTTATACTGACGCCTTCCTAGAAGACGCTCGACTGGGGTAGTAACCCCAGCTTTCCTGAAAGCTCTTTTTCTCTGGTATATCTAGCATTTTATACCTAGAAATTCGTGCTGTAATGGAATTTCACCGCTGACACGGGACTGGACTCAGAAATGGTTTTTTTAAATATTCGCGAAAAAATAATTATAGGCCTAGTTTGCGTAAAGGTTTTAAATCACGCTGCCTTGAGGGATGCTGGGAGTTCACGGATCACGCTGTTGTTTTGTTTATAAGCGTCATAAGATCGCGCATGCGCCGAATTTCTTCCTTCTCGCACCAGAAAGCATCAGCGGGCGCATCGTCGGAGAGCGATTTTTTATGCATCCGTGTTTTGCAGAACTTTTGCGAGTGTTTTGCGTCATTTGTGAGGCAACAGGACGTTTGCAGAGACGTCCCAACGTCGTCAGGACCGTGAAAGGCGCATATTGCCTGTCGGTAGTGAGCGCATGAGACGAGTTTTAGACTGGGATGCTGGAGAGGACCAAGCACCCAAGATGACCCAGCTTTTCAACGCCGTGTTGTGCAGTCACGTGTGACTGAAGGGGGACCAAGGACCACATCCCGTGCCTTTTACGACCCTAGGAAGCATCGGGGTGTCCTGAGGGGCATCTGTAAGCATTTGGGAGGCCTCCAATAAAAAGGACATTGGAGTACTTGTTGGAGCTCGATCGAGAGCAGGTGGGAAGTCCTCATTTTGATGGCAGTTGGTCATCCAGTGATGAGGACATCACGCCTGATGTTAGTGATGACGAGTATTTTTTACAATGTCTGTAGAAGGAGCCACACAGGAGGAAAGTGAGCTTGAATTTAGTGGTTTCAGTGCGTGAGGGAGAGTCTGAGGAGGAGCAGGAGGCCCCGATTGTGGCTGGTGGGGACGAGACAGAAAGTGATGGTGAAAGTGAGGAGATGGGCCAGCTGGGAGGGTGGGAGTGCGGTCGTGCCTGCATCGCATGCGTCGCGAGCACGGCCCGTAGAAGGTCGCAACGTCGCGGCAGCTTGGGTGAAGGCCGTTTGTCCAAAATGATGAGGGGTGGTTGGAGGACCCCACCCCACCTAACATGCACCCATTCACGGCAGGACCTGGACTGACCGTCGACCGATCCCTGTGCCTCTCACTACTACACTGGGGTTCATTCAGCTCTTCCTGACGCGGGAATAGCTGGAATACCTCGTTGCAGAGACGGCAGATTACGCTTGGTACTGCCGTGAGGAACTGCAGACGACGTTGTCGTATCGCTGGCGGGGCTGCAACCTCACGGACATGGCGCATTTTTTGGGGCTCCACATTTTTTTGGGGAATGATGCCTGCTGCCGACGTCAGGCAATATTGGAGGCGGAATTTTTTTTTAAGTACGCCCAATGTGCCCGGCATTATGCCCCGTGATAGTTTCCTGGCGATGGACAGGTATTTCAACACCTTCAACCGAAGGGCTGTACCCCGGAATAACCCCGACCACCTCATCTTAATCCACCCAGTGTTGGAGTACATTCGTGAACGGTGCCAGTTTCTCGTGGTCCCTTCCAAGAACCTTTCTTTGGATGAGGGGATGATGCCATACAAAGGGCGTCTAAGTATAAAAGTGTACAACCCCAAGAAGCCAAAGAAATATGGTGTAAAGTTATTTTTATATTACAGAATCCAACACTGGATACGTCATGGACTTCTCGGTGTATTCTGGGGTCTTCTCCACGCTGCGTGACACTGTCTTCGGTCTTGTGGATCGTTTCCGTAACCAGGGATACCACCTGTTTATGGTTAATTATTATAACTCAGTATCCCTGGCCCAGGAACTGTATGAAGCAGGTGTGCACGTCAGTGGTACCCTTCGGTTCGTGCATGGGGCCCCGAATGTCCTCAAGAGGTTTGCTAGCCAGCCGCAACATCTGGCAAGAGGAGAGACAGAGTGGCGGCGGAAGGGAGATGTCTTTGTCATCTGTTAGAAGGGGTCCGACTTCGTGCCCGTGATTACCAGGAGTCATGAGCCCATCCAAGAAGAAATCATTTCAGCGGAAGAAGACACGTTGGCAGGGCCGAAAGTTACATGTGAGGAGTTTCGTGTCCAACGCCCTACTGTCATCGGACACTACAACAGGCACATGGGAGGAGTTGATCTCTTTGATCAACTCATCCAGTATTATCCCTTCGCCAGGAGAACCAGGTGGTGGACACAGAAGCTCCTAAAATACCTCCTTCAGTTGGCCCTCCAGAATGCCTACATCCTTTACTATGGGTACAATTCTGACGTTCGGAGGTTGTCCCACATCCAGTTTCTTGAGGTGGCTGGGAATGCCCTCATAAACTTTAATCCTGAGGAGTGGCCTTCCAACACCGCCCCCCTACCCCGAGCTCCAGCTCTGCCCCGAGAGGAAAGGGCAGATGTCGCTAGCAGGGCCAATCTCGGTCTTCCTGCTCCTGCCGACGCCGCCGTTGATGATGCCGCCGCCCTCCCTCACATTCCAATGTCCCGTTGGGTAGTCGACCCTGTGTGTCAGCTGCAGGCAGGAGATCACACACTGGAGCTCCTAGAAGGGCATAAACAGAAACGGTGCCGGGTGTGCAATATGAATGGCAGAAGAAGAGACAGCACCTGCAAGGTAGCACTTTGCAGGTTGGGGAGTGTGACCGCAAGTACCACACTGTGGTCATATATTGGAGTGCGCCTACCCGACAATTGACACTGGAGGGCAGCAGACGGGTCGCTGGGCGGCCCATCCGCAGTAAGGCGGGCGTCTCCCTCCTCCACCTGTGCCTGCGTCATGTCGAGAGGAAAAAATGCAAGACTCTTCAATGGAGGAGGGAGAAAACAAGAACAGAACAAAGAGTCAGGATTACGAGTGAGTATTCTGCATTGAATTTATTTTTAGTTTTATATTTATTACAAGTTTTATATATCTGTATTTATTGGTGTTTTGTATATTATTTTGTTTTATGCAAAAAAAAAAAGTTTTTCACAAGCATTCCTTTTAGTTATGTATTCGTTACCAAAGTAAAAACTATATATATATATATATATATATATATATATATATATATATATATATATATATATATATATATATATATATATATATATATATATATATATATATATATATATATATATATATATATATATATATATATATATATATATATATATATATATATATATATATATATATATATATATATATATATATATATATATATATATATATATATATATATATATATATATATATATATATTTTATTTATTTGGGTATTTTTGGGTAAGCAAAAAATCTAATATTCTGGTGATATTCAATCATTTACCTTCATTTTGCAACAAACGGAAAGTCTCTAGCACAATATTTCGATTTATGGTGAATTTTTGAAAAAAACTTTTTCCTTCCCTCTGCGCGCGGGAAATCCACTGAAAATGTCAGCATTTCTTGAGTCACCTTGTCGTAATTTTCGCGCCGTTTTATATTATTCGTTACATAAAGTATTATACATCAAAATGTGGGCAATTTCATGTAGAATACAACAAAAAATAAATCATTCTTTTAGCTTTTAACAGTTTTGAAATATTTTCATTTAAATCATGATAACTGACAAAATTTTAACATTCGGTCAACTTTGACTCGACCGAAATGCTCAAAAAACGCAATCTTAAGCCAAAATTCTTACATTCTAGTAACAATCAATCATTTACCTTTATTCTGCAACAAACGGAAAGTCGCCAGCACAATATTTCGATTTATGGTGAATTTTTTAAAAAAAACTTTTTCCTTCCCTCCGCGCGCGGGAAATCCACTGAAAATGTCAGCATTTCTTGAGTCACCTTGTTGTAATTTTCGCGCCATTTTATATTATTCGTTACATAAAGTGTTATACATCAAAATGTGCGCAATTTCATGTAGAATACAACAAAAAATAAATCATTCTTTTAGCTTTTAACAGTTTTGAAATATTTTCATTTAAATCATGATAACTGACAAGATTTTAACATTCGGTCAACTTTGACTCGACCGAAATGCTCGAAAAACGCAATCGTAAGCCAAAATTCTTACATTCTAGTAACAATCAATCATTTACCTTTATTCTGCAACAAACAGAAAGTCTCCAGCACAATATTTCGATTTATGGTGAATTTTTGAAAAAAACTTTTTCCTTCGCTCCGCGCGCGCAAACTCCGCTGAAAATCCTAGCATTTCTTGTGTCACATTGTCGTAATTTTTTCGCCGTTGTATATTATTCGTTACATAAAGTGTTATACATCAAAATGTGCACAATTTCATGTAGAATACAACAAAAAATAAATCATTCTTTTAGCTCGTAACAGTTTTGAAATATTTTCATTTAAATCATGATAACTGACAAAATTTTAACATTCGGTCAACTTTGACTTGACCGAAATGCTCGAAAAACGCAATCGTAAGCCAAAATTCTTACATTCTAGTAACAATCAATCATTTCCCTTTATTCTGCAACAAACGGAAAGTCTCTAGCATAATATTTCGATTTATGGTGAATTTAAAAAAAAAACTTTTTCCTTCACTCCGCGCGCGCGCGAACTCCGCTGAAAATCCTAGCATTTCTTGAGTCACCTTGTCGTAATTTTTTCGCCATTTTATATTATTCGTTACATAAAGTGTTATATATCAAAATGTGCGCAATTTCATGTAGAATACAACAAAAAATAAATCATTCTTTTAGCTTGTAACAGATTTGAAATATTTTCATTTAAATCATGATAACTGACAAAATTTTAACATTCGGTCAACTCTGACTCGACCAAAATGCTCGAAAAACGCAATCGTAAGCCAAAATTCTTACATTCTAGTAACAATCAATCCTTTACCTTCATTTTGCAACAAACGGAAAGTCTCCAGCACAATATTTCGATTTATGGTGAATTTTTGAAAAAAACTTTTTCCTTTGCTCTGCGCGCGCGAACTCCGCTGAAAATCCTAGCATTTCTTGAGTCACCTTGTCGTAATTTTTTTGCCGTTTTATATTATTCGTTACATAAAGTGTTATACATCAAAATGTGTGCAATTTCATGTAGAATACAACAAAAAATAAATCATGCTTTTAGCTTTTACCATTTTTGAAATATTTTCATATAAATAATGATAAATAGAAAAAAATGAACCTTCGGTCAACTTTAACTCGATCAAAATGGTAAAAAAATGCAATTGTAAGCTAAAAAACTTACAGTCTAGTAATATTCAATCAATTTCCTTCATTTTGAAACAATTGGAAAGTCTCTAGCACAATATTTCGATTTATGGTTCTTTTTTGAAAAAAAAATTTTTTACGTAACATTGTATGTTACGAATTCATGCATCATTTTGTGATAATATTTTCTCTGTGTTGCTTTAATCGTTTTACAATCTGTTATATACCAAAATCATCACAATTTAGTGTACAATACAACTAAAAAAGTAACTCATTAGCTTTAACCGTTTTGCTTACAGCGCGATTTGTATACAATTATATATGAGTTTTTTTCGCTGTCATATATTCAATTTTTTATATATGATAATGATATTTTTTCATTTCTGATGGTTACATACTAAACTTCAGGCACTGAGAAAAAGGAGCCAAAATGAACTCTTAATCTTAAAAACTAAGTGTGCTGTGATTTTTTTGAAAAAACTTTTTTCCCTTCCTGGCATGCTAGCGGGAACTAAACGCCTCTGACAAGAGGCGTTTTTTAAAATAGAGGATCGGCGTTTAGGGTTAAGGTGCCCTTTGAATGAGGCTTTCGATGCCTAGGGGCACAGTGCTGGTTGTGGGTTTTTACATACAAGAGTGCGCTCAAAGTTGTGGTAAAACCACTGGGCCAGTATTGCAATATGTGCACACTGGTGAGTTGCACTCAAGGTGCAGATTTTTTATAACACGGCCCAAGTTGCAAATGAGGCAGACTTGGAGCGGCACTCAGTGTGCGATGAGGTCATGGATGAAGTTAGGTGGAATATGCAAAACTTTTGAGATGAGCGATAAGTTGCAAACACACGGCACTCATGTTTGCTGAGTGCAGAAGCAAGGTTCTGAAGAATGAATTGTTTGTTCCGAAGAAGAGTTGGTTTGTTGCTTGAACATCGAAGAAAGCGGGTAAAGCGCAAACTTTCTTAGTGTATGTTCAAGAGAACGGTTCTGGTTTGTTCTGAAGGACGGAAATTTGTTCTGAAAAATTGTTTGTTCAGAAGAACAATGGACAACATGCACATGGATGAAACCAGCTACAGGGTATAGTGCAGAGGTTATGGATTCCGAGGAACGGAATTAAGGTTATATGGTTCCCAAGAATGTAAAGATGATCCCACATTAATGGTATGCTGGGGGCGGGGTGAGTTCAGTGACTGAATTTTTGGTACTAAGAGCGGACTCGTTCCGGAGAATTGAGTGTAAAGATTAGGTAATGATTGGAGTTCTTGGTACCCACTTATGTTTGAGTAGCTCCGCCGTGTATGGTAACACAGTAGTGATGGGTTTGTTTCCCCCTTGTTTTTGGAAAGAGCAACAAAATATAGCTGGGTAAGCCTCGATGGGTTTGTGTAAACGAGAGACATGTAGAACAAACGTTCAGGGCGTGGGAGGCTTACACAAAGTAATTGAGTTTTGTTGCTCTAAGCAAGAATGAAGCAGTAATCAACTATGGGAATGACTGTTCGTTACATAATGTTGACCTGGTGAAAGCTAGAATGACTGTGATAGGTATAATGAGTGATCGTAATAAGTTAAGAGATCATGGGGTAATTATTTATAATTATTCAGACGTGCGATATGACAATGCTTTGAAATAACTCAAGTCTTGATAGTGGTCAGCTGATTTGAGCATGAGAGCAGACGCACACTTTTGCACACTGACTTACGAAGACTGAAGGAAACACCACTCTTATTACACGTAATGACTTACAACACATGCAACAGGGAGTTGAAATCGTAAATGCAAATGCTCAAATGAATGGACTAGGAATTTTGGGACAAATCAGGTGTACAGTCATACCCCGAACTTACGCGAGGTTAGGTTCCGGAGCCCCTCGTGCAAGGTGAATTTTCGCGTAAGTTTGGCATGGTCTTTAAAAATACTAATAAACTTTTATTTCCAGAGTTTAAGTACTAAATATGACCCTAATCATGCTCCCAAAGTATTAAGCTAACTTTTAAATGAACTAAAGTTATTGTAATTTTATTTAAAATTTAGCTTATTACCCTTAAAAAAGAAATAAATGGTTGACATAAAAATTGAGGACTGCACAGTTTCATAAGAGCGCATTTACAGTAGGTGTGTACATATACTAATGTTACCTCTAATTCATGGGATGCCATTTTCTTTTTCACATAGAGTAAAAGCCGTTTTCTTTGCGTCACCTAGGTAAACTTTATGAGTCACAGTCATAACAAAGTTACAATTCAGTAAAATTGCCTGGAATGTACGCTGTGCTGTACATAATGTTCGTAGAAGGTAGTACAGTATAGGTAAAATTCAATCAATATAAAGTTATATACTGTACAGGTAATGACGTACAGAGAAATAATAAGTTGTAAAAATATGTTTTAGCGCTAACTACGAGAGAGAGAGAGAGAGAGAGAGAGAGAGAGAGAGAGAGAGAGAGAGAGATACATATACTGTACTGTAATACAGTAACTCTACTGCCTTTGTATCGTATTTATGCGCAAATATATAAATACAAATTTTCCATTCTGATTTTACACCTAAAAACACAAAAGCTTATAAAATAGTACTTAAAAATTAAACACACTTTCTGCAGGGGTATCATCTTTGACAAGTGCAGTAACTTTGTGAATGGGTATCACATCTTGTAAAAGTACACCAACTGAACGTGCTGTAATTACATGCACATACAGATTGCACCAGCACTTTTCTCCGAGGTTAACAAAGTAATTTTCAAAGAATAACACTCATACAACCCTTAGTTACATCTCTGATATTACATTAACAAATTCATTTTATCAGAAGAGCACGACTGAACAACCTCATCTCAAGGTCATGTAAAGTCCTAGTGACAAAAACTTTGCGAATGGACATAATGCTTGTATGATATTTATGTACAAAAATATAGATATGAATTTTCCATATTGATTTTACAGTTAAAAGTATGAAAACTTATAAATGTACTTCAAACATTAAACAAGCATTTTCTGCAGGGGTATCATCTTTGAAAAGTGCAGTAACTTTGCAAATGGATATCACATCTTGTAAAAGTACACTAACTGAATGTGCTGAAATACATTTTTCATACAGATTTTACACACAAAAGCATGAAATGCATTTTTCATACAGATTTTACACATAAAAGCATGAAATGCATTTTTCATACAGATTTTACACAAAAGCATGAAATGCATTTTTCATGCAGATCTTACACATAAAAGCATGAAATGCATTTTTCATACAGATTATACACATAAAAGCATGAAATACATTTTTCATACAGATTTTACACATAAAAGCATGAAAACTGTAAATTACTTCAAAAATTAAACATAACCACTTCTGCAGGGTTTCTCGAGAATTTTGTCTGTGTAAAAATCGCGTATGCCAATTAGTTAGGTTCCAGTGAAAAGTTCGTGTGTCTGTGAATTCGTGCAACTCAAATCGTGTAAGATCAAGGTGTTACTGTACATGAAATGACGAGTTTGTTACTGAGCATGCAAGAAAGAATTTAACAAGACGGCACCGCTCAACGAATTTCTTGCCATGTACTTGAATGGGTTTGTCAGATACTGTGTTCCTTGCTAATGGACTGCAAAATGTCCAAGACACATGTATGGGAAATAATCGCACTTTTCCCTGATTGTAACACTTCTAATACTTCACTTCCTGGTTAATCCTAACAAATTAAGTCGAGGAGCCAGTCACCATAATTGAGGTTTATCTTACACGGTGAGCTCCTTATGAGTTTATGCATTTTTATGATAGAAGAGAAGTGTCTCCCACACCATAATCGGGATGGCTCTTGAAAATCTGATCTTTCGAACATCTCGATATTGCCATAAATAGAGCCATATATAAATCTGTCTCAATAGCACTGGGTACTCTGATTATTTGCTATGCCATAAGCTTGTTTGTTCAAGTAGCCACTTAATATTTTGGTAAGATAACCATGAGGCAATGTGCTTTGTGACAGTATATAGGAAAATAAAATATACAGGCAGTCCATGGTTTATGATGCGGGTTCCATTCTTACGCCGCGTCGTAAACCGAAAATCGTTGTAAACCGAAAAATCGTTGAAAATCGTCAAAATTCCAAAGAAACCTTACTTTTAATGCTTTTGGTGCATTGAAAACTATGTAATCTGTATTTTTATTGAGTTTTTCATAAAAAAAACTCCAAATTTTAATTATTCTGCCATTTTGGAGTCATATTTCTTCCGTCGGATCGGCGCCGTAAGCGTCGTAACCCGGGATCATGCGTCGTAAACCAGGAAATAATTTCCGATGAATATATTTGAAAAGCGTCGTAACCTTGGAACGTCGTAACCTGGACCCCGTCATAAACCAGGGACTGCCTGTATTTACATTTAAACTGTTTTTCATAAGCAAAACAACTCTTCCTCCCAGCTTACCAATAAAGTTATATGCTATTCCTCAAAGATTTAGCTGTACTTCACAAAGTATTATAGGTAAATTATAGAACATTTTCCAACATTTGCACAATTTGTTAAGGATTATATACATATAAAGAAGTATTATTTCATATGAATAATAACTGTATTATTTGGTCAAAACTGAATGCTACCTCAAAATCCATAATTTCCATCTTTAGTAAACAAAATCAAGTAACACACCAATTATTGGTCAAGTCAACTGTGATATGATGTATAATGTTATACATTTGTATCGTAGCACATAATAACAAGTAACAAATAAAAAAATAAGTTACACACAAATAAATAAATTAATATATATATATATATACACACACACACACTATATATATATATATATATATATATATATATATATATATATATATATATATATATATATATATATATATATATATGTATGTATGTATGTATGTATGTATGTATGTATGTATATATATATGTATATATATATATATATATATATATATATATATATATATATATATATATATATATATATATATATAAAAATATATATATATATATATATATATATATATATATATATATATATATATATATATATATATATATATATATATGCTAGTTTGCAAGACAACAAATAATACATCAATTATTAAATATCTGTGGTTGGAGAAACTCTAAAGTATCATCATCTGATATGTCCATCTGCTTACATACACACACACATGCTTATGTCCCCACAGCATGAACAAGCTACATCACATTCCATTTGGTTAAGACTTCAAGTGCAGTTTTTCATGCACATCTGTTTGCAATTGCAGAATAGTGTGCTTTGCATTGATGATGGTAGTGAATCTTTTGTCATCACTACTGGATGTACTGCACCACTCGGTAGCATCATCCAGCCAAATTCGAGTGGTGATGGAATAAATAGGCGATTCTCCATGGCTTTTACCCAAACACATGTTTGGAAGATGGTCCTTAAAACATGTTGGCAAAAGGCATCATCTGTAGGTGGTAATAATTTTATGTTCTTCTTCCTATGTTGTTGTTTCAGATTTAACTGGCCTTGTACCAGCACGGGCTCTTGCTCCTAGAGCAGCCCGTAAACTTCTTCCTAGCATATAAGTGGTGTGTAAGTGCATTAAGATTGCTAAATTCCTGTGGATGGTAGGCAGCAGTAGTGGCTGACTTGGTCACTGTAATTATTTGGTCAATTAAAGAAGTACTGATGTTATCGTTTTCCAAGTCGGAATAGATTCTTGCTAGATCAGCTTTATGAATATACTGTATGTCGCAGCATAGAAAGTTTTCTTGCTTTTACCATAAAAGAAGCTAGTAGTGTCACACCCACTTAGGGCATGTACTAAGGGAGGTATCTTTGCCTCATCCGCATTTATGACCTCAATGATCTGATGAACAGGGATGACATAGTCTTTTATTTGCATGTATAGCTCCTTCAAGCCTCTTGCTGCTAAGTAATCATATCCATATACACTTATCACCACAATTGCCTGTGTCAGATGCCTTAATTACAACTCTTGAACATCCCACTTGGATACTGGCTGCTATAGACATGAATAAACGGGTGTCAGCTTCTTCTTGTGTGGATGATACCAACTTCACGATATCATCATCTTTGTCCTTTTCTTTAAGACTTGTATTTCTGTTTCTCACTATTCTAACCTCTTGCCTATTTTCAGACTCACCAGTCAAGACTACAGTTATACCATCTGGAATGATATGGGCCAGATTTGACCACTGTTCATACAAAAATTGTAACAAATGAGCTTTAATTATGTTACTTGCGGGAGTGTTATGACATGGCTACTACTGATACTATTCTCCATTTGTGAATGTCCTTGTCTATCCCAACATCCACTGGCATCTTTCAAACTGATTCCACTTTCCATGTTCCCATTCCCATCATACCTATCTGCTACCATGTGTATTTCACTATAACTTGTTCCTCTCACAACAGCACCAAGGATACGGCAGGCATATGTATCTCCTTGCTCATTGTTGAATGGCTTATATGAGCGTACCAGTGCCATAGCATCCACCACAATGCCAGACCTGCTCTTCCATTCTGCAATATCTGGAGGCCACTCAGTCAGACTGCACTTTTTTTCAACATTCCTAAAAGTGATGATTATTCCCAGTTCTTAATACAATCCTATCACATGATGAGTTCATAGAGGCAATAGATGGAGGGTAGTTGTGCAATTCATGGTTCAAAACTTCCTTCATTTCCACAGAGTGACCATCTCTTTCTAGTTCCATCACCATTCGTTTCAAGTACACTGTCTCATTTACAAGCTCATTTACCTTCCTCTTTTGTGTCATTGGCTTTTTGCATGGTGTTATAGCTTTGAATGTGTGAAGATTAAGTTTCTTAACTTTACCAGTACTCATAAACTCAGCTAATGCTTTTTTTCCATGTTTTTTAACTCAAGTGAATCATCACTGGTTTGTTCTGTTGCCACACTGCCATCAGCTATGGAGACAAGATGCTTTTTGCCATATACATATGGGTTAATAATCTAGCCCCACTCAATGGCTGATCACGTGAGTTATATTGTCTTTTCTTTGTTGCACTGCTGCCTTCATAATGAAACTCATCTTGGGGATGCATATGTGCCATCATCCTAATTGAAGTTGACATTGCAGCTGAAAATGGTAGAGTCTTAAACCACTGGTTTGTGCATTCTTGTTCATTGTTATTCCCTTTAATCTTGCTTGACCAGGCCTACCTTTTGTATCACAGTTGTGTTAACATTCCAGTGCCATATCTGTCCAGATTGCATTAAATTCTCCAGAAGATTGCTTCACAGTAAAGTATCCACGTTCAGTTGCCTCATAAATCTTAGGAGCCTCAGTTTGAAGATTGCCCATTTCATGTAGATAACACATTACTGCTTTAATGTATTTGGTATGATCAGCAGCTGCTATATACTCAGCAGCTGCTATATACTCAGCCATTTTTGCAGTTGCTGATAAGTGCTCCTGCCATTCACCACTCCTCTCTGCATGAATGTTTGACAGTAGGATTTCTATCATGTGTAAGTGGTTACACCAAAACTGGTAGGTCTGGCTGTACTTTTTACAAGATTCAAACTGGTCTATAAAAATTTGAAAATGTGGTAGAAGTATTTGAAGTTTGTGCACTGTTTGTATTATGGGAGTACCCTCTTTTAGTTCACTGCCCAGTGTGGGCATTAATTCAGACATTTCTGCCATTACATCCATACTAATTCCTTCTTCAATCACCCAATGTTCAAATGCATCAAACCTAAGGGCTTCCAGCGCCTCATACACAGGCATGTGGGTGTTAATTGCTTGGTAGTAACCGTTACCAGAGAGGACTTTTCCTGCTGTGCCATCTTTCAGTACATTGCTGAAGGGTCAGTACCCAATTGCTGTAACTGGAATGTGTTTATGATTGAGCATAGCATGAAACACTTTCCATCCGGGGCAATCAACTTCTACCTCAAGAAGTTTACTAGGACAAAGTCGGAGTAACTTCCAGCAGAGATTAATACTTTGGGTATCTGACTGTGAGCTCTGCAAGAATTCCAGTATCATGTTGTTGGCCTTTTCTGGGAATAGCTCACTCTTCAACTTCTTTACAGAATGGACTGTGTTTATTAACATTATAGAAGTGTCATAATACTCTCTATGTTGTGGTACACTTGTGTCGTATATCCACAGGTACCTTGCCAAATACATGGCCTTCCAGCAACCCTGGCCAGTACATAACCATGCTTGTCATATGCATACTAGAGTCATCAAGTGTACGTTCAGAGAAATCTAAGTTACCGGTCGCAAAGTGAGTTAACTTACCTGAAACTATATTTGCAGGAGTAAATGTATTTTCATCATTTGTTTGTTCATCAACTTCAGCCTCTACAGTTGCTAAGACCCTTTGGAGCTCACTGTAACTAATACACAATCCTAACCGACTAAGCATTGTTATGATATCTTTGTTCCTAGTTTATATTACACATATAACACATATACTGTACAGCTAAACCAACATGCTTGGGTTTATGCAAACCAGTTAAGGCAGACACAGTGTCTTGTGAGATGTTAAAAACACTTTCATGAATATCTTGAGAATTAACAAGAAGTTCATTTTTACCTACATTATCTGGATTTGTATCAGAAAGTAGAAATGTAACTAAATTGTAAAGACTGGGTGGAGTTATGGCCAATGATTGGTCACATGAGACTTCATAGGAATCTGATCAACTCTTTTTGTAGTGTGTTTTCATATCCTTTACATCTGATTTAATTTCTTGAGCAAATCTGTAGATCATATTTATATCAAAAGGGTCAGTTTCTTTATCTCTGATACCATTATTACCATCATTGCATATTTGTACATAGTTTTCATCAACATCACATTTCAATTCTAGCCAGGCCCTTAAAAGTTCTGCTGGTGACATTTCTGCATTGCAGACATCAGATGTTGAGCCTGTTTGAGGGAGAAAACATACCTTATCACAATAATGTCTTTGCAGCCTTTTCTTTAAGTTGGCATTTCGACATGCTTGTAAAGTCCCCGCTCAATGCGTTCTCTGTGGAGAACATCCCATTTTCTGCGGTGCCCTTCCATGACCTAAGGTCAAGCGGAATATATATTTATCATCACAATTATAAACTATGTATATATTGTCTTTCCAAGCAATCATTTATTATGTACAAGTAACAAGATATTTATTTCATATGTCAGACATTGTTTATCACTATGTTCTCTGTATAACCTGTCCTGTTTTTAAGGAACTAGTTTGACCTCAGGTCACCTGTAAATCTTTGTATCAGCTGTCTGTGCGCACTACGCAGACGTCCGCATCCCGCTTTATAAGCAGCTATTTTTTTTATTAATAAATCAGCAGTACTTGTCTCCCTGCTCATTATTTTGCACCTCTCACAGTGGTGACCCCCAGAGTGGTTCTTGGAAGTCATTAATGGACCCAAACGGCGACTAAGTCTTGGCCCGATGAAACTAATCCATGCCCCTAACGGACTAACTACGGCGCTCTAACAAAGCATTCAGGCATTAACTGACCCTCATCGGCAGGTCCCCAACTTCATTAGCGGACCCACACGGCACACTCCCGCAGCATGTATTGGCATGAGTGTTCCCAGAGAACTCCAAGTGAAAGCACGAAGAGATCATGGATGGAGACATTCCCAACGACGTACAAATTACCGCAAACCTCTCGGAGGCAGACACCTCCCTCTTGCAACCCCCTCCCACGCGCACCTCCACACTGGTACCGCTGCCCCAGGTGATGTCTCCCGACCAACAAGAGACGGCCCTTAACATAAGGCTGCCGCCATTCACCAGGGAGAACGCAGCGTCTTGGTTCTCAGGGTCGAGGGGCAATTCAGAATAGCGGGCTTGACTGACGAGGTGTTGAAGGCAGACATTGCCGTTAATGCCCTCCCGGAGGAAACTTATAAGAAGATCGCCCCACGATTGATGACGATGACGGTCCTCGCCACCTTCCAAGAACTGAAATCTACTCTCGTCAAGATCTGCTCCCTGCCGGTCTCCAAGAGAGCTGCCCGCACCCTTGACCTCACCCTCAACTCCTGGCAGGAGGGAAACGTCTTAGAAGTATGGCATGCCCTCCAGGACCTCCTCCTCCTCCTCCTCCCTGAGACTGACAGCAGCGACAGGTGCAAGGAAATCAGTCTGTTGAGGGAGATCTTCCTGCGGCAGCTACTGCCGGAAGTCCAAGGGGAAATCACGGACGCATACACCCTGCCGGTTGAGGACCTAATCAGATTGGCGCAGCAGCTGATGGACTCCATTAAGGCGGCCAAGCGGGCGACCACGCCTTCACACTCCGCCAACTGCCTCCTGCCAGAGGGCCCCACCACGGAGCCCGTCAACTCCATTGAACATAGAAGGTTGTCCCACCAGCAGAAGAAGGAAGGGCCGGGGCTATGCTACTTCCACTGGAGGTTCGGGAGAGCCGCCTGAAAGTGTGAAGCCCCCTGCCCTTTCTTCCCTTCAAAAAACCCGGGGCGGCGGCCAACCCTAAGGCCGCCATGGCAGCAACAGCAGAAGTACCCAGGGGCCCCGTAGCAGTAGAGTTGTACGTCGGCGACGCGATCTCCGGCAGGATGATGTTGGTTGACACTGGAACCATGCGTTTGGTGTTTCCGCCTTCAGGAGAGGACCTCAGACGACCGCCGGACCCGGCTACCTGCCTGACGGCCGCAAACAGGTCCCCCATCCTCTCCTATGGCACCAAGCTCTTGTCAATCTCCATCCTTGGCCAGCGGTACAACTGGGAGTTCATCATCGCGGACATCAGGACTCCACTCCTGGGGGCAGACTTCCTCGCCCACTTCAGCCTGGCTGTTGGTGTCGGCCGCAAACGCCTGCTAGACACCCAGACCTGCCAATCCCTGCCCTTGTCGCCGGGCCCCAGGGAGGCTGCCATTTGTTCCATCGCGCCCCACAAGTATGGTTCATTCCTGAAGGAGTTCCCGGAGGTCTTCAGACCTGAGCCCTGCCAGATGCCCAGGACTCCTGCCAAACACGGGATATACCACCATATTAAGATGAAGGGCCCCCGACATGAGAAGTTCCGACGGCTTCCCCCGCAGCGCCTTCAGGAGGCCAAAAAGGCCTTTGCAGAGATGGAAAGGATGGGCGTATGCAAAAAGGCTCCCAGCCCATGGGCTTCCCCCTTCACATGGTGCAGAAAGCAGACGGCACCTGGAGGCCCTGTGTGGACTACAGGCGTTTGAACCTGGCAGCAGAACTGGACCACCACCCCCTACCAAACATGCAGGACCTGACAGCCTCTTTCCACGGAGCCAGGATATTCTCCAAAATGGACCTACTAAAATCTTATTTTCAGGTCCTAGTAGCTCCGGAGGACATCCCCAAGACTGCCATTGTCACGCCCTTCGGGTCCTACGTCTTCGCCTTCTCCACCTTCGCCCCCTCATTTTGGGACCACGTTGACGTGGTGAGGGGGCTCTTGAACCCCAGGAATCTGTTCCTGGCTTTAAGTACCATTGTATATTTGTTTCGATTAATCTTTGTGGAATTTTCCACTTTTACTAAAATTTATTGGACCTGATAAACAGGAAAAGATATCATAGTTGGGAATGGGTTTTTATACGAAGCTAAATAGTGAGAACTGTGGTGGGATCAGCAACTGCCCGATAATGTTCGGACCTGAGAGTTATCAGATTGATAGCTCAAAGGTGGAACTATTCTTTAGGTCTAGACCACGGATTCTAGGGGGGTCTGGTTCTGGAGATAGAACTCTCGGCATTCTATCCGGTTTGCCTGTAATACGATTAGGGTGGGGATGATTGTATTCTTGTAATACTCTCGGTCCTAGCAAGCGGGTTTGGCTTACACTTGTGCCACTAATCGTATTGTGCCATCCCCTGTGGGGTAGGGTAGGGGGCGGACATTTGGGAGACAGCTCTTACTTGTGCCATTAGTGGAAGAATAAACCCCATGAAAGGCTAATGATATTTTTTTAAAGTGTTCAGGTTTATTATTATTTTTTTTTTCTTTCTATTTGATCTTTATGAATAGTAACGATAAAGAATCGAGTACCCCTGGGCCCTCTGATGATACTGTTTTGGCACAGATGGCGACCTCTGCCCCCACCTTGGAGATTGAAAATTCTCCAAATGTTGATGACCCATGCGAGAAAAGGGATGTCCCTGTAAAAGGAGGACCTGGCCTACTTCCAACCCCTTCAGCCAATAGTATGTTGTCATGGAGAAAGGGAGGTGAACATCTTTTTCTCATACAGTACATATTACGATGATAATAGATCAGTATTGAGGGATTTTACTTTAACAGTTGATTGATATTTTGCTGTGTTTACTTTAATAATTGAAAATTAATAAATCATTTTTTATAATAAAAGATGTATTTAGTCATGAAAACAAAGTGAAAATACAGTAATTAATATATTAACCCTTTAACGCTGACTGGACGTATTTTACGTCGACAAAAGTTGTCTGTCGGGTGCTGAGTGGACGTAAAATACGTCGACTACAAAAAGTTTTTTTAAATATTCGCGGAAAAATACTCATAGGCCTCGTTTGCGAAAAATTTTAAATTGCGCCTTGAGGGATTCTGGGAATTCACGGATCACGCTGTTGTTTTGTTTGCAAGCGTGACCCAGCTGCGCATGCACGAATTTCTTTCTTATCCCAAAAGAAAGCATCAGCTACCTCTGCTGAAAATCTCAGAAATTCTGTAGTCACTTTGTCATAATTTTTGTGCTGTTTTCTATTAGCCATTACATAAAGTTTTATATATGAAAATGTGTGCAATTTCATGTAGAATACAACAAAAAATAACTCTTGGTTGTAGCTTTTATCAATTTTGACATATTTTCATATAAATCACGATAAGTGCCAAAATTTCAACCTTTGGTCAACTTTGACTCGACGGAAATGGTCGAAAAATGCAATTGTAAGCTAAAACTTACATTCTAGTAACATTCAATCATTTACCTTCATTTTGCAACAAACGAGAAGTCTCTAGCACAGTATTTCAATTTATGGTGAATTTTTTAAAAAAGCTTTTTCCTTACGTCTGCGCTAACTCTGCTGAAAATCTTGTAAGAGCCTGATGCCGTCTCTTCCAAGCACGTGTGTGTTCGTGTGTTCGTGTGTTCGTCGTCCATCGGAGTGGACAAGACAACAAGAGCATCTCGTTTTCTTTCTCTAAAGGAACGCGATTTCAACCATACAATATTTCTGTCTGTTTCTCCCTAACCATTGTTGTCTTGATGTATGTACAATCACCACTACTTGCATTGCCATGCAAGCATTCTAATCATGTACTCCTAATGTTCCAACAAATCTTCTGTATCAAACTGTGTGTATGTTTCTGTTTGTGAAGACACCAAACGTCTCGCCACTCTGATGAACAACGAACACACAAACACAAAAGTGTTTGGAAGAGACGGCGTCAGGCTCTTACATTCTCAGAAATTCTTTAGTCGCTTTGTCGTAATTTTTGCACAGTTTTCTATTAGCCGTTACATAATGTTTTATATATGAAAATGTGTGCAATTTCATGTAGAATACAACAAAAAATAACTCATGGTTGTAGCTTTTATCAGTTTTGAAATATTTTCTTATAAATCACGGTAAGTGCCAAAATTTCAACCTTCGGTCAACTTTGACTCAACCGAAATGGTCGAAAAATGCAATTGTAAGCTAAAACTCTTACATTCTAGTAATATTCAATCATTTACCTTCATTTTGCAACAAACGAGAAGTCTCTATCACAACATTTCGATTCATGGTGAATTTTTGAAAAAAACTTTTTCCTTACATATGCGTGCGCTAACTCTCCTGAAAATCTCAGAAATTCTTTAGTCACTTTGTCGTAACTTTTGCACCATTCTCTATTGGCCGTTACATAACGTTTTATATATGAAAATGTGCACAATTTCATGTAGATTAAACAAAAAATAACTCATGGTTGTAGCTTTTATCAGATTTGAAATATTGTCATATAAATCGTCAGTAAAGTGCCAACATTTGTCAACTTTGACTTGACCAAAATGGTATAAAAAAATGTAATTTGTAAGCTAAAACTCTTACATTCTAGTAATATTCAATCATTTACCTTCATTTTGCAACAAACAAGAAGTGTCTAGCACAATATTTCGATTTATGGTGAATTTTGAAAAAACTTTTTCCTTACCTCCAAACGCTCTAACTCCAAAAATCTCAGAATTTCTTTAGTCACTTTGTTGTAATTTTGCACCATTTTACATTGTTATAAAAGTTTTATATATGAAATGTGTGCAATTTCATGTAGAATACAACAAAAAATAACTCATGGTTGTAGCTTTTATCAGTTTTGAAATATTTTCATATAAATCACGATAAGTGCCGAAATTTCAACCTTTGGTCAATTTGACTCAACCGAAATGGTCGAAAAGTGCAATTGTAAGCTAAAACTCTTACATTCTAGTAATATTCAATCATTTCCCTTCATTTTGCAACAAACGGTAAGTCTCTAGCACAATATTTCGATTTGTGGTGAATTTAAAAAAAAAAAAAAACTTTTTTTAAAAAAACTTGAACAGCAATTCATGCATCATTTTGTGATAATATTTTCTCTTGTGTTGCTTTGATCGTTTTACAATTTGTTATATACCAAAATCATCGCAATTTAGTGTACAATACAACGAAAAAAAATAACTCATTAGCTTTAACCGTTTTTTCCTCACAGCGATTTGTATACAATTATATATGAAATTTTTTCACGCTGTCATATATTCCAATATTTATATATGATAATGATATTTTTTCATTTCTGATGGTTGCATACTAAACTTCAGGCAATGAGAAAAAATGGAGCCAAAAATGAACTCTTAGTCTTAAAAACTAAGCGTGCTGTGATTTAAAAAAAAAAACTTTCTTTCCGCTTCGGCGCTAACTCTCAAACCCTGTCGTCATACGGCAGATACTTTTGTAAGTAGAGGCTCTGCGTTTAAGGGTTAATATATTTGTAGATACATCACAGAAAAAACGGTGAATGGCTATCTGCGAATGCTCAACCGCAATCTAGCAGTGGTTGACTACCACAAAACTATAAACTGAAAATTTGTGCAAAATGCAATTACAGTATCTACCGTTTTTCCTATATTTGTAACAAAATATAATGCTTAGATACACTTTGAAAAGAATGCAACCCCTTCTTTTTCTCTCTCTAGTAAATGTCACAGTTCAGTAGGCAGGTAGCCTACCTGTGTTTACCAACAGCCTACCATGGTTTTATTACCATTGAGATATTTTAAATACAGCAACTTCCTTATAAGTTGTTACATGAGATAAGAATGTTTAGGCTATGTGTGAACTATAGACCTAGGCTATCCCAGGTGTTATACTATGGTATCCATTTGCAAAAGCCAAATAGGCTATTACAGCTGTATTTAAGATGAAGGTAATGGTAATGAAACTCTTATTTTACTTACAGAATACATTTATATTTTATTGTTATATATGTTAATTTACATACAGAATCCATTTATGCTGTATTATATTATTATCAAGATACAGTGGACCCCCGCCTATTCGTGGTTCTGGATTTGCAGCTTCACCTATTCGTGGATTTTTTTGTGGAACATATATACTGTACACATTATTTGCAGAAAATTTGCCTATTCACGGTATTTTTCATAGAGATATATTTTTGTGACAAAATGCACTTTTTCTGATAAAACTTTTAAGATATTCAGGTATAAGCATTTTAAGAGGGCTTTATGGTGTTGTGAATTATCAAAATAGGCATTTACAGAGGGGTTTTAAATATTTGTGGATTTAAGCTGTTTTGGGGGGGATAGTGATAAGCATCCCTTGTGAATACCGGGGGTCGACTATATGTAAAAAAAAAAAACAAACGTCCTGCCATTTGTAATGTTTACATTCTTAGAATCAATTGATTGAGCATACTATCAAAAGCATTATGAAAATAATTTTTAGTTGGTAAAAGAAACTAATGTATTAATGGAATTATTTTTATTTTTGTACATAAATGCAAAATGGGTGTATATAAATGTAATATAACATACTTTTATATAAAAGTAAAATCCCCTAAAATCACAAAACAACTGTGTCCTAATTCGTTTGTTTGCCGATGTAAACATACCTCTCTCTCTCTCTGACTCTCTTGTACTATACATATCCTTTAACTCTTAAGGGACAAGCTAAATATGTATCAAGCACACCCCCAGACCAGGCAGACTTTAAGGTTGGCCAATCTAAGAAAAAACACGTGTCAGTGGAAAGAGGAAGGTATGCAAATGCACTTGGTGTAAGAAAAAGAAATTCTAAAATATTTTACCCTACCTCCCACAGGAAATTGAAAAAGGGATTTTGACAAAGGAAAAATCTATTTCTGAGGGAGGCCCTGTGTCAATGTGAAATTCCTATCAAGTGAATTTCTAGGTATAGATATTGCTAAATATACCAGAGAAAAAGCTATCAGGAAATGCTGGGGTTACTACCCCCAGATCGAACATCTATTGTGGAATAGACGTCGGTATAGGTAAGGGTGAGTGATTGTTGTCACTGCCACAGGACTGCACTCTGTAGATATCCCAATGACAAAATTTGAACGTGAGGAGCCGATCTAACGCCCGCACTTACCTGCCCGCCAACCGACAACCCCAGCGCCATCTGTACTCATTCCAGGCTAGCACCCTCCACAAGCTTGGTATGCCTACTCGGGGAGGGAAATCTAGACCCTGGGAGGGTCACCGGGTGACACAGGGCCTCCCTCAGAAATAGATTTTCCTTTGTCAAAATCCCTTTTCTGAGCTCGTCCCTGTGTCAGCCGGTGAAAATTAATGACAGAGAATCATATAAGCTTTTGAAAGTTTAAAAGGAGCGAATAGTTAGGTGAACATGTATAAAAACACTATTACTGAAAACAGTTTTAATTATCCCTCAAAACATGATTAAATACCAAGGGTATAGGCAGATAAACTGAGTTATAACTAGGGGTACAATTAATATCACAGTAAAGGACATGAGAAACAACTATATACATAAATAATATTATAATGGGAAGGTACTAAGACTAAATAAATGACAGAAAAATTTATAAAGGTACCAAGGTACCTCCGGCTTAAAACTAAATTACAGTAAACATAACAAGCTGCAAACTTAAAAACTAACACCGCAAAATTGTACATCATAATATGAGGAGCCAGGCTGTGAAGCATGTCTGGTCCAGGAGAAAATGGCAGGGCAAGTAAATGAGGCAGGTGGGCGGGGGGGAGGATAGGGATTAAAGGTTAATTTTAAGGTGGAGGGACAATGCTCCCTACAGCCACCGCAGGGAACTTCAGAGCTTCCAGTTATTTCAGATAGTGGCGTTTGAACACTGATGGAGATTTCCAGCCCGTGTACTTCTTAAGCTCATCAAAATTCATAGTATGAAAATAATTAGTGGAGGTAGCCACTGCTCGGATATCATGAACCTTAGGGACTGAATCCGGATTAGCTTGCTTAATGAAGTACAGAATTTGTTGTCTTATAGCCTTTAAAGAAAGCGTTCCTCCTTTTTCCCTGATAAAAAGAGGACCAGACAAACACTGAGAAGTTCTTCGTAAATAGGCCCTCAAGGTAGCGACTGGGCATAAAGACAGGT
Source organism: Macrobrachium rosenbergii (assembly GCF_040412425.1). Taxonomy (NCBI): domain Eukaryota; kingdom Metazoa; phylum Arthropoda; class Malacostraca; order Decapoda; family Palaemonidae; genus Macrobrachium; species Macrobrachium rosenbergii. Next base: position 3,113,643 of record NC_089782.1, read on the forward strand.
CTTGTGGAAGAGGAACAACCTTCCAGGGGGACCACCTATCCTGAGGGTCTTCATTTTTTGCTAAGAACCTTTGATCTGGGGAAAGCAGAACTTCTCCTGACGGGAGAAAATCCACATGATTCGCACCTCTAGAGAGAGCAGACAGTTCTGATATTCTGGCACCTGAAGCTAGACTAATTAGGAACAACGTCTTCCTTAACAGATTCAAATAAGAACATTGATCGTTATTAGTTTCTGAGGCTAATTTTAGAACATCGTTAAGAAACCAGGAAACCGTATGTGAACGGGTCGCTGGTCTCAAACGAGCACATGCTCTGGGAATGGATGAAAAATATGAATCTGTTAAATCAATCTTAAAGCCATGCAAAAACACCTTTTTCAAAGCTGATTTCGCTGTGGTAATGGTGGCCGGAGCCAGACCTTTTTCAAACAGTGATCTAAAGAAGGGATTTTGACAAAGGAAAAATCTATTTCTGAGGGAGGCCCTGTGTCACCTGGTGAAATTCCTTACTAGCACGAATTTCTAGGTATAAATATTGCTAAATATACCAGAGAAAAAAGGTATCAGGAATGCTGGGGTTACTACCCCCAGATCGAGCATCTATAATGAAAATAGATGTTGGTATGGGCAAGGGTGATGAAGTCATCACTGCCACAGAACCACACTCTGAAGACATCCCAATGACAAAACCCCCGGAAGAGCGGAGAGCCGACCCAGCTCCCTCACTCACCCACCCGCCCGACGGCGACCCCAGCGCCATCTGAACTCATTCCAGGCTAGCACCATCCCCAGGCTTGGTATGCCCGTGCAGGGGGGGAAAGCTAGGACCTGGGAGGGTCACTGGGTGACACAGGGCCTCCCTCAGAAATAGATTTTTCCTTTGTCAAAATCCCTTTTCTGAGCTCGTCCCTGTGTCACCCGGTGAAATCGTAACAGAGAATCATACCAAGACTGTGAAGATGTAAGAAAACAATTATCTAAGGTGATCATGCATAAAAATGCGTACTATAAGAAAATAAGTTTAATTATTTCTCATGAGTAATTCAGAACTTCACAACAGAGGAAATTAGAATAATAGTTAGGCTAAGTTTATGTAAACATACAATTTATACATGAAAATATAAAGTATGGCAAAAACATGAGAGGAGGTACAAAATAAGGAATACAAAATTACAGAAGTACCTCAAGACTTAAACCTACAAAATAGCACACATCAAAACATAATCACAATAAACATCATATAAAGGCCAACAATTTCAAGTATCATCTAAATTGAGGAGCCAGGCAGTGAGGTATGATTGGCCCAGGAAAACTGGTAGGGCAAGTAAATGAAGCAGGCAAAATGGGGGGGTGAAAAGGATAAGGTTAAAGGATAATTTTAAGGTGGGGGGATGACACTCCCGACAGCCACCGTAGGAAATTTCAGAGCTTCAAGTGTTTTCAAGTAGTGGCGTTTAAACACTAATGGAGATTTCCATCCCGTGTATTTTGTCAATTCAGCAAAATCCATATTATGAAAATAATTGGTAGAGGTAGCTACTGCTCGGATATCATGAACCTTGGGAACTGAATCCGGGTTAGCTTGTTTAATGAAGTATAGGATTTGCTGTCTTATAAGTTTTTTAAAGAAAGTGTTCCACCTTTTTCCCTGATAAAAAGAGGACCTAGACAAACACTGAGAAGTTCTTTGCAAGTAAGCCCTCAAGGTAGCGACTGGGCACAAAGACAGGTCTTGTGGAAGAGGAACCACCTTCCAAGGGGACCACCTGTCTTGAGGGTTTTTGTTTTTGCTAGGAATCTATGATCTGGGAAAGCAGAACTTCTTCTGATGGGAGAAATCTATGTGATCGACACCTCTGGAGAGAGCAGACAGTTCTGAGATTCTGGCACCTGAAGCTAAACTAATGAGGAATAAAGTCTTCCTTAACAGATCTAGATAAGAGCATTGGGCATTATTAATATCTGAGGCTAATTTCAGAACGTCGTTAAGGAACCAGGTAACCGAATGTGGGCGTGTTAGGGCCTCAAACGAGCACATGCTCTAGGGATGGAAGAAAAGTATGAGTCAGTTAGGTCAATCTTGAAGCCATGCAAAAACACCTTTCTCAAAGCTGATTTTGCTGTAGTAATAGTGGCCTTGGGGCTAGGCCTTTTCAAACAATGATCTAAAGAAGGTTATTGCTAAATTAGTGGTCATAGTTTGAGCTTCAGATGCCTTCAGAAAAGATGCCAATTTTTTGACTGCTGAGTCATACTGTCTGAGAGTAGAGTCTCTCTTAACGGATTCAATAAACAGAGTATTAACAGGGTCAATATTTGCCCCCCTTTGGGCTGCAAACTTCATAAAGTCCATAAAGCTAGGGCATTCAGAATTTTTGAGGAAGCTGACACAGTCTTGGTTTGTACTATCTGAGTCAGCCTGGGTCTGGGTATCTGATGATGCCGCAACTTGAGTTCCAGGAGAAGTGGAAACCAGTTGCTCTTAGGCCAATTGGGGGCTACTAGGGCTACTTGACCCTTGAATGACCTGAGCTTGTGTAAGACTTTCATCAGCATGTTTATTGGGGGGAACAGATAGATTCTCTCCCAACTGTTCCAATCTATGGACATTGCATCTGTGGCGTAAGCTTGAGGATCTAGATTGGGAGCCACATAACAAGGAGTTTGTGATTGCTCTCCGTGGCAAACAGGTCTACCTGAAGTCCCGGAACATGATGGCAGATCCAGTTGAAGGAGTCCTTGTCTAGGGACCATTCCGACTCCAGCGGAGTCGACCTGGACAGAGAATCCGCCACCACGTTCCCACTCCGCCAGATGGGTGGCTGACAAATGCCAGTTGTGTTTGTCCGCCAGGAGAAGATGGCTAACATCACCTGGTTTATCCGACTCGATTTGGACCCGCCCCTGTTTATGCAATGTACTACCACGGGCGCTGTCCAACACCAGCCTGATGTGGATCTGGTTGGCGGGGCAAAGCTTTTTCAGGGTTAGAAACACTGCCATTGCTTCCAAAGTGTTTATATGGAACTGTTGAAACATTGTAGACCATGTCCCTTGTACCTTTTGTTTTGGTGAGTATCCTCCCCCAGCCGCTTAATGAAGCGTCTGTGTGGATTACCAGAGCTGGAGGGGGAAACTGAAGAGGGACTGACTTTTAGAGGCCCTTGACTGTGGACCATGGGCAGAGTCTTTTCCTTAAGATTTGCAGAATTGATGAGACCCTGTCCCTGAGCCTGACATTGGCTCGTCTCCGCCACACTCTGTTTATGTCTTTTAATCTCGCTTTTAGGAGCAGGTCTGTTACAGAGGCGAACTGAAGAGAACCCAAAATTCTTTCTTGTGTCCAGCGGGAGGCTTTCCTGTAATTCAGAAACTTTCTGGTAGCTGTGGCTATTTCCTTCCACTTGGCTGGCGGAAGAGATAGCCTGTACGCGGTTAGGTCCCACTGGATACCCAGCCACTGAAACCGAGCTTCCGTAGTTAGGCGGGACTTCTCCCTGTTCAGTTGGAAGCCTAAGGATTCTAGGAACTCGATCACCATGGCCGTAGCTCTCCGGCACTCCTCGACGGTTGAAGCCCAAATTATCCAATCGCCCAGGTACGCTACCAACGATATCCCCTGGGATCGTAACTGCTGAATTACTGTTTCCGCCAGTTTTGTGAATATTCTGGGCGCTATGTTGAGCCCAAAAGGCATGACCCTGAAGGAGTAGGCCTGTTTCCCCAGTCTGAAACCCAGGAAGGGAGAGAAGTTCAGCGCAATCGGGACGTGATAGTATGCATCTGAAAGATCGATAGAGGTGGTGACGGCTCCCACGAGGAAGTAGAGTCCCACCTGCGCAACTGTAAGCATGCAGGAAATTTGTCGCATTGTATGTAAAGATTTAGACGCGATAGATCCAGAATTACTCTTTGTTGACTGGAGTCTTTTTGGGAACAGAAAACAGCCTGCCTTGGAATCTGAGGTGTCTCACTTTCTTTATTGCTCTCTTCCTGAGCAGTTCCGTCCACAAAGTCTTGTAGAGCTTTGGAGGAGGGTTGATGAAACCTGGTCAAGGGAGGAGGACCCTTGATCCAGCTCCAACCCAAACCTTTGGACACTATGCTGTGTGCCCATGGACTGAAAGACCACTGGTCTCTGAACCAGAAAAGTCTTCCGCCTACCTGGCTGGTCTCACTGGGAGGGAGCGGTTTTGTTACTCCTCTACCACGGCCTCCTCTTCCCGGGAGAGGGATCCAGGGGCAGCCTTACCTCTATAGGAGGCTCTAGCTCTACCCCCTTGCACTCCTGTTCCAGGCCATGAAAGGCCCCATGACCTTCATAAGAAGGGTTATATGCGGAGACGACACAAAGAAGGAGTGGCAAGGGAGTGTTGAGCTGGCTGAACCAGCACAAACTGTTGAGGTTGAGCCTTGGAGGTGGAGGGTTGGCTCACTGCCGAGACAGGTACCGCCTGGACAACAGACTGATGTTGCTGTCTTCTGTGCCTCCTGTACCTTTTCCCGGTCTATACTGGGGACCAGCGGACTCTGGGGTTTTCCGTTTTAAAGGCCGGAATACCCCACCGGGAGCGCAGACTTTGGTTAGCCCTGGTTGCCTCAGCCAGGACACTGGTGACTTCTTCTTCTGGGAAAAGATTGGCTCCCCAGAAGGAACTCTTCATGAGCTTGTTGGGCTCATGTCAAATGGTAGCGTCGGCGAAGATGAATTTGCGACAATTCAGTCGCGCCACCATGAAGTCATATAGGTCCGACTGAAACCCTGCTAACAAGGATTTCGTCAAGACCTGGAACAGCGGCTCCTCGGAAAACGAGACGGCGGTTGCCTCCGCCAGGCACAGCGAGTTCAGAGACCGGCTCAAGCGACACCGTGCCTCGAACTCAGCCTTCAGGAGAGCTTCCGTCAGTTTGGGAAGCTGCTCACTGAACTGGTTGGATGCACAATCTCGTCCAGTTTACCACAGTAAACGTGGACGGAGCATCCTTCCAAAACTCGTCACCCTGGGAAGATTAGAGACATGGGGTCCGTCTCTCTGAGCTGAGGCAAAGGCTTGCCCTCAGCACATGCCTGAGCTGTTGCGAGTGCAACCTTAGTCAAGCAGGGGGTGGGGAGCTTATCCCCAAGGGAGAACATCGTGAAGTTGCCCTTGAAGGGGGTCAACTTGGTGTTCTCCGCTTGCCACTCTGTAAAAGTGCGCATCAGAGCTGATTGCGCCTGGTCCCTAGGGAAGATCACTGTCTCCTTAGGGACCTTATCAGAGCGTACCCAGGCTTCTTCTGTCAGCCTAGCGAAGCCTGGATAGGGAGGCAGAAGATCTGGAGGGAAGAATTCCAGTTCCTCCAGTCTTTCAAAAAGTGCCCTAGACCTTCAATAGTCAAGGTGTCTTCATGCCGGGAGCATGAAGGGCTAAACGCCACGGGTTCCCTTTGTCAAATGGAGGGAACCTGGCGTCCGAGATGGGATAGTGTCCGGCCCCACGGGGAACGCATACGCGATATCGGAGAGCATAGTCTCCTGGCTCTGAAGCCTCTCTGTGAGCTTGCTCAAGCTTAGCCTCTACCTCCGAGAGAACCTCTCGAGCAACATCCCGCAAACGCCTCAGGGTCAAAGGCAGGCTGGCGAGGAGGGCTAGGTTGGCCGCCTCTCTTACTCGCACCTCTGCCCGAGGTACTTGGTCTGCTCCCGGAGGCCACGGACCAGATCCTGTGGCTTCCCGATGGGGGAAAGGGGGATGATGGGAAGACGGAAGACTTATAGCCTTTGCCTTCCATGACTTCTTCAACTTGGGGACAGTAGATGGAGCTCTGTTCTTCAAGATAGAAGATTAAATAAAAGCCCTGAAAAGAAGAAACGGATGATGAAGGGGAATCAAAAGGGGCGCCCGCCCCACTGCCTCACTTACCTCCCTACCTACCTCCTGGTCCTGTTCCGTGTTCATGGGTTCCAGGTCGAGATCTAGCGCAGCGGCGTCCTCTGACACCTCCTTGATACAGCGGGTCATCCTGGAGTGAGGCTGGGTCTCTACCCGGATCTGCTCGATTTCGATGATGGGGCGGCAACTTCAGCTGGAACAGCCGCTGAGCAATCCGGGCGCCGGGTAGAGGATGGTTCTCTTAGGTTCTCATCGAGAACATAAGGTTTCCCGACGGAACGTTCCTCCTGAACCCAGCCACCCAGGCGCGGAGGGACTCGAGGGCATCTTTGCGGGAGGATTCATCGGTCTGAAAAAGGGGGAGTATCAAAGGACCGAACTATTATGGTAAGATTATAAAAAATATATCAAAAATTTTACAAAAAATTATAGGTACCAAGGTAAACTAAAGGCGGAAAAAACAATCGGCTTACCGACTCGTCCTGGATACACCCCACAAGTGCGAAGCAAACCTCACAGCCATCCAGGTGCCACACGATCAGGTCGTCCAGGTCGACCGCACAGCCAGCGTGGGAACGACAAACCACGTGCCCGTAGGGTTGGTGCAAGATGGCAGTGCACCGGGCCTCACAAGCGAACAGTCTGTAAGTTTAAACAGTATATGAACCTACTAATCTAAGATAACTTAAACTAAAGTAGGTACTAGGTAATTTCATACTAAACTACCGGAGCACTCGGAGGATGAAAAAAACCAGAAAATGAACCTACCAATTCAAGATAACTTAAACTACAGTAGGTATAAGAATTTTAGGACTGTACCTGGAATACCCGGCGGAACGAAAATACTGAGCCAGACAAGACACCTTATCTCAAAAATATGGGAGAATAAACTTGCGGAAACAAAGACAGGATCGCTGGAACGTGGTACAAAATAATTAAACTAATAAAAAAAATTTTGGAATCGGGGGATACATGACTGAAACGGAATAATCTAGTATGATAGATAAAGCGATGGTACAAATATTGGTTAACAACACATAGGAATAATACATTATAAGCCCCGGGTTCGGCGCAAACCCCTCCGGGATCCCGAGCCTCGAAGCTAGAGCATAGCAGAAAGGCGGGCAGTACATCACAGCTGATCAGAATATGGTCAGGTGGAAAAGCCAAATCAAACCTGTCCATATGATTCAAAGCGCCGAACCGATAGTAGGGCGGAGGCAACAGGAGGGCCGGGGATGGCGGAGCAGAGAAAAGTGAGAGAGTGAGCCCTGAGAGTGGTCGGAAATCCGCTCGATCCGGAGAGAGCGAATCAACAAGACACTAGCCAAGTAATGTCAACAGAACTGACTCCAGGAGGGAGTGTGCCCCTCTACTAGGGTAGGCCTGTCTGCCTCGGGGTGACCATCGGAGGCCCGACGTCACGCGCAAGGAGATGACAAACAACTTGAACCTCATACAGGGGGGGAGAAGGAAGGAAAGAACAGTACTTAAAGGAGAGGGTCAAGAGAAATAATAAGACAGGAGACTGGGGACTGTACCCTCCGCTCAACTGTAACCCAACCAGGTAGAAGGTATCCAGAGGATACCTAAGTACAGGGAGACTCATGACCCACCACAAGTACAGGGGAAGGAAAAGGAAGTGCTCCTAAACCAAACCACACCTCACGCTCACCCTCCTAGAAGGCATAGCCTAGATAACCAGGAGGGAGAGAAGGAAGGGGAGAGGAAAAAGCAGGGAGAGAAATTCCTGTGACGAAGGCCAACCAGAACCGACTAAAGTAAGGGAAAGGGTTGTGGAAAGCGTGAAGGAGACTCTCCAAGATAAAATCCTCCTTCCCCACTAGTGCTAGAGGGGGGGAAAATGGGGTCTCAGAAATTTCAGCAACCCAAACAAGCGTCAGAGGCGGATGGAACAACAACAGAAACTCCCTCGACCTGACTATCCCCCTCCCTCCTACCCTCTCAAGCGAGACACGGGAGAGCAGGAGGTTAGGTAAAGCAGCTAAAAAGGAGGTAGCCTAATCCACCAACTAGTGATAGGACTAGGCTAGCATCCCTGCTAAATGATATACACATGTTAACCTAAAGACAAATAAATAACCATCCAATAATATAAAAATGTATAAACTTGTAAAAGCTGCGAAATAGCCCTAACCGAACTAGGCGACAGAATGTAAACAGCCAACAGGCGTACCTGATGCCACCTCGGATATAATAATATAATTTCCGTCATCAAGCACATACAAGAAAAAAATTTTCGTACTGTTAAAAGGGAGACATCCTGGGGAGAAAAGCAAATGAGTGGAATCTTGGATACCCCAAACAATAGCAAGAACCCCAGTGAGAGAGACTCACAAAAATTAAAATTAAAGGAGACCCAAAGACACACCCTAAGATAATAAACGCCACCAGGATGATCCCATGACGGGCAATTTAGAGATAATTAGTGTAAACGACCGAGAGAAACCCAAACAGAACAAGCTGAATGGGTGTACCTCAAGGTCGACATAACTTGACAAGAGGGCGCTTTGGGGCGTGAACAAAAACCACGTATAATTTATAAATACGGGCTTAAACAGCCAAACTAATCATAAAAACCCCACAAGAAGATGGTACTTAACTTGGAGACAGTAAAGCTGCTCAATGACATGACGAATCAAAGCAGAAATTGCTGGGAAAAAACACAAGCGAAAAATCTACAAACAGCAGAGATCACGTGCTAGAATGGAATGAGTTCAGATGGCGCTGGGGTCGCCGTCGGCGGGCAGGTGAGTGAGGGAGCTGGGTCGGCTCTCCGCTCTTCCGGGGGTTTTGTCATTGGGATGTCTTCAGAGTGTGGTTCTGTGGCAGTGATGACTTCATTCACCCTTGCCCATACCGACATCTATTTTCATTATAGATGCTCGATCTGGGGGTAGTAACCCCAGCATTCCTGATACCTTTTTTCTCTGGTATATTTAGCAATATTTATACCTAGAAATTCGTGCTAGTAAGGAATTTCACCGGGTGACACAGGGACGAGCTCAGAAAATGATATTGCCAAATTGGTGGTCATGACTTGAGCTTCAGATTCCTTCAAAAAAGATGCTAACTTTTTAACTGCTGAATCGTACTGTCTGAGGGTAGAATCTCTTTTATCTGATTCCAGAAACAGAGTATTAACGGGATCAATATCCGCACCTCTCTGAGGCGAATTTCATAAAGTCCATAAAGCCAGGGCATTCAGAATTCTTGAGGAAGCTGACACAGTCCGTGTTTGCACTACTTGAGTCAGCTGTGGCTTGGGTATTTGATGACACTGTAGTTTGAGCTCCAGAAGAAAGGGAACCAATTGCTCTTGACCAGTTGGGAGCTACCAGGGTCACTTGACCTTTGAATGACCTGAGCTTGTGCAACACCTTTAACAGCAGGTTTATTGGTGGGAAAAGATAGATTTTCTGCCATTTGTTCCAGTCCACTGACATTGCGTCCGTAAGCGTAAGCTCGAGGATCCAGGTTGGGAGCAACATAACAAGGGAGTTTGTGATTGCTCTCCGTGGCAAACAAGTCCACCTGAAGGCCCGGAACCTGACGGCATATCCATCTGAAAGAAGCTACGTCCAGGGACCATTCTGACTCCAGTGGAGTTGCCCTGGACAGGGAGTCTGCGATGACATTGAGGACTCCTGCTAGATGGGTAGCTGATAGGTGCCAGCCGTGCTTCTCCGCCAGGGAGAAAATGGCTATCATCACTTGGTTTATCCGACTCGATTTGGAACCCCCTCTGTTTATGCAATGTACCACTACTGCGCTGTCCAGCACCAGCCTGATATGAATCTGGTTGGTGAAAAAAAGTTTTTCAGAGTTAGAAACACTGCCATTGCCTCCAAAATGTTTATGTGGAATTGATGGAACAAGTGGACCATGTACCCTGTACCTTTTCTTTTGGTGAGTACCCTCCCAGCCATTTAACGTAGCGTCTGTGTGGATTATTAGAGCTGGGGAAGGGAATTGAAGGGAACTGACTTGAAAGACCCTTGACTGTGGACCACGGCCGGAGTCTTTTCCTCAACACGGAGGAATTAAAGACACCTTGTCCCTGAGTTTGACATTGGCTCGTCTCCGCCACACTCTGTTTATGTCTTTCAGTTTTGCTTTTAGGAGCCGGTCTGTTACGGATGCGAACTGAAGAGAACCCAGGATTCTTTCTTGTGTTCTGCGAGAGGCTTTCCTGCCTTTGAGGTGCCTGGTGGCTTTGGCTATTTCTCTCCGTTTGGCTGGCGGAATAGACAGCTTGTGTGAAATCAGATCCCATTGGATACCCAGCCACTGAAATCGAGCCTCCGGAGTTAGGCGGGACTTCGCCCTGTTTATCTGAAAGCCTAGGGATTCCAGAAACTCGATCACCATGGCCGTAGCTCTCCGGCACTCCCCAGTGTTGGATGCCCAGATTATCCAATCGTCCAGGTATGCGGCCCGCGATATCCCCCGGGACCGTAACTGCTGAACTACTGTGTCCGCCAGTTTTGTGAAAATTCTGGGTGCTATGTTGAGCCCGAATGGCATGACCCTGAAGGAGTAGGCTTGTTTCCCCAGTCTGAAACCGAGGAAGGGAGAGAAGTTCCGCGCAATCGGGACGTGATAATATGCGTCTGAAAGATCTATAGAGGTGGTGACGGCTCCACGAGGAAGTAGAGTCTGCACCTGCGCGATTGTAAGCATGCGAAATTTGTTGCATTGTATGTAAAGATTGAGACGCAAGAGATCCAAGATTACCCTTTGTTGACTGGAGCCTTTCTTGGGAACACTGAACATTCTGCGCTGAAATTCCAGGTGTCTCACTTTCTTTATGGCCCTCTTTTGGAGTAATTCCTCCGCAAAGTCCCCAGAGCTTTGGAAGACGGCTGATGAAATCTGATCAGAGGGGAGGGCCCTTGATCCAACTCCACCCCAAACCTTTGGAGACTATACTGTGGGCCCACGGACTGAAGGTCCACTGGTCCCTGAACAGGCGAAGTCTGCTGCCCACCTGACTGGTCTCACTGGGAAGGTGCAGGTTTGCCTCCTCTACCTCGGCCTCCTCTCCCCCGGGAGAGGGATCGCGCGGCAGCCTTGCCTCTGAAGGAGGCCCTTGCTCTACTCCCTCTTGCGCCCCTGTAAAGGCCTCGAAACGACCCCTGGCCCTCATGGGAGGGGTTGTATACCGGAGACGTCACGATGGAAGGCGCGGCAAGGGAGTGCTGAGCTGGCTGCACCAGCACGAACTGTTGAGGTTGGGCCTTAGAGGTAGAAGGCTGGCAAACTTGCGAGACAGGTACAGCCTGGACAACAGCCTGCTGGTGTTGTCTTCTGTGCCTCCTGTATCTCTTGCCAGGTCTATTTTGAGGGCCGGCAGACTCGGTGGTTTTCCTTTTAAAGGCGGGGATACCCCAGTGGGAGCGCAGACTCTGATTTGCCCTGGTTGCCTCAGCCAGGACATTATTGACTTCTTCTTCTGGGAAGAGACTAGCTCCCCAAAAGGAGCTTTTCATGAGCTTGTTAGGCTCATGTCTTATGGTAGCGTCGACGAAGATGAATTTGCGGCAGTTCATCCGCGCTACCATGAAGTCAAACAAGTCCGCCTGAAATCCCGCTAACAGAGACTTCGTCAGAACTTGAAAGAGTGGCTCATCATAAAAAGTCACTGCGTTTGATTCCGCCAGGCACAGGGAGTTCAATGATCGGCTCAACCGACACCTAGCCTCAAACTCTGCTTTCAGGAGGGCTTCCGGCAGTTTGGGAAGCCGCTCGCTGAACAAGGTGGATGCGCACTCCGGGTCCAGCTTACCTGTTGTAAAAGTGGCCGGGGCATCCTTCCAAAATTCATCGTCTCCGGGGAAGATCAGAGAGGTGGGATCAGTCTCCCGGAGCTGAGGCAACGGCTTACCTTCCGAGCATGCTTGGGCGGTCGCGAGAGCCACCTTTAGTCATGCAGGGGTCGGGATCCTATCTCCCAACGAGAACATCGTGAAGTTGCCCTTGAAGGGGGTCAACCGTGTTCTCCGCCTGCCACTCATTAAAGGTGCGCATCAATGTAGACTGCGCCTGGTCCCTTGGGAAGATCACTGTCTCCTTCGGGACCTTATCCGTCCTTACCCAAGCTTCCTCCGTCAGCCTGGCGAAGCCTGGGTAGGGGGGCAGCAGATCAGGAGGAAAGAATTCCAATTCCTCGAGCCTGCGCGTGCCTAGACCCTCGATCGTTAGGGTACCTTCATGCCGTGGAGCATGAAGGGCCAAACGCCAGGGATTTCCCTTGTCAAATGGAGGGAGGCGGAGGCATCCGGAATGGGGTAATGAACTGCTGACCCACCGGAGCGCATGAACCCGGAGAGCATACTCTCCTGGCTCTGCAGCCTCTCCGTAAGCTTGTTAAGCTTTGCATCAACCTCCGAGGAAAACTTCTGCAAGAGCATTCCGGCAAACGCCTCCGGGTCAAAGGCAGGAAGGCGAGGAGGGCTAGCCTTAGCTGCCCTCAAACTCGCTCCCTTAGCAGAGGGAGTGGTTTGCCTGCGGAAGCCGCCGGACTAGCGTCCCCGTGGCTTCACCGGAGGAAGGGGAGTTGCCTTTCGGGGAGGCTGCGGACTTATAGCCCTTCGCCTTCCAAGACTTCTTCAACTTGGGGACAGCGGATTGCGCCCTGTCCTCCAAGTAAGAAGATTTTTGAAAGCCCTGAAACGAAGAAGAAGCGGTGGATGAAGGGGAATCAAAAAGGGAGCCTGCCCCCCTGCCTCACTTACCTCCCTACCTACCTCCTGGTCCTGTTCGGTGTTCATAGGTTCCAGGTCGAGGTTTATGGCCGCCACTTCCTCCGTCACCTCCACGTACAAATTTTCGTCCTGGGAGGCTGGGTTTCTACCCGGATCTGCTCGATGACAGGAGCGGCGACTTCAGGTGGAACAGCCGCTGAGATCCGGCGCGGGGTAAAGCAGGTTCGGATGTTCTCATCCAGAACGTACGGCTTCCCCAACGAACGTTCCTGCGTAACCAGCCACCCAGGCTCGAAGGGAACCCAAAGGCGTCGTTACGGGAAGCTTGGTCGGCCTGGAAGAGAGCAGGGACTTAATAACCAAGCGCTCGGTAAAGAGATATATATAAGCAATATATCAAGAATATAACGTACTCAAAACAATTGAGGCAACCAGGTAAACTAAAGGCGGTAACTATAGGCTTACCGACTTCGTCCTGACACTGCGCTCGTACAGAGCGAAGCAAACCTCACAACCGTCCGGGTGCCATACGATAAGATCGTCGATCGCACTGCACAGCCCGAATGAGAGCGGCAGACAACGTGCCCATAGGGCTGGTGCAGCACAGCAGTGCACCGGGCTCCTCACAACGTACTGTCTGTAAGTAGGAGAAGGTATATGAACACACTAATTTAAAACCGGAGCAGAACTGGCGGAGATAGGGGCCTTAAACAACAGCAGGTAATGGAGCATGCTAATTAATTTATACCAAACCCGCTGGAGTATTCGGCGGGATGATAAATCAGAGCAAAACATGACACACACTAAATTAAGGAGCGCGGAGATAGTTCAGCGGAGCAGGCCTCAACCTAGGATCATGCAACTCTTAAATATAAAATCAACTTAAAGTATAATTATTGCGGAGTCCGGCAGCAAGATTAATTTATACGGACCGCCGGAATGCTCCGGCGGGACAATAAACCAGAGCAAAACATGACACACATTAAATCAAGAAACTCGGAGATAGTTCAGCGGAGTAGGACCTTAACTTAGGATCATGCAACTCATAATTGTAGAATCAACTTAAGGTATAATTACTGCCGGAGACCGGTAGTAAGTAAATGGTTAACAACATAGGATAGCAATACACTGCTGGTCAAAGTGCTCCGGCGCAGACCCCTCCGAGATCCCTGTGCCTCCGCCACTTGGGATCAGTCTCCCGGAGCTGAGGCAACGGCTTACCTTCCGAGCATGCTTGGGCGGTCGCGAGAGCCACCTTAGTCATGCAGGGGGTCGGGATCCTATCTCCCAACGAGAACATCGTGAAGTTGCCCTTGAAGGGGGTCAACTTCGTGTTCTCCGCCTGCCACTCATTAAAGGTGCGCATCAATGTAGACTGCGCCTGGTCCCTTGGGAAGATCACTGTCTCCTTCGGGACCTTATCCGTCCTTACCCAAGCTTCCTCCGTCAGCCTGGCGAAGCCTGGGTAGAGAACTAGGTGTGACTAAGGCCAACCTACTGAAAACCAGAACCACCGGAGTGGTAACAGGTAAGAAGGCAACGGGAGGGCCGGGGACGGCGGAGCAGAACCAGTTGGGAAATGTTTAACCCCTGAGGGTGATCGAAGTTCAGCCCGACCCGGAGGAGAGCGAACCAACAAAACACTAGCTGAGTGGTTGACACTAGAACGGAGGCCAGGAGAGTGGGTAACTCTCAACTGGGAACCGGACTAGTCCCCCACGCGGTGACGATCGAAGAGACCGACATCCCACACGCAGGGAGATGACACACCACTGGCAAAGTCAGGGAGGCAGTACTTAGAATGGTGGAATCGAGAGTTATGTTCAAGTGGACGGGAGACCCCCTATACACTGACTAAAACTCCCCACGGGGTATCGACACAGACGTATTGACTTCCTGCGCGCAGGGAGACTCATGACACTCACCAAAAAGTACTGGGGAGGATAGGACAACAGCATTAGTCTATAGCAGCGCCAAACTCTCACCCTCCTCTGAAGGCACAGCCCAGACAGTAAAAGGGAGAGAGAGAGGAGAGGAAGAGGGTGGAAGGAGAGAAATTCCCGTAATGTAGTCCAACCAACAACCGACCCATAGGGTAGAAGGGCAATGCGTAAAGAAGATCCCCTGTTTTATTTTTCCTTCTCTCCCTCATTAGAGGGAGGAGGGGATGGGGCTTCAGATGCCCTAGCGAACCCGAAAACGGGCGGTAAGGCGGATGGAACAACAAACGGGATCTCCCTCGCCCAGCCTACCCCTCCCTCCCCCGCTCAAGCGACACAGTCGGGAGAGATGGGAGCTAAGACAATGCCAAAGCCTAACCTGAATAGCCTAACCCACCGATTGAAGCGAGAGGGCTAGGCTAGGATCAATTTCTGATAAGTACCGCTAAAGTTAACCAAAAACTACATAAGTACACGTAATATGATTGAATATACAAAATTATAAGAACTTGTGCTAAGCGTATAGCCTAACCGAGCGAGGCGAGCAGGAGGTAGGCAGCCAACTGGCTGCACCTGACGCCGAGCCCGGACCACAATAAATCCGAATTATCCATGTCATCCATTACACTACAAATCAGAGAAACTGACAAAAGAAAGCACCACCTTGGAGAGGGAATCTATCTGCGCGAGAGCCTGGTAACAGCCATGAATTAACTGTAAGAACCAAGATAAGGGGAGGAAGCCTCCGTGAGGAATGACGCTAATCAAGGTACCAGGAACCGCCCGACATAGATAAACACCTCCAAAAGGAACTTCTTGAAGGGGAATTACGAAACATGAGTAAAATTGTAACGACCGAGAGAAACCCCTGCAGAAACAAGCTGTAAGGGTGTGCCTCAAGGTCATCATGGCGGAGGCGGCGAATGCCGGGGAGCATCCAATATATGACCCTGTAAATATTAACTTACGGGCCAATGAAAGCCTCACTAATAATAAAAACCCCACAAGAAGATGGTACTTAACTTCACAATGGTGAAATTGTTTGACGACATGATGAAACTCAAGGAAAATTAGGGCAAAAGCCAGCACAAGAAAAAGATCTTCCGAAAGGAAAAACGTGCTAGTATGGAATGAGTACAGATGGCGCTGGGGTCGTCGGTTGGCGGGCAGGTGAGTGCGGGCGTTAGATCGGCTCCTCACGTTCCGGGGGTTTTGTCATTGGGATATCTACAGAGTGCAGTCCTGTGGCAGTGACAACAATCACTCACCCGTACCTATACCGACGTCTATTCCATAATAGATGTTCGATCTGGGGGTAGTAACCCCAGCATTTCCTGATAGCTTTTTTTTCTGGTATATTTAGCAACATCTATACCTAGAAATTCGTGCTTGATAGGAATTTCACCGGCTGACACAGGGACGAGCTCAAAAATTACTATTTACAACCCTGTGTGGGGCCTCTTTTACAAGGCATTCGTAAAAATATGTTAATTTTACCAAGTTATGCAGTTTTTCTAATAATTTATTATTTTTATTTGTAAAATTATAATTACAGCTCACACAATACCATAACAGATAAGAACTAAAATCAATAACAAATTCGGAGTATATTTGTTGTAAAATATTTATGAGATTTACTGAGATGGGGATATGCAGTAACTTTATGTGAGGTATACATGTTTTTTCTAATATTTCTTTGCAAAATTATAGCTGACATACTATCATAAAAGATAAGAACTGAAACCAACAGCAATTCCTGGGTATATTTATGAGAAAATAAATAAAAAGACATCCTGGAGCTGCAAAGAGGCAGTACATCCTCCTCTAAAATCTCAAGGCATACTGATTGATATCTCTCCCTGCTGAGGTAATAAGTTACCTCAAGTTATTTATAGACCATTGAAGTGCTATGAACCTCTTACCTGCTAAATTCATTCAAACAATGTGGCACATAATATTAATACTCAAATGAGGATTCCTGTCCATCCTCCAAAACCTGTTATAGATACTCATATTCCCATCCATTAAGGGTTAATGAAATAGGAATTAATGTATCATAAACATAAAAATAAGAAACTAAAACTCCAGGAAGTTCAAGACGCCATTGAATGAGTGCATTCATACGTATGTATGTTACTATTTTTTATTTTTGGCTATGCTTCATTTACCGTACCGTTTTTATACAAGTTTAGTTGATTCTAAGTATGATTATCACACATATAACAGTACACAAGAGAATATTTTATCACTTGATATTTCATCTCTTAATCACTGTAAAAATACTTAAAATGTGAATTTCATATGTAGTCAAGACAATACCAAGCAGGCTGTACCAAGTTCACCAATGGGATGGGATGAGTGTGTGTGTTTATCTTTTGGTTTGTAAAACTAAAATAAATGAGTAAATACAGTAAAACTATAAACATGAATACTGTAGCATAAAATATAAACAAAATAGTGTAAGAGTCTGTGTTTTACTGTATTAGGCTGTAATGTAAACATACTGTACTAGGCTGTAATGTAAACATACCTCAGTTTCTAGTTGGCTGAGTTGGTTGAGCTTCAGACTGTCACTCAATGGGCCGGAGTTCAATTCCCCCGGCCGGCTGATGAAGAGTTAGAGGAATGTATTTCTGTTGATAGAAATTCATTTCTCGCTATAATGTGGTTCGGATTCCACAATAAGCTGTAGGTCCCGTTGCTAAGTAACCAATTGGTTCTTAGCCACGTAAAATAAGTCTAATCCTTTGGGCCAGCCCTAGGAGAGCTGTTAATCAGCTCAGTGGTCTGGTAAAACTAAGGTATACTTAGTTTAACCTCAGTTTCTCTCTCTCTCTTTCTCTCTTTTGTATATCAGTACTGTACATATCCTTTATTGAAATATCAATTACTGTTCCATAAACATAAAACCAGTAAACTAAAACTCCAGAAAGTTCACGATGCCATCAGATGAGAGCATGCATATGTCGGTACGTGTTCACATATTATTTGCTTTACCTGATTTACTGTACCATATTTCATGGCAAGTTTAGTTGACTCTAAGTTTGATTATCACACATAACAGTACACAAGAGAATATTTTATCACTGTTGATGTTTCATCTACAGGCAGTCCCCGGTTTACGATGGGTCCGGCTTACGACATTCCGAGGTTACGACACTTTTCAAATATATTCATCAGAAATTATGCCGATCCGACGGAAGAAATATGGCTCCAAAACAGCAGAATAATCATAATTTGGAGGTTTTTTTTATGAAAAACTCAATAAAAATGCAGTTATATCGTTTTCAATGCACCCAAAGCATTAAAAGTAAGGTTTTCTTATGATTTTTGACGATTTTCGACAATTTTTCGGTTTACAACGATTTTCGGTTTACGACGATTTTCGGTTTACCACGCGGCGTAAAAACGGAACCCGTCATAAACCGGGGACTGCCTGTATAATCACTGTAAAAATATTTAAAACAAATCTCTTATGTAGGCAATGCAAAACTAAACAGGTTGTAGCAAGTTTACCCCAGGCAAGGAATTAGTACATTCGTAAGTGTTCCCTTTTTTCATTTTGTTTTGCTTGATTAAATGTACCGCACTTCATTACGAGTTTAGGTGACTCTAAGTTTGATTATCACACATATAACAGTACAGTAATACTTCGATCTTACACGATTCGAGTCGCGCGAATTCACACACACACAAACTTTTCACTTGAACCTAACTAATGGGCATACGCGATTTTTTCACAGACACGGAATTCTTGAGAAACCCTGCAGAAGTGGGTGTTTAATTTTTTGAAGTAATTTACAAGTTTTTATGCTTTTATGTGTAAAATCTGTATGAAATATGCATTTCATTCTTTTATTTGTAAAATGTGTATGAAAAATGCATTTCATGCTTTTGTGTAAAATCTGTATGAAAAATGCATTTCATGTTTTAATGTGCAAAATCTCTATGACAAATGCATTTCATGCTTTCATGTTTAAAATCTCTATGAAAAGTGCATTTCATGCTTTCATGTGTAAAATCTGTATCGAAAATGTATTATTTTTATTTTTTTACATGCATAAATATGATGCAAAGGTAATTTCAGCACATTCACTTAGTGTACTTTTACAAGATGTGATACCCATTTGCAAAGTTACTGCACTTCTCAAAGATGATACCCCTGCAGAAAATGCCTGTTTAATGTTTGAAGTACATTTATAAGTTTTCATGCTTTTAACTGTAAAATCGATATGGGAAATTTATATTTATATTTCTGTACATAAATATCATACAAGTATTATGTCCATTTGCAAAGTCTTTGTCACAAGGACTTTACATGACCTTGAGATGAGGTTGTTCAGTCGTGCTCATTTGATAAAATGAATTGGTTAATGTAATATCAGAGATGTAACTAAGAGTTGTATAAGTGTCATTCTTTGAAAATTACTCTGTTCACCTCTGAGAAAAGTGCTGGTGCAATCTGTATGTGCATGTAATTACAGCACGTTCAGTTTGTGTACTTTTACAAGATGTGATACCCTTAGTTACTGCATTTTCAAAGATGATACCCTGTAGAAAGTGTGTTTAATTTTTAAGTTTTCGTGTTTTTAGGTGTAAAATCAGAATGGACAATTTGTATTTATATATTTGCGCATAAATACGATACAAAAGCAGTACAGCTACTTTATTACAGTCTCTCTCTCTCTCTCTCTCTCTCTCTCTCTCTCTCTCTCTCTCTCTCTCTCTCTCTCTCTCTCTCTCTCTCTCATTCGTCATTACCTGTACAGTATATAATTTTAAATTGATTGAATTTTACCTGTACTATACTACCTTCTACGAACATTATGTACATGTTTTCGATATTTTATGGAATTGTACTTTTGTTGACTGACACATGACATTTTGCCTAGTGACGCAAAGAAAACGGCTTTTACTCTAAGTGACAAAGAAAACGGCATCCCATGAATTAGGGGTAACATTAGTATACGTACGCACCTACTGTAAATGTGCTATTATAAAACTGTGCAGTACTCAATTTTTATGTCAACCATTTACTGTATTCCTTTTTTAAGGGTAATAAGCTAAATTTTAAATAAAATTGCACTAACTTTAGTTCATTTAAAAATTAGCTTAATACTTTGTAAGCATATTTAGTACTTAAACTTTGGAAATAAACATTTATTAGCATTTTTAAAGACCATGCCAAACTTACGCGAAAATTCACCTTGCACGAGGGGCTCCGGAACCTAACCTCGCGTAATTTCGAGGTATGACTGTACACAAGATAATACATTAACACTGTTGATATTTCATCTCATATCACCATAAAAATATTTAAAATGCAAATTTCTTACTTAGGCAAGACAAAACCAAGCAGACTGCGGCAAATTTACCTACACCACGGAATTACAGTAATACTTCGATCTTACACGATTCGAGTTGTTGCGAATTCACACACACACGAACTTTTCACTGGAATCTAACTAATGGGCATACGCAATTTTTCACAGACACACGAAATTCTCGAGAAACCCTGCAGAAGTGGGTGTTTAATTTTTTTAAGTAATTTACAAGTTTTCATGCTTTTATGTGTAAAATCTGTATGAAAAATGCATTTCATTCTTTTATGTGTAAAATCTGTATGAAAAATGCATTTCATGCTTCTATGTGTAAAATCTGTATGAAAAATGCATTTGATGTTTTAATGTGCAAAATCTCTATGAAAAAATGCATTTCATGCTTTCATGTATGTAAAATCTCTATGAAAAATGCATTTCATGCTTTCATGTGTACAATCTGTATCGAAAATGTATTATTTTTATTTTTGTACATGCATAAATATGATGCAAAGGTAATTTCAGCACATTCACTTAGTGTACTTTTACAAGATGTGATACCCATTTGCAAAGTTACTGCACTTTTCAAAGATGATACCCATGCAGAAAATGCTTGTTTAATGTTTGAAGTACATTTATAAGTTTTCATGCTTTTAACTGTAAAATCGACATGGAAAATTTATATTTATATTTCTGTACATAAATATCATACAAGTATTATGTCCATTTGCAAAGTCTTTGTCACAAGGACTTTACATGACCTTGAGATGAGGTTGTTCAGTCGTGCTCATTTGATAAAATGAATTGGTTAATGTAATATCAGAGATGTAACTAAGAGTTGTATAAGAGTCATTCTTTGAAAATTACTGTATTCTGTTCACCTCTGAGAAAAGTGCTGGTGCAATCTGTATGTGCATGTAATTACAGCACGTTCAGTTGGTGTACTTTTACAAGATGTGATACCCTGCATTTTTCAAAGATGATACCCCTGTAGAAAGTGTATAATTTTTAAGTTTTTGTGTTTTTAGGTGTAAAATCAGAATGGACAATTTGTATTTATATATTTGCGCATAAATACGATACAAAAGCAGTACAGTTACTTTATTACAGTCTCTCTCTCTCTCTCTCTCTCTCTCTCTCTCTCTCTCTCTCTCTCTCTCTCTCATTCTAGTTAGCGCTCAAACATATGTTTACAACTTATTATTCTCTGTACGTCATTACCTGTACAGTATATAATTTTAAATTGATTGAATTTTACATGTACTGTACTACCTTCTACGAACATTATGTACATGTTTTCGATGTTTTATGGAATTGTACTTTTGTTGACTGTGACGTTTTGCCTAGTGACGCAAAGAAAACGGCATCCCATGAATTAGGGGTAACATTAGTATACGTGCACACCTACTGTAAATGCGCTATTTTGAAACTGTGCAGTACTCAATTTTTATGTCAACCATTTACTGTATTCCTTTTTAAGGGTAATAAGCTAAATTTAAAATAAAATTACACTAACTTTAGTTCATTTAAAAGTTAGCTTCATACTTTGGGAGCATGATTAGGGTCATATTTAGTACTTAAACTCTGGAAATAAACATTTATTAGCATTTTTAAAGACCATGCCAAACTTACGCGAAAATTCACCTTGCACGAGGGGCTCCGGAACCTAACCTCGCGTAATTTCAAGGTATGACTGTAGTGCATATGTGGGTGTTGCCTTTTTTTGAATGGGGCTTTACTTGCTTTACTGTAACATGTTTCATTACAAGTTTAGTTGATTATAAGTATGATTATCACGCATATCATAACAGTACAGAAGAAAATAATTTATCAGTTGATATTTCATCTCTCTCTCTCTCTCTCTCTCTCTCTCTCTCTCTCTCTCTCTCTCTCTCTCTCTCTCTCTCTCTCTCTCTCTCTCTCTCTCTCGTACCCTTGGCACAAGATTGCATTCGTTTCTTTCGGTTTGAAAGAATAAAATATGAGAAAATACAATAAAAATGTAAAAGAATACTGTAGCATAAAATATAAATAAAAGTGAAGGCTCAGTTATTGTTCTCTCTCTCTCTCTCTCTCTCTCTCTCTCTCTCTCTCTCTCTCTCTCTCTCTCTCTCTCTCTCTCTCTCTCTCTCTCTCTCTCTCTGAACTGTACATATTCTTTGATAAAATATGAATTACTATATCTTAAATATAAAAACAAGAAGCCAAACAAGCTCTGTCAAGTCAGGTCTACCTAGCCATCTTCACCCATTCAACACTGCATCCCCACCCCCTCCCAGCCGCTGTCCAAAACAACATCTCTGACCCTGCCTTACTGCCCCTCCGCTCCGATGGTGCCAAGCCATCTGACCCCTGACCATGGAAACTTCTTGAGGTCCCCCAAAATTCTTTCTCAGTCAGTCTAAGCTTCAGCAGTGTTACCAACATTTTCTTGAGGCCGCGCAGCATTAATAACCATTGGAGAGTGGTGTTCAAATTTTTTGAAATTTATATATATAATTTTCTGGGGGCCTTGATCTATGGTCCAGGTGTGTCAGGTAATGTTGAGTTTCAGATAATGGTGATCTGGATAATTGAGGGGTTACTGTTGTTTTGATATGGTTACTTCATTAAATAACAAGTCAATGAAATTTCAGCACATAATAGTTGCAGGGTCCATTGAATTACCCAAAAGACTGGTTTGTTCCTATGGGATACAAACCTACACTTTCACAAATGGGGCATTCCTCATGCAAGGCGCACTTTGGCAGTCACTGACTAACTCGTCAAAACAAAATCTTATTGGGTAGGCCTCTGTATCAAGTGACCTGATTTGGCCTACCAAGTCCATTATTTCCTACACATTATGTCACTGCATGTATTCCTGTTAAGTTTTGGACTTCGCTAGATAGTTGCCTTCCTGGTTTTGTACAATATCTATTTAGCCCAGTGTGGTGAATTTTAGATTGATTTTTGAGGGGTAAAGACCTTTGTGTGATTCTTGTGCATGGTTTGTGAGCCATGCATGTGGGTACCTCCTTTGCTTGCCTTTGTTTGTGGTGTGTTAGCTGCTTGTGGGAATCCCCTCTGTTGTGAGAAATAGCTGCTACAGAAGAAAAGCCAAGACTGAGGCAAAACATGTAGCAGATTCATGTCCGCAATTGCTGCAGGCCCCCATCCTGTCTGCATCTCTTGTTGGGGGAGAGAGTGTATTAGAGAAACCACATGCGAAGAGTGCGTGGGGTTTTTACAAAAAGAGATAGAGGAATTGTTCCCAGCTTCCCATCATCCTTCTCCAACAGCCAGTGGCAGGGGGGTTATGGGTAAGCTCTCATGCCCCCTCCTCCTCCTCCAGTTAGAAAAGGAGAGGTCATCAACTTTGAAGATGCTGCAGAGAAGGTGTTAATCCTCAGTTGCCTCAGTTGCTTCATTTTTTTTTTCCTCAGTCTCGCACCCTACTGATGGGAGGGCCACAGCGGAGCATCGACTGGGTGGTAGGTCATTGTTGAGGAGTCTGGAGAGACACAGATCTTATCGAGCAGCAGTAGAGTAGTTCGTCAAGGTGGAGGAGGTGGGTGGGTGTGTTTGTGTGTTTGTGTTTTTTTTTATGAACTTTAAGATATTGAGGTGAAAAGCAAGGGCAAATAGTCTAGTTCAGCAGTCTTGGGGATTAGATCAGACAATCACTTTTAAACCCATAGATTTATTTACAATATATACATGCTGTTTACTTATAATTCTTGTAGACAATACTGCACAGAATAATCCTACCTAACCAGTAACTAAGCTCCTAAATACCTATTTAGTCTTGAAATGATTCCAGTCTTTCCCTATCATTTTATTTTACTGTCAAAGCAAATAGGTTGTGAAGCACTGTTACAAGATCCCAGCACACAAGGGTTAGAGATAGAAAGCTACACAGACACCACCACTGCAACCATTCAGTGTCAGTTGTCAGCACTGGCTTGCATATGTGGCTGCCAAAAAAAGTGTGTGCAGTTAGCAAACTGGTATTGCAGCTAAAAGATTTATGAGAGCACTCATGAACATGCACAATAAGTTCTGCCACAGTCAATGGCACTGTGCTGTAGTCTTCCATAAACAGTAGTCAGCAGTACTGCTTGAGTACCACAATCTCTGTCAATATCTCGTCAGGGCAAACCCTCACCACATCAGACTTGCAATGAGAAAGGTTCCCCATTAATCCTAACATGAGCGAAACAATGACAGTAGTATATATATGCACGCATATCTCAAGAAAATTTTAAAATACCAAGAAGTAAATGTATTGTTAACTGTAAAGTATAAAACATAAGAACCATTATACAGCCATCACACCATCAGGGGCATCACAGTCGAACACTGGTGGACAAAGGACAAGGAGCTACTCTTCCAGAAGGAGATATTCTAGAGAGCAGAGAAACTACATGACATCTCATTCGAAGTTCTGTTGTCATTTTTTTCTCTTAAGACCAGGTATGATATCAAGAGGTGTAAAGCACAAGCATCTGTCCAGTTTAGCAGTCTTGGGGAGAAAATTAAACAGTCACTGCTTAACCTTAAGATTTATTTAGTACGAGTTTTATTTACAAAATTTACAATACGTCCTGGTTGTTAACTTAAAAATTCTTGAAACAACACCTTACTGGACAGCCCTAACTACCAGTATTACACTTCCTAAATACTGAAAAATGCAGTCAGTCACCAACACTTTTTTCATTCATTCCACATTATTTCATTTATAATGTTCTTGAGTCAGAAGCTTATGTTGTTAATCACTTTACAAGATTGCAGCACAGTAGCTTGTTCAAATAAGAGAACGTTGCACAGACATCTCTACTGCAGCCTCTCGAGGCAGTGCATTTATAGACTGCATAGTAAGTTGCATTAATATAAATGGCACTGTACTGCAGTCTTTCATAAATAACAATTCTAATTTTTCTATTAATCTCTTGCCAGGGCAAACCCTCTCACCATGTCAGACCTGAAATGAGAAAGGGTCCCTGTTAGCCCTACCATGAGGGAGAACAACAGCTTTCAGAAAAAAAGTGTAAATTAACATATAGTGTTAAAATTGTTCTCACTCCACAATTCAAGGAAAACCCAAGCTTATGTCTTTGCCCTGTTATATACATAAAATTTATATACAGCAAAGTATTGTCACAGGTTGAAAATGAGTACCAGTAAATTAATGATAGTCTTCTCCGTTTTTACTACTTTCCAAACTTAATATTTACAGTATCTTCTAATGTACTCCAGTCCGACCTCTTTAAACTGGCTCCCTTGGGACCAGGCCACTGCCGGACAGCAGAAAATCCCGGATGATAGAAATCACCCCTGAAAACCCCCTATGTAAACATAGTCTTGCCAGCTCATTCCACATATATATCACTGTGTTATCAAAAGTAGAACAAAGCTTATGAATAATCAATGTCATTTGTTAGGTTTAGTTCCTTATGAAAATTATGGTCTGCTCCATAAGTATCTCCCTGGAAATACTTACACATTAAGTGTGTCAGAGCTTAAACCATTTTAAAAATGCACCATTGAGTTCTGATCTCTTGGCACCTTTCAATGTTTTCTGGCACTTCAAACTTATCTGGCTTTTGTTTTCAGCAAAAGCAAAAAAATTTGCTCCTTTTGTTTCTTTAAACCTGTACATGTGTGTGTGTGTGTGTGTGTGCTCTTGAGAGAGAGAGAAAGAGAGAAACTATTACCCTGGTAGTGTTGTTACACCGAATGAGATCTGTTTGCAAAATTCAAGTAATAGTTGTATTAAGAATTTTCATTTTAAAAAACTGTTGTTTTATGTACTGTATGCAATTATATTTCATGAATTACCGTGTTATCATCATATAATTTATGATCATAGCATTAAGGCATCATTTGCATTCTGATAATGATTACATTCTTATATTATCAGCTGATTGCATTTTACCAACATCATCACAGCCATTAGTTGCTAAATGAAATGCATTTTGGAGATTTGTTTTCTCTTAAATTATCAAAGCTGGGTTTAAAAATGCTACTTACTTTACCTACAAATGAAGTAAATTAAATGAAGTAAATGTGTGATTTTGTCAGTATCAGATGTTGCTTTTGCCTCTTCCAAAAAGTTTTGTGGCCTGCACATATTTCATCATCCTTCCCCATTTGTAGACATTCATTCACTGGATGACCTTCAAATATTCCCGAGATTCTTTCCATTTATGCAGCTTACTTTGATGTGCCCTAATCTCACACGTACTTCCATCCTTACATTCAGGTTCTAACAAATGACTTAACCCAGTTAACTGCACTTTGGTTACAACATAAGGTCCTTCATATTTCTCCCTAAACTTATATTCAGTCTTTCTCCCCCTCTCTACAACCTCCTTCATCACTTTTTCACCAACCTCATAACTTACAATGTGGTCATGCACCCTTCTCCAAACATCCCTGTCATTTTCAGTTACTGCATGAAAAGCTTAACACATCCTTCAAAATTCAAAACATTTACTTGGGGACATTCTTATACGCCTATGGACGCTTACATTATACATTCCACAAGGATTTTGCAACACACAAATCCACAGTCATTCTCCCTATCAGTCATCATATGTAACAACTCACTTAACATCCTAATTGTTCCTTCAGCTAACCCACTCGCTTGGCATATACAGTGTCAAGTATCATGTGTTCTACCTCTGAATCTTTCAACATGCCTCAAACACTTTCCCAGCTTTCTTGGTTTACACATATCAGGAACATTACTTTGCTTATGGCATTCGCAGCAGTCTCACTTCTTTTATCCCTTATTGGTATCTCACTTCTTTTATCCTTTATTGGTACTACACAAGCAAATTTACTCAGATGACTTCTATAACAACCAGCCCAATATTGCCACTTTTACTCACTGGCAACAACAAATAATCTATCATAACCATTTCAAACAACTCTTTCATACTCAACCACATATAGGAGGGATTGCGTACATTCACTGATATTTACCCTTTTGACAAGCTTTGCACATGGTCACCACATCCATATAAATCTGAACTTAATAAGGACTAAAATCATGTTCTTTCATACACTCTGTCAGCTTAAATTTCCCCATATGTCCATATCTGTCATGTACAAAACCTGTCATTCCAAAAACTTACAACACTGGTGTACTGTGTACATACTCTCATCGATCCGCTTCATAACACAAAACACTACCCCCTTGACACCACACAGATCTATGAATAAACCTTCAAAACTCATGTAACATTACACCCCAAATCACTCAATCACTCACAGGAATCCTAAATTGCACACATTCATGCATATCTCGTATTATAAGGGTAAACCGTTTGTATCTATTCAATATCCTCAAGGATTAACAAATCCATCTCAACCATTGTTACATCCATCATCCCTACAAAACATACCATACTCGCTCAGTCATTCTGCATACATGAAATTACTCACCCATCTTTCTGCAGCGCCTCACTACGTACATCAGTTGCGATATCTTTTATTCTTAAAATGTCCATTCCAGGCAAACAACATGTACACATTTGCTTATCCTTCACAACCATCTATACTTACAACTAAAACTTCTTTCTGTGACATAACTCATTTGTTATCTAGCCCAAGCAAAGTCATATTGTCACATTTATGCTTAGTATTTCATTTATACCTTTCTATCTCCCTAACCACATTTGCACTCGCCAACGAAACTTGTGTTCCAGTATTAACTAACCTGCAATACTCATTCCCATTCATATCAGTCACTACTGATATCCCACAACCTTTGCCATGCACACAGAAGCTTACCTCCTTTGGACCAGATTGAACTATCTCTTCCCATTCCTCTTTCCCATGTTCAAACACCAGACTTTTGTCTTTCCACAAAATCATCTATAAATCATTCATATCCTCTCTTTTCCACAACCCAGTTATAGTGCACCCCACTCAAAATTGCAAATGCAACACATATTCGCCTGTCACACTTTTAGGGGTAGTAAGTTTAATGTGGCTTTTCTTAGCAACATTCACTTAAGGGTGTGACATCCCTGTCTACACGAGTTAAAGTAAAAGACTTTAGCCTTGGCTGGCACCTCTTCTAAGAGAAGAGCACTCCAAAATCAAACCAGTGGGTAGAAGGGATGCTTTAGCCTTGGTAGACTGCCTTTCTAAGAGATGGTTACTCTGAATACAAACTTGTTCTCCAACCTTGGACTGTCGTAACCATTGTACAGTGGCCTTCCATGGTCTTGGGTTTGAGTTCCCTTGCCTGAGGGTACAATCAGACATTTATCTTATTTTTTTTGTTCAATTTCCTCTGTTTTTTGAAAAGTGTGTAGGACAGGCTGAAGAGAAAACAAAAGTTGCTTGGTGGATTATCAGGAAAGTGCCTTCATCTTTACCTAATCTTTTCCTTCAGAGCATTTTATAGTTTCTAAATCCATCCTGACCAGCCTCCCCCAGTTGTGGCAAACCTGGCAGATTTATTTGCCTTACTAGGTGTGCTGGCCCCACTTATCAACAAGTTGCCTCCAGCACTTTTTTCAATGACATATGGTAATGTTTATACAGTAAAACCCCGTATTCATGGTCTCACTATTCGCTGATTTCTCTGTGGAACGTATCTACTCATTATTCGCGGAAAATTCACCCATTTGCGGTATTTTTCACTGAGAAATATTCGCTAATTACTGTGTTTTCATATTTTCATGACTAAATGCACTTTTTGTGATAAAAATATTAAAATACTCAGGTATAAGCATTTTTAGAGGGATTTTTTTGTGTTTAAACTATCAAAATAGGCAGTTCTAAGTGTTTTTAGAGGGGTTTTAAGTATTCACAGATTTTAGTTATTTGTGTGGGGGGTGTGGTACGCATCCCCGGCGAATACGGATGGTTTACTGTACTGTATATACTTTCAATGAAATTTTTTAAAATAATATAAATACAGGTAGTGCTTGTGTTAAGATAATTCGCCTTGCGATGGTGTTAGCAATTAATGCCGATACAACAATATTTTAAAATATTTGTAAATTTTGTGCGCAACGGGCCCAGGCAGCAGAGTACAATCAGGCAGCAAGAGAGACCAAATTACAATAGATTAATTCTTTCTCCCCGTCACTTTATCCCATCTTCTAATTATATAAGTTAATAAAGTAAAAGAGAATGATAAAAGTATTGTTAGCAATGTTACACTCATTGCGTAAATGCATACAGCTATAAACAACTGAACAAGAAACAGCTGTTTTGCTATGAACAACCGAATCTTATAACAACAGCTGTTTTGCTTGCATTTCAACGACCATATGATTATAAACAATTACTGGAGTTATGTTACAAATGACTTTAAGTAGAATAGGACTAATATATTTTTACATTATACTCTATTCGCTATGGAGAAAAGATTGGAAAAAACATATACAGCTAAATTTAAGCTGCATGTTGTAGCTGAAGCTGAGAAAACAGTGTTCAAGCTGCTAATGGCTGTAAATTATCATGCATGGGCAACATGGATGAAACTCCTGTAAACTTCTACATGCCATCAAACTCAGCCGTATATGAAACTGGAGAGAAAATTATTTTAATCAACACTACTGGGCGTGAAAGAACACATTTTACTGTTGTTTTTACGCTGTTTGAAGATGAATACGTAAAGCTCGTAATATGATGAAATCAAGTGAAAATAGCGAATGGAATTTTTTTATTTTTTGCACAAAAAACATGCCCCCAATGCCGTCTATTAAAAAAAAATAACATTTAATTCACAACGAGACTTACATATTTAAGTCATAATTCGACTTAAAAACACTTTGTATAATGAAAAATAACCTTGTCCCATTTAAGTAGAGTATCTAGAGATTCATTTACAATAATTAGAAGCAAAAAAATTTGCTCTGAATTGAGTTAAATTGGCAAAATAAACTTACCTCGTAGTTGCCTGCAGCTGATTTCCAAACTAAAACATTGATCGCTATGTTTGTATTTTATGATACAATAATATGAGAATACATGCATAACTTTTTAAAAGATCCATGGAAAAGATGCATATTTGTTATGTTTGTATTTCATAATACGATACTAATACAGTATGTGAGTATTACATATGCTAATTTATATCACGTGTGTGATGCAGCCCCCTTAAAATTAGCTTCAAAGTTAGGTCTTCAAAAGTCGCATGATACACGAGTAGATAAGGTAAACTCTTTTAAAACCCAAATTTTCTGCTTTGTCATCCCTCTCCTCTTCTGATTTTAGTTATATGTAGCATCAACACCCTGACACCGTTCAAGTATGCCAACGACATACCGAATCGGTGAGTACCCCATAAAGCACTCATCTGATTCTTGTTTGTATTATTCAATTTTATTGATATTTTGCTGTGTTGTAAGATGAACTTGAAGTGATAATTACTGTACAGTATATATTTTAGGATAGTACTACTGTTTAGAACATACTGTATCTAAAATATGTGGGTAGTTTAGAACGACGAGACACGTTCCTCCAAAGAGAATGCTGTGTTTGTTATGTCACATAAGTATTTTTGTGATTATGTGCACATACATTTATGATAAAAAAATTATTTACTCTACTAATTTTCAAATGTTACAGTAACGTTAATGTATGTAAACAGCAGAATATCAATAATATATATATATTTTTTTAAAGATGTTCGACCCATGGCAAAACACAAAGATCACGAAACAGAAGATGGGTTCTTGGTAAAATATCCAGGCGCAGTGGTACTTGACATGTCGTTGGCTGACGTTTTGTAAAGGAGCCAATCCAGAAGCGCCATTCATTTTCCTTGGAGTAACTGCAAAGCAGCATCTTCACAGACCACTTTCGTGCATTTCCCGTGTTCAGCACTATGCTCTTTCACGGTTTGTTCACTTACTCTGTTTACTGTTACGTACAGTAATTGTTAATTATGCCCTAAGATGCCTCCAAAATGCCCTGCCCCTTCGACTTATGGCAAATTTCATTTAGTACAGTGTAGTACAGTATGATTTGGTATTTTTATTTCCTGAATTAGTGATAATTTTAGAAATACGGTCCATAGAAAAATTAGCGAATTGGTGAAAGTACCCAACTAAAACTGAAAGATATGTTCCACAAAAATCCGTGATAAAGTGAAGCGCAAAAAAGTGGGGGTCCACTATATGACTGTCTCTTGGAAAGGAATAGTATGGTTTAGTCTCAGGATTCAAAAGCTTCATTCATTATTTGTGGAGACTGTAATGCAAAGCACAGCAAGTGGCTAAATTCAAATTCTGCAGATCAACATGGCCAGTAAGCTCTTGAGTTCTGTGTATCCTCTGATTGTGACCAGCTAATTGAGGAACCCACATATATTTCTGGTAATAGATTGGACCTCATATTCACAGGTGTTCCAGCTAGTGTCAAGTCCAAGGTCTGTGAATATATAGACACTTCTGATCATTGTGCCATTGAGATGGAAATATCTGTCAATCAGTGGCTATTTTAATAAGGTATGTCCCTAGAAAGGTCATCAAATTCAGGACAAATGACCAGCCATGGTTTGATGATACATGTAGATGAGCTTACCATGACAAACAGACCACGTTGAACACATGGAGACGAAATCGTTCAAATGAAATTACACTGTTTTTGTTTAGTCTGGCTGTGCTGTGAATAGAACTTACCATACAGCCAAGAAAAATTACAATAATTCCTTGAAGAGGAAACTTTAAAGAATTATTCAGCCTCATCTGTGGTGGACCAAATTGCCATCATCTGTCTTTGGGTCAGGCTTGCCTACCATTCCACGACAGTACTACTAAGAGACGATGGTAGATTGGTTACTGGCCCTAGGAAAAAGGCTGAACTGCTACATTGAGCTTTTGAACTTGAGCAATCAGCTGAGGATGTCCCTCTCCCTGATACTTGTCATCCTGAACCTATTCTTAAAAAATTTCCATTTCGCTCTAGGGATTTTAAGAAAATTCTTGATAATCTTGATAGCTGGGGTGGAGATGATCCTGATGGTTTCTTCCCTTTGTTTTTTGAAAAATTTTCCAGTGTTTTGTCTTCAAGATTAGTAGATTCTCTAGATTTTTATGTTGACACAGTATCTTTGTGGATGAGCACAAGTTTAGTAATACAGCACTTGATCCAAAGAGTGGCATATCTTCAGACTGCAGTAACTACAGGCCAATTTCTGTTATCCCTGTGCTCTCCAAAGTTGCAGAAAATCTGATTTTTAAGCCACTACAGTATATAAGTATGTGGAATCTAAAGGATTGTTAGCTGATACAGTAGTCAGTGTGCATATAGAAAGCAATTAGGTACCTGCGATGCTAATTTAAACTTGACTTGCCATTTGCAAGGGAACCTTAACAGGGGTTTTGAGTGTAGATTAATTCAGATAGATTTTAATGCTGCTTTCGATTTAGTAAGTCATAAGACACTTATTTATAAACTTCAGAATCTTAGAGTGGGTGGATACGTTTCAAGATTACTTTCAAGATTTCCTTACAGGTTGGCAGCAGCGAGTTGCTGTTGATGGGATCTTTAGTGAACCAATACCTATTGTGTCAGGAGTTCCACAGGGTAGTATTCTTGGTCTACTGTTATTTTTGGTGTATATAAGTGTTATAGTTTTTGGCCTGGAAAACAAGATTGTTTAGTATGTTGATGATGCAACACTTGTGGGTGTAGTAATGTCTCCACTTGTGAGAAATGAAGCTATCCCCAGCCTCACTCGGGATATGGACTTGATCAGTGAATGGTGTAGTTGGTGGGGTATGAGGCTAAACTCCAGTAAAACGAAAACACTGCAGTGCTCCCCTACTTTTTTGCTGGGATAGGTTCCAGAAACCACCACAGAAATGCAAAATCCTTGAAAATGCTTATAATTGCCAAATACAATGTACCCTTAAACCAAAATGCTTATAACTGCCTATTTTAACATTTCATTGCCTAATGTAGTAGTTCAAACAAAAATATACTTTAAATTATCATACTAAAACACCCAAAGTCATCTTACATTACCCTCCTACAGCTGTAACTCTCAAGTATATACACCCCAAAATGCTTATAACTGCCTGTTTTTTTTTTAACAGTTCATCGCCCAACAAAAATATACCTCAAACTATCATCCCAAAACACCCCAATAACATTTCCAAGTCATTTTACAACATTACGTACCTGCCTACAACTGTTACTCTTGAATATCCCCTATAATTCAGACACGCACATTTTCTTGTGCACTTAATGTACACATATTTTATTGATATTTTGCTGTGTTACAAGATGATTTTGAAATGTTATTTATGTACAGTACATATTTTCGGATAGTACTACTGTATAGAGCACATCTAAAATACATGGGTAGTTTAGAACGGCGGGACACATTCCTCCTAACAGAATGCTAGGTTTGTTATGTCATGTCAGTATTTTCATGATTACATACAATTACATTTATGATAAAAAATATTTAGTACAGTGAAGTACAGTATAATTTGGTATTTTTATTTCCCGAAGGTACTGTACAAGTTGAATTTTTTTTATACATACATTACTGTGTGTACAGTAGTGTAATATAAGTACACTGTAAATCATTTTTATCATAAAAATCTGTATTTAATCATGAAACTTACCTGAAAAAATCAGATAATTAGTGAATACACAGTGTTTCTCCACGAAAAAAAGTGAATTATGGATAATTTTAGCGATACAGTCCATAGAAAAATTTGTGAATTGGTGAAAGTTCCCACGTAAAAGTGAAAGATATGTTCCACAAAAATTGGTGATAAAGTGAAGTGCAAAAAAGTGGGGGTCCACTGATTAGAAGATCTTGTACAAATTTTCTACTCAATCCTCCCCCCTTCAGGTGGATGGTACTTTGCTGAATGAGTCTGAACCTTTAATTATTCTGGGTGTAACTTTTGACTCACATCTTACTTTTAAGAAATATCTAATGAAAATTTCGGCAAATTCCGCATGAATTAGATATTGTTCGTAAGACCTCATATATTTATAACAGTGATAAAATCAGTGCAACCTGTTTTAGGTCATTTGTGCTTCCTTTACTAGAATACTATTCTCTGGTGTGAATGTCTGCTTCTGCCAGAGGTTCATCTCTTTTAGATAAAGTGGTTTGAGGTGGTAGGTTTCTGTTTCCTAATATTAGCAGTTATGACTTGGACTACCGACGGGTTGTCTCTTGTTTGTCACTTTTTCATAAGTTGTATTTTAATAGAGATCTTTCACATTCACAACTGATTTCTGATCCCCATTTCCTGCCGAGAGTAACCGGATTTGCTGAACAACAGCACCAATATGCAGTAAAGGGATTTTGACGGAGGAAAAATCTGATTTCTGAGGAAGGTCCCGTGTCACCGGTGAAATTCCATTACCCTGAATTTTAGGTATAACCAGCCCCTAGATATACCAGAGAAAAAGAGCTTTCAGGAAAGCTGGGTTACTACCCCCAGTCTATGTCTTTTGAAGAATCGGTATAATGAAGCATTAGTGAAATACCACTACCACGGAAATATACTCGAAAGACCTCTCCTTATCAAAAGTGTTGAGCGGTGAGCCGTTACAGCTGCCCCACTCAACAGTGGAGGGCGGCGACACCAGCGCCACCCATCATTCCATCTAGGCACTAACCCCAGACTTGGCATGTGCAAGTCAGGGGAGAGTACTAGACTAGACAGGGGGGGTCACCGGGTGACCAGTCTGGGGACCTTCCTCAGAAATAGATTTTCCTCTGTCAAAATCCCTTTTCTGAGTTCAGTCCCGTGTCAGCGGTGAAATAGTGATAGAGAATCATGCCAAGACTGCTACTACTGGAAAAAAAAGGGGGTAACTCTGAAGAAAAGGGGTTGGAACGAAAATAATTTAATTAAGGAATCTCTTCCATGAAGCAAGAATAGGAAAAGGTAAGGCAACTTAATTTTAAGGCACACCAATAAACTTAACACTACAAAACACTGGAGGTCCCCGGTCTGATGGGGAAAAAACCTCAAAAATCTTAAAATTACTTAAAAGTAGTGAAACATGAAATGTCACAGAACAAGAAAAACAACCTTAAAACTATATGTAAACTTAGGCTTAAACATGTAAGAGACAAGACTAATGAAAATAACACACACAATTATCCGGGGTATTGGAGCCAAACAAAACTGTCCAGTACCCGCCGGAAGGAAAACAATTATCCAGCTAATCAGATTACAGTTTTCCATCATCAAATACAAATATATCAATATGAAGAGCTAGGCAGTGAGGCATAAACGACCAGGAGAATAAGCAGAGAAGCAAATGAGGTAGGCGTCCGGGGGGGAAAAGGAAAGGATATAATTATTTAAGGTGGGGAGATGACACTTCCCACTGCTATAGTAGAATATTTCAGGGCTTGACGTAATTTTAAATAGTGGCGTTTAAACACTAGAGGTGATTTCAACCCATATATTTTGGTAACTCTGAAAAGTCCATATTATGAAAATAATTCCAGAAGTAGCCACTGCTCGAATATCATGAACTTTAGGAACTGAGTCTGGGTTGGCTTGTTTAATGAAATACAGAATTTGTTGTCTTATACCATTAAGAGAAAGAGTACCACCTTTCTCCCTGATAAAGAGGACCCTGACTTACTCTGTGGAGTTCTTGAGAGGTAAGATTTAAGTGTATGGACTGGACATAAAGATTGATCTTGAGGAAGGGGCACCACCTTCCAAGGAGACCACCTGTCCTGTGGGTCTTCGTTCTTAGCTAAAAATCTAGGGTCAGGGAGAGGAGGACTTCTCGGATGGGAGGAAGTTAACAAAATTATCACCTCTAGTGAGAGCTGACAGCTCTGAAATTCTAGCACCTGAAGCCAAACTAAGTAAAAATAAGGTTTTCCTTAACAGATCCTGATAAGAGCAATGGAAGTTATCCAACTCTCCTAACTCAAGGACGTCATTGAGAAACCAAGTAACCGAATGTGGCGTGATAACTGGTCTCAGACGAGCGCATGCTCTGGGGATGGATGAAAAATAAGAATCTGTAAGGTCGATTTTAAAGCCTCAAAGAAATACTTTCTTCAATGCCAAGACTTAACTGTGGTAATAGTGGCGGAGCCAGACCTTTCTCAAACAGTGACCTAAAGAAGACTCCTAAATTAGTCGTCATAATTTTCCTCAGATGCTTTCAGGAAGGAGGCTAACTTTTTGACTGCTGAGTCATATTGTCTAATAGTAGAATCTCTTTTATCTGATTCTAAAAACAGAGTGTTGACAGGGTCAATGTTTGCTCTTTTTGAGCCGAACTTTATAAAGTCCATAAAGCTAGGGCATCTTGAATCCTTGACTGACACAGTCTTGGTTTGTACTGTCTGGGTCAGAATGGGCTTGGGAGTCAAGACTCCATAATCCCAGTTCCTGAAGGACCTTTTGAGCAACCTTGCTCTTGCCAATAGGGGCTACAGAGCTGGTTGACCTTTGAATGTCCTTAGTTTGTGTAAAACTTTCAGCAGCAAAATTATTGGAGGAAACAGATAAATTCTCTCCCAACTGTTCCAATCTACTGTCATTGCGTCTCCTTAACGCCTGAGGGTCCAGGTTGGGGGCTACGTAACAGGGGAGCTTTGTTTGCTCTCCGTTCGAACAGATCCACTTTTCCCGAACCCGGCTGGCAAATCCATTGAAAGATTCCAAGAGGGACCACACTCCAACGGTGTAGTCCTGGACAGGGAATCCGCCACCACGTTCCGGACACCTGCTAGGTGGGTGGCTGACAGGTGCCAACCATGCTTGTCACGCCAGGGAGAAGATAGCTACCATCACTTGGTTTTACTCGGACTTGATTTGGAGCCCCTGTTGATGCAATGAACTACCACTGCGCTGTCTAACACCAACCTGATATGAATCCAATTGGGATGGGCGGATTTTCTTCAGCGTTAGAAAGGGTGCCAGGCTTCCAGGGTGTTTATATGGAACTGCTGAAACATTGTGGACCACGTTCCCTGTACTTTCTGTTTTGGTGAATATCCCCCAGCCGTTTTAGAGAAACGTCTGTGTGGATAACTAGTGCTTCTCTCCCCTGAAGTGGAACTGTTTTGGACAGGCCCTCTGACCTCTGGTCAGTCTTGTCTTTAAGATCCGAGAAAAACAAGAGGAGACCTTGTCCTGAGCTTGGTGTTGCTCGCCAAGAGAGCAGTACACTCTGTTTATGTCTTTTAATTTGGCTTTCAAGAGGCAGGTCTGTCACTGAGGCAATTGGAGAGTTGGAGGACCCTTTCCTGGGACCGACGGGATGCAGCAGCCTGAAACCTCTTGGTGAGAGAATCTCTTTCCTCTTGGAGAGGAGGAGAGATCGTGTGGGAGGACAGGTCCCACTGAAGACCCAGCCACTGAATCCCGAGACTCAGGAGTCAGGCGGGACTTCTCCCTGTTCAGCTGAAAACCCAATGACTCTAGGAAATTGGTGACTATGGACGTGGCTTTTTGACACCCGGAACAGTTGGGCCCAGATTATCCAGTTCAGAGCACGCTGCTAGGGAAATTCCTGGGACCGGAGCTGCTGTACTACCGTATCCGCCAGCTTGGTGAATATCCTGGCTGCAATGTTCAGACCGAAGGGCATGACCCTGAAGGAGTAGGCTTGATTCCCGAGTCTGAAACCGAGGAACTGAGAGAAGTTCTGCGCAAGGATCGTGATAATAAGCGTCTGAAAGATCGATAGAGGTGGTGATGGCTCCACGCCGAAGTAGAGTCCTGAACCTGAGCTCAGTCCATGCGAATCTTGGGCATTTAGAGATTTAGTGGCGATAGATCCAGGATCACTCTTTGCTGATCGGAGTCTTTTTTGGGAACAGTGAATAGCCTGCCTTGAAACTTTAGGTGCCTGGCTTTCTTTATTGCCTGTTTGTTGAGCAATTCTGTTAATAATCCTGTAGGATTGATGGGGTGGCTGGTAAAATCTGTTTGAGGACCATTTTGATCCAGCTCCAAAAGTGTTTGGACACAATGCTGTGTGCCCAGGGCTGAAGGTCCATTGGTCCCTTGAACCTACAAGACAACTGGGTTCTCTCAGTGGGAAAATCGGGTTTGTCTCCCAACCACGTCCCTCTCCCCTTGGGGTGGTGAAGGAGCTTCTCAGGTGGTGGTTGGATCCCTTCCTTCCTCCTTTCAGAAGGCGTGTTCAGGCCGTGAAAAATCCCGGCCTTCTAGTGGGGTTGTTCTGGTGAGCCACAATAGAAGGCGGCTGGTTGGCAACACTGGGCAACTGAGGGGTGTCAGGGACCTGAGGTAGATGGCTGGGAACTGCCGAGACCTGGCATATCAACCATGCCTGATTGGGGCCTCTTATTCTCCTGAACCTTTTTCCTCCCTCGTCTGGGATCGGCCGATTCTGGGGTCTTGCGCAGTCCAGGAAATTCCCCACGACAATACCACAGACTCTGGTTGGCTTAGCCTCAGAAATGACGGATGTAACCTCTCCTTCAGGGAAGAGGTTAGGGTCCCCAGATTGAGCTTTAATGAGCTTGTTAAAGAGATCCTGTTGTGGCGTCAGCAAAAATAAATTTTCTGCATTCCAGTCGAGCCATGACAAAGGTTTCATGCAAGTCTAACTGGAAGCGTTCAGAAAGACTTAGCGGACCTGGAAAAAGGGTTCGTCATCAACTGCAGTCCTCAGTAAGAGTGGACTCAAGGAACCAGTCCGAGGTGTCCGCCTTCAACAAAGATTGGGGTTTTGGGAGTTGACCTAAACTGCGTGGAAGCAAAGACCTGCTTGCCAACAGTGAAAGTGAACAACAGGCTTCCAGAACTCATTACTGCTCTGGGAATACCTGGATCCAGGGTCTGTTTCAATGAGGAAAGCCCTTCTTTGGGACTGGTCTCGGTCTGGAGCCAGAGCAACTTTGTCCCTTCAAGATCCTGGGAGATCTTCTCCCAGGGTTAACATCGTGAAATTGCCCTTGAAAGGGGTCAATTTTGTGTTGACTGCCTGATCCGTCAGAGTGCCTTAGGAGAGCCGAGTGGTGGTCTCTAGGGATGATGACAGTCTTCTGGTAGACTTTCCGAAGGGTCCAGGCTTCTTCAGTAAGCCTACTCACGACAGCCAGGATAAGGGGGCAAGAGATCGGGGAAGAACTCCAACTCCTCCAACCGCTCTCGTGCCCAGACCGCGTCTCAGTAAGTTTGCCATCATGTTGGATGGCTGGCGAGAGCGACGAGGGTTTCCGACATCAAGTGGCAAGGGAGGTCCGTGAGAGCCAGGAGAACATACTGCGGTTCTGCAGTTTACCAGCCAAACCTGCCAGTATATTGTCATAGTTGGCAAACTTAGAGGAGATTTCTCAAACCTAGAATCAGATAGGTCCTCAGACTTGAACTTTTCCTTACAGTTCAGTGGCAGTCTCTACTATCAAAAGGGATATAAGAGGGCTTGGTTTTCGGCGGTCTTTCGCGCCCTTGCTGGAGGAATAGATTTACGCCGGAGGCTACGGTCCTGATGACTCATTAGGTCGACGGGGAAAGGCAATGCCTTCAGAAGTTTTGGTTCCATCTTGGAATTTCCATGAAGTTCTTCAACCTGGGGATGCAAAGCTCTATTGAAACCCCTTCATGCAAATGAAGCTTCAGATTGAGGGAGTCAAACAAAAGAAGACATTATTTTCAGTTGCCTCACCACTTACCACCTGGTCAGTGAGATTCATTGGTTCCAATCGAGATTTAAGTCAATTGGTTTTAAAGGAGACGATGTCCACTTGAGGTGCTGGGTCTCTCCAACGGATCTGTTCTTAATAGAATGGCAAGTTCCTGGCACTCACCCCTGGCCCAAGTCCTTTCAATTGAAAGGTTTGGACGGAACATTCTGGGTCAGGAACCAGACCCAGGCCGGAGCTATGCCCTGTTAGGGCTCTGAAGCTTTCTACTTGGACAAGACTGCAGTTAGTCAGGAATGAAAGGTCTTGCGGGAATATAAATGGTATCGGTGAGGAGCATGGTCCGGATGGAAAAAGACTTTCACTTACCTTCTTCTTGGATGGTTCCACCATTCAAATCTCACAGCCATAAGGGTTGTCAGGAGTCCAGTGACCGCACAACCAGCGTGGTTAAAGCGCATGAAGTTCGGGGTTGTTGGCAACGTCAGTAGCCTTTCAAAGAACAGTGGCTCTGAAATATTATGAATGCCACCTATTGCAAAATAAAGTCATTCAAGGTTCGCCTCTCATTACCAACCGGAATAAGAACAGTGAAGAAGTCTTGCTGTTAAACTGGGACCTAAATGCACAGAGTGGAAGGTGGATTCAGACCCGATCTTGGGAAGAAGGAGGAGTACCAGGAACCAACCTAGGGCTGCCTTTAATGTATGGTTAGGAATAGTTTTATGGTAAAACAAAATTTTTAATTGTGTTTTTATGGTTGTGGGTAAGACTGAGACCGGGGAGTCTTCCCTTTCCATAGAATCTTTAACTAGTCACAATCCCCCCGGAGAAACAAAGGTCAGGTGGTTATGTTTTTGTCTCTTTGCTTCCTTCTTGAGGGCTACGATCTGGGCAGATGAGAGTGAGACATTCGAACCCGCTTGACAGATCGTCTGGAACTCTCCAGCCATATAGGTCTCTACCTCGTTGGAAACTACCAGTAAAGCAGAGTCCTGACTTGGGTGACAGTAATCACGAAGTCAGCTATGCTAAAAGGTAAGGAACCAAGATGTGTAATCATCTACATTGTTTTGTTTCTCAATCCTATGCTGTCTCTGCATCCTTCGCCAATGGTGCGAGGGACACACAGCTATATATATATCTGACAGGTAAGTTTCATATAAACAAAATGATATTTTAATGATAAAGGAGAAAGGTTTGAAAAAGGGAGGAGGAACCACCTGGCAGAGAAATTTTTGTGCCGAGTGCCCACCCTCCTCCCCTCAGGAGACAACGGCACTATGAAAATCTGAATGGAAAATGGGAATGGTTCACTCTGACCCGCCTCCCATCCCAGTGGAAATGGGCAACAAAACTCCCTCAACCTGACCGGCCACAGGGCAAGGGATGAAGCCCAAACTGTCGGACCATCGGAGAAAACAGCAAAATAGTATATATCTGCCAGGTAAGTATGAACAAACCTTATTTTATCATTAAAATATCATATTTAATCACAAACACAAAACAAAAAAAATAAAAATAGTAAAACTACACAGTTTCTCTTCACGTAAAAAAGTAATTATGGATAATTTTAGAGACTAAAGTCCATAGAAAAATTTGTGAATTGGTGAAAGTCCCCGACAGGCCAAAAGTAACAAAACAATATGTTCCACAAAAATTGGTGATAAAGTGAAGTGCAAAAAGTGGGGTCCACTGATTAGAAGATCTTGTACAAATTTTCTACTCAATCCTCCCCCCTTCAGGTGGATGGTACTTTTGCTGAATGAGTCTGAACCTTTAATTATTCCCAATATTTGACTGAACATCTTACTTTTAAGAAATATCTAATGAAAATTTCAAAACCCCACATGAAGATGGTATTAACTTAGAGACCTCATATATTTATAAGCCAGTGATAAAATCAGTGCAACCTGTTTTAGGTCATTTGTGCTTCCTTTACTAGAATACTATTCTCTGGTGAAAATGTCTGCTTCTGCGCAGAGGTTCATCTCTTTTAGATAAAGTGGTTTGAGGTGTAGGGTTTCTGTTTCCTAATATTAGCAGTTTTGACTTGGACTCTTTCGAGGTTGTCTCTTGTTTGTCACTTTTTCATAAGTTGTATTTTAATAGAGATCTTTCACATTCACAACTGATTTCTGATCCCCATTTCCTGCCAAGAGTAAATGGAATTTGCTGAACAACACCAATATGCAGTAAATATTCCTTGTTGTTGAACTTCTCAATTCCAGAGGTCCTTTATTCCTCATACCATTGGGCTGTAGAACAGTCTCCCTGAGATGTCGTGCAATTGGAACTTCAAAAGTTCAAGTGAAGATGCAATGCATTACTACTATAATGTTATTCTTGCAATTAATAAATTTTTATCTATTTATTAATATATTTTTTCTTTTTAATAAGTTGGATCTCTTCTTTCAGTACATACACCACCCTGCTTACAAACAAATTACTTTCAGGAGGGCCATTTGTACGTTTAATTGTTTGTAAGTTGGTTACTGTACTCTTCATGTATATCTAAATACAGTATGATATAAATCAATACAGTACTGTATGTTTTTTCATCCTAAAACACAGTACATTGTACATACAGTACTGTATGTACAGAATAGGCTCGCAAAACAAAATTTGAACTTACGGGTGGCAAAGAGGAGCGCTCTGAACACAATTTTAATTTGTGATCCCATTTGTTTGTACTGTATCTAAATGTTTGTTAGTTGAATGTTTGTAAGTAGGGTGGTGTCTGCATTTCCCTTTACCTTCTCCTTCTCTTACTTCTTAATGAGCACCATATTCTTGGGAAGCTTGAATTTCAAGTTAACGTCCCCTTTGGGCTTGTTCCATATTAATAGGTTTCATCTTTTGAATAATAATAATTCTGTTCCATAATGCAGACATACAACACACCATACAAATAACTTATGATCAACAGTACGTACTTCTTGTAATGGAAATAAACCAGGTTCACACACCTTTCAGTTCTTTAATGTGTCTTAACTTTCTGCATTCCAATCCTTGTAGGCCTCTTACACACTTCTGTCATCACTTCAGTTCTCAGATCTTTTACAGTCATGGAAATCTGTAATCTTAAACCATCACTCATCCAGTCTTTCAACCCATTTAAAACACTTTCAAACATCGAGTCACCACCTCCCTTACTGTCTTCAAAACAACCAA
Organism: Macrobrachium rosenbergii; assembly: GCF_040412425.1. NCBI lineage: Eukaryota > Metazoa > Arthropoda > Malacostraca > Decapoda > Palaemonidae > Macrobrachium > Macrobrachium rosenbergii. The sequence goes on from NC_089782.1 coordinate 3,156,262, forward strand.
GCCCTTAGATAAATATTCAGGACTTATAGTCTCTTCCATACTACCTTCCTCACTCACAGGTATTTGTAACGTAATATGAGCTATCACATTCCTTCCTCGTTGTACATACTCAATTACAAAATCAAACTCACTAAAATCCTCAATGGTCTGTGCTAATCTACTATTCACATTCTTCATATGTTGCAAGTAAACTAGTGGTTGATGATTTGTCTGCACAAAACCTCACTCCAGACAAAAACGGTAGCAAAGCTTTCAAGCAAAACCCCAATGCAGCCAACTCTCTCTTAATCACTATGTGCCTTAGTAAACTCCTTACTTACACATGCAATTACTCTATATCTCTGAATACCATTCACAACCTACCTCTGCATCAGGCATCCTCCTGTTGAATATCTACTCATGTCAGTGTACACTTTAAGCATTTGTGTATCCTGGGTTTAATCAGGGTTTGTCACCTCATCTTTAACTGTTTATATCTTTCTTTAATTCCAATCTTAGCACAATATTCTTTCTCCTCCCAGTCCACTCTGTTCACAGCTTAGTAATCCTTGAACAGTCTTTCATAAATTTCCTTTCAAACTCATTCAAACCTAAAGATCCACACAACTCAAGAACTGTCCTAGGCCTAGGAAACTCCCTTACTTTACTCACAAACTTCTTGGTCTTCTTCACTCCTGAATCACTTTTCACTCCATAATCTAGAAATTCTGCTTCATTCTTGAACTGTTCACACGTAGCCAGTCTAACCTTGCACCTACTTCTTCAAACTTACTATATCCACATGCTCTTCAGCAGTCTTTCTTGAAATCAAAATATCATTAATAATCACAAGTACCTGCTCTTTTGGAAACTCACTCAATACCACATTCATTGCACGTTGGAAAGCTGCAGGGGCATTAGCTAAGCCAAAACTCAGAATCTAAAATTGGATGTTTATGGCATGTCAGAAAAGTTGTCACAGGCCTGCTTTCCTCAGCTAGCAGCATCTAGTAATACCCCTCACCAGATCCAACTTGATATACATTTTCATTCCATTCATTCTATACTGTACACATATCCAGACAGTACAAGCATAGGAAAATGGTCTTTCATGGTTAATTCATTGAACTTCCAATAATAAATTGTGGTAGCCGTTTTGCATTGCATTTGTTAATGTAAAGTTAATGATATACTGCACATTGAATGTCCTGGTTCTCATTTTTGTTAGGATTAATGGGGTTTCATTGTTATTAAAGGTCTTGATATGGTGAGAGGGATCACCCCAACAATATGTTTGGCTTAATTGTTTTGAAAGTGCATTTGGCAAAGATTTAGAAATTGGACAAGTGTAGTAAGTACCCAATAAGAGATTGGTAGAAAGTTGTTAATGCTCAAGCACAAGCCTACACCATTCAGATAAACCCCTAGCCCTTAAAATCTCAAGGCTGTTGCCAATATTTATGAAGGACTGAAGTGCAATGTTTTAGACTGTTGGTGAAACTTGTTGTGCAGTCTGGCATTTGAAAGGTCTTCAATTAAAATTTACTCTTGCGGACAGGGGTTGTAAATGAGTTGGAAGAGTATGTAGCGGACAGGGTTGCAATGAAAGAAATAGTGTGCATTACTGGGCACATAAACAGTGATGAGAGCTAAACTTTACTGGTAGTGGACATGATTGCCTTTTGGAGTGTGCAAAGCTCCAGTGTTTGTTTGGTGAACATTGGATTCAGTGTATTACATACTGTTTAACTGGTTAGGATTTACAGGAAATACAGTACTGTACTTTTTTTAAAGCAGGAAAGTTTTTGTGATTATTAACATAAGCTTTACCAAGAAGAGAATACTAGTCAGACCTTGCTATGCATTGTTCATAGTACGGGCAGTAACCGAATTTTCGGTGCTGATATGCGCTGGTCTCTGGTTATCAATGCCAAACACCACTTATCGGTGATGCCTAATCCCTGGTTATTGGTGCCAGTAACCAGATATCGGTTATAGGCAATTTTCTGTTATCGTCATGCCGTCAGGAACAGAACCCCCCCATAACATGGGACTGCATGCATTATGTTGTGCGCTATCCATATTACTAAAAGAGTTGTCATGAGATTATCATAAGAGTAATTTATAAAGAAATTATCTGTAGGCTAGTGTATGATAATCGTCACAAATTAAATGAAAGAGAACTGATTGATTGTGTTCTTAGGTAGGTTTGTTCAGTGAATATTGTTTGCAGGAATTCAGATTTAACCTGTGCTGACAGTAAATTTTTGTAAATAAAACTAGCCCAAAATAAATCTTTAGGTTAAGTAGGGATTGTTTGATTCATTCCCCATAGCTGCTGAAATGAACCACTGCTCTTGCTGTACGCCTCTCAGTATTGTAATACACCTCTCAATATTGTAAACTGTTCCTAAGAGAGAGAAAAAAATGCTCATCCTCAAACTACCATCTGGCTTCCTCACAGGTACAGTCAGGCTGTTTTACTCTCTCTTACTTGGTTCAGTCACGCCTCGCCCTAACTCCTCACACTGTTCCTCTCTCTTTCATGACCAAGGGAGGAGAATGATGAGGCTTCTGATAGATAGGGGTATCATCTCTCAAGGTTATTCTGAACTTATTCTGAACTCAGGCAATTTAGCCCCACCAAAATCATTATCACCTCACCTTATCACTCACCTCCTCATCCACTACATGTCATACACTTTGCTTCTTGTGTCATTCACTTAGATCTTCATCTACGTTTACTTTCTCCCTCAACTCCTCATATGTCCATTCATTTTCTTCCATTTCCCCTACCAATACTGTACAGCTGTTCACAAACTGTACACATCTGTCATAAGCAATTACCAATATGTATACTCCTCCACCTCTTCTTTTTTACATCTGTATTTACCTAATAGTGAATGTTAGGATCATCCATATCCAGTATCCCATCACATTCATACGTGATTCGTCTTGCTTTCTAATCAGCTTTATCTTCATTCAACACAAACATATGCATGTCTTTTATGCTAATTCCCATTTTATTATTATTAAGTTATTATTATTTTTTTTTTCCTATCAGTCACCCTATTCGACTGGGTGGTATTTATAGTGTGGGGTTTCGGGTTGCATCCTGCTTCCTTAAGAGTCCATCACTTTTCTCACTGTGCACTTTTTCGAATAGCACACTCTTCTGCATGTGTCCTGGAGCTACTTTAGCATCTAGTTTTTCCAGGTTCCTTTTCAGAGATTTTGGGATTGTACCAAATGTTTCTATGATTATTGGTACAATTTCCACTGGCATGTCACATATCCTTTGTATTTCTATTTTCAGGTCTTGATACTTATAAAGTTTTTCTCTTTCTTTTTCATCTACTCTGGTGTCCCATGGTATTGTGACATCAATGAGTGCTACTGTCTTATTGACTTTGTCAATCAGCAGCAAGTCTGGTCTATTGGCACATATCACCTTATCTGTTCTGATGCCATGGTCCCAGAGGATCTTTGCCTGATCGTTTTCTATCACTCCCTCAGGTTGGTCTTCATACCACTTATTACTGCAATCTAGCTGATGTTTCTTGTACAGGCTCCAGTGGAGGGCTTTTGCTACTGAATCATGCCTCTTTTTGTGATAGTTCTGTGCAAGTGCCAGACATTCACTTGTTATGAGGTTTATGGTCTCGTCTTTCATATGGGTGAGATGTTACTTCCATCTGTTGTTCTTTAGACATATCTGGTTCTTAGGGCCTGATCTTGTGCTGCTGTTAGCATTCCTTCTGTTTCCTTCTTGAGTTCTCCCCACTGCACGCTGTAGCCATTGCCATGTTTCATTGCTGGCCAGTTCTTTAGTCTGTCTCATGTACTGTCTGTGCATTGGTTTGCTGTAACATTGCTCTGTTCTGTTTTTCATTCTCCTGTCTGTACATTTCTGGGTCTTCATCTACTTTTATCAGTCCTTCTTCCCATGCACTCCTTAGCCACTCATCTTCACTGGTTTTCAGATATTGCTTCATTGCTCTGCTCTCAATGTTGATGCAGTCTTCTATGCTTAGTAGACCTCTCCCTCCTTCCTTTTGTGTTATGTATACAGGCAGTCCCCGCTTACCAGTAGCATTGGTTAACATTAACAATGTTTCAGTGTTATGGCGCTTGGCTAGCGACATTGTTAAGCATATGTTCGGCTCCGATCTCTGGTTAACGGCACTGTTAAGTGGGGATTTCGGTACTGATCTCTGGTTAACAGTGCCGTTAAGTGGGGATTTTGGCGCCGATCTCTGGTTAACAGCGTTGATATCCAGTTAACGGTGCCATTAAGCAGGGTTTTTGGCACTGTCGCTGATTTTCGGTTAGTGGCGATTTTCAGTTAGTGGCACTCGGCCAGGGACAAAACTCCCACTGTTAACCAGGGACTGCCTGTAGCCTGTCAGTATTTGTTCTTGGGTGTATTGCTTTGTATATTGTCATATGTTTCCTAGTTTCTGGTCTGTGCTGCAGAGTTCAGCTTTCGTCCACTCCACTACTTCCGCACTATATTTGATTACTCGTACTGCCCATGTGTTTATGGCTTTCGTCATGTTTCCAGCATTGAGTTTTAACTTGAGTATCGCCTTAAGTCTCTGCATATATTGTTTCCTGATCATATCCTTCATCTCTTGGTGTTTTATATCCTCCCCTTCTATATTCCCAGGTACAGTAAGCCCCCCGGATTCGCGTTCTCACAGTTCACGGACTCAGCGATTTGCGGAATTTTCTGTGGAACCCATGTATAAATTATTCATGGGAAAACTCGTCCATTCTGTATTCTGTATTTTTATATTTTTGTGTCTAATTACTGCCCTGTACCTCCTTATACATTTTATGGTAAAATATTGATATACAGTACAGGTTGACCATCACTAATCCGGCATCATTGGGACCTAGAGAGTGCCGGATTAGCCATTTTGCCGGATTAGCCATTTATTAGGCTAGAATACACGAAACCCAGTAGCTAAGCACCTCATCTTAGAATTAAAATATCCCATAAATCAGTACAAGTTGGTTAATAAAGAAAAGACAGTTATCAAATACAGATAGTGCTCGAGTTACGATAATTCGACTTACGATATTTCGAGTTTACGATGGGGTTAGCAATTAATACCGGTACAAAAATATTTAGGAAATATTTTTAAATTTCGCTCAGGCGCAGGCAGCAAGCACAATCAGGCAGCGAGAGAGACCAACTTACAATAGAAAAACTTCTTTTCCTCCATCTCTTTATTCCATATGCTAGTTAAAAAAATAAAAGCGAATGATAAAAGTATTATTAGTAACGTTATGCTCTTGTGTAAATGCGTACAGCCATAAGCAACCGAATGGGAAACTGTTGTTTTGCTAATAATCGTATCGGTCGGATAACAACTGTTTTGCTTTTATTTCAACCATTGTATGGTAATACACAATTACTATACTTATGTTACAAATGATGTTAAGTACTGTACAATAGGACTGATATATTTTTTACGCTATACCCTTATTCGCTTTGGAGAAAAGATCGGCAGGGAAATATACTGCTACAGTAACTTTAAGCTGCATGTTGTAGCTGAAGCTGAGAAAACAATGTTCAAGCTGCTAATGACTATAAATTATCGTGCATCGGCAACGTGGATGAAACTCTACTGTAAATAAAACTGGAGAGATTGTATTTTAATCAAAACTACGGGGCATGAAAGAATACAAATTACTACTGTTTTCAGGCCGATAAAAGATAAATACGTAAAGCTAGTATTATGATGAAATCAAGAGAAAATAGCGAACGGAATCTTGATTTTTTTTACACAAAACAAACATGCCCCCAAAACGGCCAGCCGCGATTCCCGCGAACGTCATATATTAACGAAAAAAATAGCTAGGTTAATTTAACAACGAGTCGTATGTAAGTTATATTTCTACTTAAAAACACTTGGTATAACGAAAAATATCCGTGTCCCAAATAAATAAAGTATCCATATTCATTTACGCTAACTATAAGCAAGAAAAGCTCTTTGAACTTTGTTAAATGCGGCGAAATAAACACCCCGACAGTGATTCCATAAACAAAAACATTGATCGCAAAATATAATACAAAAGCAATATGAGAATATACGCAATTGGAAACAATGTAGTAAAGCATAACTTTTTAAAAGATCCATGAAAAAGATGCACATTTGTTATGTTGATGTTTGTATAATACTGTTAATATGTGAATAGAGTTCAGTATAATGTAGGCTAGGCTACCAGTTTGTTGATGCAGCACACTGCGCCACCAAATCAAAGCGGCCGGCGAGCGAGATAGCGCAGCGACCTGGGAAATTTGAAAATTAGTGCGGGGAACATTAGAAATTACTCTAGCCAAAATTTGTGCCGGATTACTGATTGTTCCGGACTACTGATTGCCGGATTAGTGAGTCAAGAAATTTTATGAGAAGATTAATAACATTAAATAATAATTCTCTCTCTCTCTCTCTCTCTCTCTCTCTCTCTCTCTCTCTCTCTCTCTTGCTGAGATATATGTTTGTTTTTTTGTTTTGTATGATAAATAAATGATTAACTATTTCAAATATTAATATTAATGTGCTAAACACAACAAAATATCAGTTCATTAAAGAAAATATAGTGACTTAGTAAGATTTTAGTTCAATATAAATTCTTTCCCTCTTCTTTTTCTGAAAGGTTTGGAGCGAGGGTAGGTGAGGGTTGTAACCTGTCAAATATGTCAAATATCTTGACATACTGACCGCAAGGGTAGAAAGTGTTGCCACTCAGTGGTCAAGTAAATGTTGCCACTTAGTGGCCAAGTACTCTGCGAAGGATACTGAAAAATCTCTCTCTCTCTCTCTCTCTCTCTCTCTCTCTCTCTCTCTCTCTCTCTCTCTCTCTCTCTCTCAGGTATGTATCGGTGCTGATAAGCGGAAATTGGTGCCGAAAATCACTGATTTTTGTTGCTAGACAAGTGCTGTAAAACTGGATTGCCGATAACCGAGGACTGCCTGCATTCACAGGGGTTTGTGGTACGCATCCTCTGTGAATATGGAGGGTTTACTGTATTTGTATCCTGTCTCATCTATGTGTTTGATGCTATTCTCATCAGGTAGCTTTATCCCCTCAGTCCTTGTCACTTTGCTGCCTTTTCGTATGTTAACCAAGGCGCATTTTTATATTCAAAACTCCATCCTCATGTCTGCAGATACAATCCTTACAGTCTGGATTAGGGTATCTATTTCCTTGATGCTCTTACCATACAACTTGATGTCATCCATGAACATCAGATGGTTAATTCTGTTGCTTCCTTTCTTGAGTTATTATTATTATTATTATTATTATTATTATTATTATTATTATTATTATTATTATTATTATTATTATTATTATTCCTATTCAGATGGTGAATCCTATTCAAATGGAAAAAGCCCACAGGGGCCAGTGATTTGAAATTCAAGCTTCCAAAGAATAAGTTGTTCATTTGAAAGAAGTAACAGAAGGTACTGTAATAAGAAATACAGAAAGAAGAGATCAGTTATTAGAAAAAAAAAGTGAATTGACAGATTGATAAATAAATAGATAAAATGTAAGTAAATTATTAAAATGCATGGAGAATTGTTTTAGGGTAGTAATGCATTGGGTCTTTCACTTGAAGTTTTGAGGTTCCAGTTGCATAACACCCTTAGGGAGACTGTTCCATGGTCCAACTCTGTGAGGAATAAAGGACCTCTGGAATTGGGAAGTTTGACAGAGAGGCACATTTACTGCATATTGGTGCTGCTGTTCAGCAAATCTGGCTGCTCTCAGCAAGAAAAGGGGATCAGGGATCAGTTGTAGATGTGAAAGATTTCTGTTAAAATACAACTTATGAAAAATTGACAAACAAAAGTTCATACCATTCCAGGCCATAACTGTTAATGTTAGCAAACAGAAACCTACCATCACGAACACGCTATCTAAAAGAGATAAATCTCTGGCAGGAGCAGATCTAGACCGGAAAACAGTATTTTAGGAGAGGAAGGACAAATGACGCTAAAGGAGGTTGTGGTGATTTTATCACTGTTATAAATATAGGAGGCCTTATGTATAATGCCTAACTTTAGTGCAGCATTTGCAGACACTTTCATTTGATGTTTCTCGAAAGTAAGATGTGAGTTGGAAGTTACAACAAGTATAGTTAAAACTTGAGACTCATTCAGCAGAGTCCCATCCACTTGAAGTGGAGATGGGGTGGAAAATCAGTACGAGGTCTACTAATCAATGGTGTTTTTGTTTCACTGGAGCCTCATACCCCACTGACTACACCCTTCATGAATCCGCTCCATGTCATGATTGAGACTAAGTGCAACTTCATTTCTCATAAATGGAGACTACTACACCCACAAGTGTTGCATTGTCAGCATAATGAACAATCTGGTCAAAACTACTCCAGAGGTGAAGCAGTCTTTGAGATTGCCATGGTCTCCTCTGGTACAGGGCTTCACGACCAAACTGAACACCTTGTGGCTGGTGTGGAAAGTTCCCTCGCAGCCTTGAGGTGACACAAGTTGCTGCCTACCTTGACAGGTGAAATACAACCTCAGAGAGGACTCCTTTGTTATTCCTAACACTTGCAGGTTTTGCAATAATACACCCATGGAAAGATTCAAACAGGAGGGTGTATGGCTCAATAGCTCCAAGGTTGAACATGAAGTTAATGTTGGTGAGGACCATTCGGGCAATCTCCTGGCTCGACTGATGTCAAGGAGCTTGCTAATTGCTAAATGGGATTAAGGAGGTTCTTCCAGTGGAGAGGTGTCTAGTCATTAGGAGCTTCTTAGTGCCATCAGGTAAGGTGTTCTCCTACATTGTCAGGCAGGTGGGACTTATCTAGGTCAGCGTAATCAGGAAGAGGAGAAGGCTTCCATTCATTGGTACATAAGCAGATCTCTCAGGAGAGCTGGCTAAACTTGCATAAGAGCCCACTTGTTGCCTCGATTTACTACTTTCTGCCGGAATTGGTTCAGAGGGCCATAAAAATCAAGAGGGAGGACTCAAGAAAGACATTGTTTTCTCAGGCTCTGTCTCCAAAACAGGTGCAACCCTCTCCCCCCCCCCCTTGGGCTTAGGGAGCAGACCTTCAGCCCACATCATGCAAGGACCATCCAGTCCAGTGTCAGATGTACCTTCCCTCAACCAAGGTACCATCTTCAGAGGCAAAATTAAGAAGTGGCTTCAAGGTGGCAATAGTGGTGCTCAGTTGCTTTGGCCCACGCGTCCATCCCAGAATAGACAGAGGAGCAAGCCAGGTGAGAGGATAACACCCCTCTCCCCTCCTGATCTGCCATATGTGGGTGGGAGCCTAGCTTACAAGTGGATGGTGTGGCAGCATTAATGGGTGGAATAGTGGACAGTCACAATCCTCAGGCAGGGCTACTGACTCCCCTTTGGGACAATGAAGCCTCTCCTCTCCCCGACACCGATTCCATTCATGTCATACCTGACTGAAGCACCCAAGTGGAGGTCCCTGGGGGAGGAAGTTGAAACCATGCTTCAGAAGGGAGCTGCAAAAGTAGTGGAGGAATACTCGCTAGGGTTCTATTGCCAACTCTCTCTGGTGGAGAAATCCTAAAGGGTGTGTGGCCAATCAGAGATCTCTTGGTGCTGAACCACTTCCTGCAGAAGATGCCACAGTCAGTCCTAGTGTCCATCATACAGGGAGACCTCATGATCTGGATAGACCTGAAGGATCCCTACTTCCATGTACTGATCCACCAGGCCTCAAGGAAGTATCTGAGGTTCATCTCCTGGTGCCTGATGTACCAGTTCAAAGCTCTCTGCTCAGTCTGGTAATAGCCCCACAGGTCTTCACCCGAGTCCTCTAACTAGTGTCTGCCCCAAGTGGGATACGTCTTGGGTGTTACCTCGATGACTGGCTGATCCTAACCCTGTTAGTGGAGAAGGTGGAGAAAGACGGGGACAGGATCTTGGCACTGTGCCAAGAGCGGGGAGTGGTAGTGAACAGGACCAAGTCTGGTCTGTCCCCAGGAGGAACATCAGGTACTTGGGAATGTGTGTGGTATGGAAGGCCTATCCATCACAGGAAAAATGCTAATCTCAGATGGATTACAGAGACCTTCCTGAAGGAGATCTTCCACCCAGCGAGGCTGTGGTAAGTCCTCATAGGTCCCCTGGTCTCCCTCGAGAAACTGGTCCCCAGAGGAAGATCCCACATCCAGTCCCTTCAGTGGCAACTAATGGAGACTTGGATCTGCCCAGAGAAGGACCTGTCCCAGAAGATTTTGGTGATGGACAATGTGAAGGAGGACCTTTGGTGGTTGGTAGATCCAACCAACCATCTGCAGGGAGTGTCACTCAGCAAACCCCCACCAGATGCTGGTATTCTCTGTCACCTAGAGATGAAGGTAGTCTGGCTGGCACTGTAGCACTATCCAGGACCAGCTAGCAAGACACAAAGTTGTCGAGATGAGTGACAACACCACAATAGTACCCAACATCAACAAGCTAAGAGGAATGACCTCTCCAGAGTTGTGTGACCTGGCATTGAGGATGCATGACTGGTTGGAGGTGATAGCAGTAGACCTGACAGCTAGGTACATTCCGGGGAGAAGAAATGTTGTAGCTGACCAGCTCAGCAGAAACAACCAGGTAGCAGGGAGCAGGTTGTCTGTAAATCAGGAAATGGTAAACAGCATGCTGGAAACCTTCAAGGGTCTGATTCGCGACCTCTTCACAACAGCCAGGAATGACAAGTTGCCCCTGGACTGCTCCCCAGTCCCAAACCCAAGAGCTGTGATGCAGGATGCCTTTCAAAATTCATGGGACGACATGGATGTCTACATCTTTCCCCTCTTATTCAGCTGAGAAGGGCCCTCAGTAGACTCTTCAACTCCCAGAGCCTCTGAATGACATCAGTAGCCCCTCTGTGGCCCCAGACGGAGGGGCATGCAGATCTGGGCTTAGTGGTGGACGTACCAAGAGAACTTCCACAGATGCCCACTCCTCTGGTGCAGGAACACAATAGAAAGTACCACTGGGCAGTGAGCGCCCTCCCCCTACACAGCAGTTCCTCAGAAAGAATTGATTTTTAAAGGGGACTGTGGACATGATCTCTGACAACCTACGGATCTTCCTCCAGCTTGGTGTACCAAGGGAGGTGGTCAGTTTTCTATGACTGGTACGTCAGAGGAGTCGTGATCCACTCAAGACCTCTGTAAAGGAGGTGGTGGACTCCCTGGTGTACCTGCAGCAAGTAAATGGTCTCTTGGTAACAGCTGTCAAGGATAGTCCTCTCCCAAGTCTTCCGACCGAGGGGCATAGACCTGTCCAGTGCCTGGGATTTATCAGTTCTGTTAAGGGGTTTCCAGCAGAAGTGCCCCCTTAGGGAGGTGAGGGCCCACTAGTGAGGCATGGCAAGTGTCCTGGCCAACCTATGAGGATCCCATACAAGCCTTTGAAGAAGGCATCTGACAGGGATCTGACACTGGAGACATTCCTGCTGGCTCTAACCTCAGCCAAGAGTGTTTGGGAGCTTCACGGCCTATCATATGACATTTCCCACCCAGAGGGGTAGGCCTCCTTATCCTTGCATTTTCTCTGAGGCTTTCTGGCCAGGGCACAGGACCCTTCTGTTCCAGACCTCAAGTTTGAGAGGTTCACCATCCCTTCCCTGAAGGACTTCATCTGTAGTGACAGGGAGGAAATGCTTCTGTGTCTGGTCAGAACCATGAGACACTATCTGAAAACAATAGCTGCCCCCCCCCCTCACAGACCAGAGTGTAAGTGGCTGTCCATCAGTATCAGAAGATTAAAAAAGAGGTTTTTAAAAATACTATATCCTTCTGGCTTAAGGAAATGATCATCAGGGTCTACAGTGCCAAGGAAGGAGGGAGACACTCCCACAATATCAGTGGCGCAGTACCGTAATCAGTGGTCTAAAAGAAGAACCACTCAGTCCTGCAAGTCCTGAAGGCAAGTGGTGTGAGGGCTCTTCTTGTAAGGTAATAGGGTCAGTTGATGGGAACATAGCAAGAATGTGGTGAGTACTTGATACAGGTTCCCCAGTGGTGATATTTCATCAGTGGCCTGAGTTAGGTAGGGAGAAGTCATGCACGCAGCTCTGGCACCACTACGGCACACCGACCTGCTACGCAGCAGTGAGAGAGAAAGGCCTCCCCTCCCTCCTACCTAAGGTTGAGGTTTTATTTCTCCAAGGTATACAAATTATAGCTTTTATAAAGGAAGTAACCCTCCTCTGCTACCCCTCATAGTTCTGATCTCTCCTGTCTGGGGAAATGTGACAGTTGTGAATGGGCTGGTACACAGTGGTTGAGGTAGGCTGACTCAAATCATGTAATACAGAGGCCTACCTGATGGGATTTAGTTTTTACTAGTTAGCCAGTGACAGCTGAAGCACACCTTGTACAAGGAACCCTCCATTTATGGAAGCTATTCGGTATATTTTTTGTTTCAGACGAAAACCAAGAAACACCAGTGAATGTGTCCATACTTCACAATATAATTGGTAGTAATTGTTAAATGTACAAAAATTACTATAGTAATGTATCACTAGTTCAGTGTTTAGTCATTGGTGATAGGCTGTCACATTTTTCTACAAATGTGAGTCTCTAGAAATGCTTTCATGTAAATCATCATGAAAATGTGAATGGCTATGTAATTTACTAGGGTGTTGTTTTTTTATTTGTATTGCATATAGGACTTATCTGTATCAATAGCGTAATATTGCTTGAGTAGTGTTATTAGATCTGAGTAAACTTTTAACATTTGTTATTGCCTTTACAGCCTAATTATGTTGGGATCATCAATGTTGCAATGAAGCTGAAGGAGGTGATTGAAAGAAGTTGTCAGTTTGTACATCGTGTTGCTCACCATAAGTATGGGAAGGTTCCAGAGTTGAAACTGTCAGGCCATGTAAATGCTGTTTTTCCATATATTGAATGTAAGTAGTTTACTTTTAAGTGCAGTCACTCCTCTATAATCATGATAGTTAGGTTCCTGGACCCCTTATGTTAGTGGAAAATAGATGTTATTTGATAAACCCTTGATAACTAAAAACCATTTAGAGCAATAAAAAAATGCCTATACAATATATATTATTACAGTACTGTATTTAACTTTGATAATATATATACTGTATATTCATTATATAGTATTCCTCCAGTTATTTGCAATAATATGTGCTAGGCCTTGTGCGGATATTGAAACTGCCGATACGATGTAAACATCCTACAAAAAACCAAACTGCAGTGTACTGTATATGAAATGTATAAAAAATATTTATTCTACAAAAAACCAAACTGCAGTGTACTGTATATGAAATGTATAAAAAATATTTAACATTGAAACTCACTCACTCATTCTCTCTCTCTCTCTCTCTCTCTCTCTCTCTCTCTCTCTCTCTCTCTCTCTCTCTCTCTCTCTCTCTCTCTCTCTCTCTTAAACCTACCTGTGAACAATGCTGAAACTTTTACATGAACCAGATTTACAAAAAAGAAAATTTTTTATAGAGAATAACCAAGAGAGAGAGAGAGAGAGAGAGAGAGAGAGAGAGAGAGAGAGAGAGAGAGAGAGAGAGAGAGAGAGAGAAGCAAGCAAATGCACAACAGTGAATGCATGTGCATATGTATACACATGTTGATTTTACATTGAACAGGTAGCCACCATTTTGTATTGCATTTGTGTACCTCCATAGTAAAAATCTAATAAGCATTTCATTCAGATTTGTGTGTGTGCAGGGCTAATTAAAGATGTCTTACAGCAGTGTTATGTATTTTGTATGGAATAATCCAAAACATGTGGTAAGCTACTGCAGCTTAGGCTTTTGTATATCATTGGTTGAAACCAGTGGTAAATATGTAATGCAATACACTTACTGATTACTAGTTATGTTAATCACAGTCCTTATCATGCACTGTATATCATGTACATACTTTGAATATGAGCAATTTGGAGAAACAAGGTGATGCTGCCAAATTCTTAAGGTTATGAAAGTCAACCTGTGGGAACTCAAGGTTTAAAAGAAAGAGAGAGAGAGATACAAAACTCCAATTGTCATTACCTTTGAAGGCTTAAAAAAGTAGTATAGGTAGTCCTTGAGCTATGATGTTTTCGAGTTTCAATATTTCAAAGTTACGTTGGCTATACCGGTTACAATATTTTCGAAGTTACGATGAAGATACCAATACGACATATTTTAAATCTCGCACAATGGGCTCAGGCAGCAGCGTACGGTATGACGCATTGCCCGTGAGGCTGGGATGTGCGAATCTCTTGCCCTGACCGATCCCTCACTCATGCTCTCCATCTATGGAGTAAAGTTGTGTCAGTGTTAATGTGTGATTTTTGTCTGTTTTAAGCTGTTTAAAATACAAATTTGTGTAAGATCATTGTCTTCTAAATGCCAAATGAATTTCCTGCTGGTGGTGTGAAGAAGAAGAGGCATTCCATCACTTTAGAGCAGAAAATGAAAATGATGAACCGGCATGCCATGGAAAAGGCAGTCACGGCCATCACATGTGACAAGCGTCTATCACAGTCAACGGTATCCACCATCATTAAGGACGAGATGGATAATGGATGCTATAAAGGCATCTGCTTCAATGCATTCGACAGTTATAACAAAGAATAGGTCAGGGCCTTGGGAAGAAATGGAGCAGTTACTGGTCACATGGATGGAGGACCAAATGCAAAAGCATATGCCACTCAGCCTCTTGACCATTCAAACAAAATTGTGCTTGCTTTTCGAGGAACTAAAGAAAAACTACGATGATACCCACATCAAAGATTTTGTAGCAAGTTACAGATGGTTTCAGTGTTTCAAAACCCACCATAATTTTCATAGTGTGAAAATTAGCAGTGAAGCAGCAAGCGCTGATGCTGAAGGAGGCGCTAAATTTAAGGATGCTTTGCATAAGATCATCGTTGATGAAGGGTACCTGCTGGATCAAATCTTCAATGTCAACGAAACAGGACTGTATTGGAAGTGGATGCCTGAATGGTCCTACATCCACAAAGAGGCAAAAACAATGCCCATGTTTAAGACATACAAAGATCGACTGACTCTTCTGCTTGGGGGAAATGTGGCTGGGTATAAACTTAAGCCATTCATGATTTATCAGTCCGAAAACCCAAGGGCATTAAAAAGAATCGGCAAGGTCAAATTTTTTCCATTTATCATGATTTATATGAAAATATTTCAAAACTGATAAAAGCTACAACCATGAGTTATTTTCTTGTGCAGTACCGTCATAATAAGAAAGCATGGATGACAGCAATTCTGTTCGAAGACTGGTTTGTGTATTGTTTTATTCCAGAAGTGAAAGAGTATTGTAGAGAAAACAGCATCCCCTTCAAAATTTTTCTGATTCTAGACAATGCTCCTGGCCACCCTCAGCACATCGGAAAGATTAACGACAACGTAAAGTTGTGTTTCTGCCACTAAACACAACTTCTCTCATACAACCCATGGATCAGGGTGCTGTGGCTACATTGAAGGCCTATTATCTTCGTAACATGTTTGCTCAAGCCGTTCAGTCTATGGATAATGAGGAGAAAGATCTCAGAACTTTCTGGAAGGAATTCAGTGTTCTGAACTCCATTATGAATATTGGAAGGGCATGGAAGGAGGTGAAGAAAGAGTGTATGAATGGGGTTTGGAAAAATCTGCTAGAAGTGTATGTGAACTCATTTGAAGGTTTTGATAGGGATGAAGAGGTTGTGAAAATTAATAAAAAGATCTTGACATGCAGAAGAAGAGAAAAAGAGCTGAAGAGGAATAGGAAATTGAAGAAGAGCCAAAGCAAAAGTTTATGACAAAAGCATTGGCAGAGGTATTTGCCTCATTTGAACATGGACTGAAACTTTTAAGTGAAATGGATGGGAACATGGGACGGTTTGCTAAAGATGAGAGAGCACGTCAAGAGTGTTGCATGTTACCGAGTCATTTATGAAGAATACGCACTGAAGAATGAAAAAAATGCACAGTGCAACCTACAGTGGATTACTTCTTTAAGAAAATGACTCAAGTGCCAATGCCTTCCACCACCCTTTCCCCCTCATCAGAGCCTCGATCCTCTGCATCTCATGACAGCTCTTTCCTCGAAACACCTGAACTAACAGAAGAAGAAATACTATCTGAAGAGGAGTGAGTTGATAATCCAGCTGCTTTATCCTCCCCTTCATCTTCTGGAATCTTGGTGAGTACCCTTTACAGTACACGTCTGATTCTTGTTTGTGTTATTCAGTTTCTTTTTACTTAAATTATCATAAGTCAATCTGCATTGAACCTCCAGAATTAGCTGATGTTATTAATTACTATACCCCATATGTATAGAGTATACTGTATGGTATAGGCTAGGCTACCATATATGTATACTATATACCGTAGTGTAGGCTAGGCTAATTCTAATTTGTGTTTTTCAGTATCTCTTTGTACTAAATTATCATGAATTAATCTGCATGAACCTGCAGAATTAGCTGATATTAATAACTGCTCTACCGCGATATGCTTTTTCCAACAAATGATGGGGTTTTTGGAACCTAACCCCATTGTAAATAGGACAATACTATACACACACACACACAGGCACTGATCTCCCAGTTGTTTACGGCGTGGGTTCTGTTCCCGGCCAAGTGTATTTAACTGAAAATCAGTGAAAATAGCGCTAATACTCCGAATAGCAGCGCCACTAACTGGAGATCAGCGCCGCTTACTGGAGATTGGTGCCGAAAATCCAGTGAATGGTTAACAGCGTTACTAAACAACCGCCGTAAAACCAGATCGCTGTTAGCCCTTAAACGCCGAGCATCTATTTACAAAAGTGTCTCCCATATGCCGGCAGGGTTTGAGAGTTAGTGCCGAAGCGGAAAGAAAGTTTTTTTTAAAAATCACAGCATGCTTAGTTTTTGAGATTAAGGGTTCATTTTTGGCTCATTTTTTTGTCATTGCCTGAAGTTTAGTATACAACCATCAGAAATGAAAAAAATATCATTATCATATATAAATATTGGAATATATGACAGCGCAAAAAAAATTTCATATATAATTGTATACAAATCGTGTTGTGAGCAAAACAGTTAAAGCTAATGAGTTATTTTTTTTTTCATTGTATTGTACACTAAATTGCGATGATTTTGGTATATACCAAATTGTAAAACGATCAAAGCAACACAGAGAAAATATTATCACAAAATGATGCATGAATTCGTAACGTGCGGACATAAAAAAAGGTTTTTTCAAAAATTCACCATAAATCAAAATATTGTGCTAGAGACTTCCCGTTTGTCGCGAAATGAAGGTAAATGATTGAATATTACTAGAATGTAAGAGTTTTAGCATATAATTGCAGTTTTCGACTATTTCGGTCGAGTTAAATTTGACGGAAGGTCAAATTTTTTCTATTTATCGTGATGTATAAGAAATTATTTCAAAACTGATAAAAGCTACAACCATGAGTTATTTTTTGTTGAATTCTACATGACATTGCACACATTTTCATATATAAAACTTTATGTAACAACCAATAGAGAACGGTGCAAAAATTACGACAAAGTGACTTAAAGAATTTCCGAGACGTTCGGCCGAGTTAGCGTGCACGGATGTAAGGAAAAAGTTTTGTTCAAATATTCACCATAAATCAAAATATTGTGCTAGAGACTTCTCGTTTGTTGCAAAATGAAGATAAATGATTGAATATTACTAGAATATAAGAGTTTTGGCTTACAATTGCATTTTTTTACCATTTCGGTCGAGTCAAAGTTGACCGAAGGTTGAATTTTTGGCACTTATCGTGATTTATATGAATATATATCAAAACTGATAAAAGCTACAACCATGAGTTATTTTTTGTTATATTCTACATGAAATTGCACACATTTCCATATATAAAACTTTATGTAACGGCTAATAGAAAACGGTGCAAAAATTACGGCAAAGTGACTGAAGAATTTCTGAGATTTTCAGCAGAGTTAGCATGCTCGGATGTAAGGAAAAGGTTTTTTTTTAAAATTTACCATAAATCGAAATATTGTGCTAGACACTTCCCGTTTGTTGCAAAATTAAGGTAAATGATTGAATACTAGAATGTAAGAGTTTTAGCTTACAATTGCATTTTTCGACCATTTCGGTTGAGTCAAAGTTGACTGAAGGTTGAAATGTTGGCACTTATTGTGATTTATATGAAAATATTTCAAAACTGATAAAAGCTACAACCATGAGTTATTTTTTGTTGTATTCTACATGAAATTGCACACATTTTCATATATAAAACTTTATGTAACGGCTAATAGAAAATAGTACAAAAATTATGACAAAGTGACTAAAGAATTTCTGAGATTTTCAGCAGTTAGCGCGTGTGGACGTAAGGAAAAAGTTTTTTTCAAAAATTCACCATAAATCGAAATATTGTGCTAGAGACTTCTCGTTTGTTGCAAAATTAAGGTAAATGATTGAATATTACTAGAACGTAAGAGCTTACAATTGCATTTTTCGACCATTTCGGTTTAGTCAAATTTGACTGAAGGTTGAAATTTGGCACATATCATGATTTATATGAAAATATTTCAAAACTGATAAAAGCTACAACCATGAGTTATTTTTTGTTGTATTCTACATGAAATTGCGCACATTTCCATATATGAAACTTTATGTAATGGCTAATAGAAAACAGTGCAAAAATTACGACAAAGGGACTAAAGAATTTCTGAGATTTTCAGCAGAGTTAGCATGTGCGGACGTAAGGAAAAAGTTTTTTTCAAAAATTCACCATAAATCGAATTATTGTGCTAGAGACTTCCAGTTTGTTGCAGAATGAAGTAAATGATTGAATATCACTAGAATGTAAGATTTTTTGCCTACGCAAAAAAAACAAACATGCTAACACTTGCACAATTTCAGCAAAACACGAATGCGTCAAGAAATCGCTCTCTGACGATGCGTCGCTGATGCTTTCTAGTGGGAGAAGAAAGAAATTCGCGCATTCGCATCTGGGTCACGCTTGTAAACAAAACAACAGCGTGATCTGTGAACTCCCAGCATCCCTCAAGGCACGTGATTTAAAATTTTTCACAAACTAGGCCTATAAGTATTTTTCCGTGAATATTTAAAAAAACTTTTTGTAGTCGACGTATTTTACATCCACTCGGCACCCGACAGAATTTTTGTAGACGTAAAATATGTCCAGTCGGCGTTAAAAACCAGTAAGCAGGGGTTAACTGTGTGATGCCACCAGTATATATAGGGACTGCCTGTATATACTGTGTATATATATATATATATATATATATATATATATATATATATATATATATATATATATATATATATATATATATATATATATATATATATATATATATATATTATATATATATATATATATATATATATAAAATATATATATGTGTGTGTGAAATATTCTATATATAAAACATAATTCCATCAAATATAAGGAGCCCATAAAAATGCCAAAATGGAGCCCATAAAAAGCCAAAATGCTATATTTCAGAGATGAACTGTAACACTTCTCATTCATTACTTGCTTGAAGAGACACATTTGGTCTCTGAAATAAAGCATTTACTTCCTACATTTTGGTGTTATGTAAACAGTAAACCGCTTGTATTCGAGGGAGATGCGTACTGCAACCCCCTTGAATACCTAAAATCCATAAAGACTTAAAACTCCTCTAAAAACACTTAGAACTGTCTAATTTGGTAGTGTAAACACAAAAAAACTAAAAATGCTTATACCTGAGTATTTTAATAGTTTTATTATGAAAAGTGCATTTATTCATGAAAATACAGTAATTAGTGAATATATCTCAGTGAAAAATACCACGAATGGGCGAATTTTCCGCCAATAATGGGTATACAGTGAACCCCCCGTTTTCGTGGGGGATGCGTCCCACACCCCCCCGCGAATAGGTCAAATCCGCGATTGCTTACAACGCCTCTCTAAAAATGCTTATACCTGTCTACCATGAAGGGTCAAACACCAAAGTATGCCTAAAAATACCAGCCTACATCAAATATACATTAAACTATTACCTTATTACTGTATTAATCTTTGAAATGATACTATTAATATAATTTCCAAGTCATCTTAAACATTTTATCATTACATTTATACATACGTACTGTATGGCTTACAGCTGTAGGTGAAACTAATCCAGTCCCCCCTACATATTCAGCCACACATTTTCTTTCATACAGTCATAAGCCGTTCCGTTTTCTTTTCAGGGGGAACCATTGGTATTTACGTATACAGTATGAAATTCACAAAAAAGAGAGAGACAAAAATTTAAAAACGTATGCACATTTTAAAAATTTAATACTACGTATATTTGTACCTGTCTACCATGAAAGGTCAACACCAAAGTACTGTACCGTATGCCTAAAAATACCAGCCTACATCAAATATACATTAAACTGTACCTTATTACTGTATTAATCTTTGAAATGATACTAATTAATATAATTTCCAAGTCATCTTAAACATTTTATCGTTAAATTTATACGTACATACTGTATGGCTTACAGCTGTAGGTTAAAATAATCCAGTCCCCCCTACGTATTCAGTCACACATTTTCTTTCATACAGTTATAAGCGTCCCATTTTCTTTTTGGGGAACATTGGTATTTACGTATATAATTCACAAAAAGAGACAAAAAATTCTTTAAAAATTTATGCACATTTTAAAAAATTTCATACTTCTGTACTTTTAAGATTACCACATACGTAAATCACACGGGTACTCACCAGCGATGAATGTTGATTAAAGATGATGATGATGAATTAGCTGTGCAGTGCGATGAATAATGATGAAGATATGACTGCACAGCAAAGCAGAGTTGTTACAACTCATCTGAGGGTGCCTCTTCACCTTCAGGAGGCACTTCTTCAGTTGATTTGGGAGGCACGACTTCAGGTGGTTGGGGAGGCATTTCTTCAGGCGATTTGAGAGGCACTACTTCAGGCGACTGGGGAGGCACTTCTTCGGTATTGATTTGGGAGGCTTTGGAGGGGCCTTCTTCGTCCGTTTGATGAACATGGTGATAGGCAGCTGCTGTCGCTGCTTTTTCATGGTGGTGAGGGTTTGATTATAGGGCTCCCATGCTGAATCAAGCATGATTGAAAACTTTAAGGAGCATTCCATAAAAGGATCCCATGTTGAAACATACTCCTGCAGATCCTGAATCATTCTCTTCATGTGGGACAGATGTTCCAAAGTCAGGCCGCTCTCCTCTTCCTCCTGCTCCTCCCCTGAACCTGGCGTATCTGCTTCCTCACTGGCAGACTTCGTCAGCTCTTCCAAATCCTGGTCCGTCAGGGGGTCAGAGTGAGCATCAATAAGGGTGCCAATTTCATCCTCGGTGATGTCCTCGAAGCCTTCCCCACCTAGAATCCTCGCCAACTGGACAGCCTTATTAATGGCTGAATGCTGAATTTCTTGAGGAGAGAAGCCCCTGTAATCATGAACACACTCCGGCCACAACTTGTTCCAGCATGCGTTCAGGGTCTCCTTCTTCATGTCATTCAGTGATCGGCTGATGATGGTCAGACATGTGGCAATCGTGAATTTACGCCAATATTCTTTTAGCGTAAATTCACTGTCACTGTCCATTGCAGTTACAAGGTGCTGGAGGGAGTTCCTGGTATAGAGTGCCTTGAAGGCACGGATCACGCCCTGGTCCATAGGCTGGAGGAGAGAGGTGGTGTTGGGAGGGAGGAACTCAAACTGGACTCCCTTGTAAGAAAGATCGAGAGGGTGGCCACCAGCATTATCCATAATCAGCAACACCTTGAACTCCATGGCCAAGTTGTTCAGGTATTGCCTAACTTGAGGGATGAAGCTCTGATGGAACCAGTACTCTGTGAGGACTTTGGTGATCCAGGCCTTAGGGTTATGCATCCAGAACACAGGAAGCAATGCCTTGTTCTTATTCTTGAGGGCCCTGGGGTTTGCAGCCTTGTAAATAAGGCCTGGTTTAAGCATGAAACCGGCTGCATTCCCACACATGAGGAGGGTAACCCTATCCTTCTGGGCCTTGAATCCTGAGGCTTTAGCTTTGTCCTTCATAAGGTATGTCCGGAAGGCATCTTCTTCCAGAACAGGCCAGTCTCATCCATATTGAACACCTGTTCTGGATGGTAGCCCTTCTCCTCGATGATCTTCTTGAAGGCTTCGGATATTTTGCGGCTGCTTCAGTGTCTGCAGATGCAGCTTCCCCATGCAGAGTAACAGACTTTAGGTTGAACCGCTTTTGAAATCTGTGGAACCACCCCTTGCTGGCCTGGAAACCTTGAGGCGCTGATGATGGTCCTGCTTGGGGTTCTTCCCCTCTTCTTCTTCTGCTGGTTCATCAAAGCCTAGAAATTCCACCTTTCTTCAACGCCATCCTCTGCCTGTACTACATCATCGCCTTCCTTAGCAGTTGATAACTGCCGGTGGAGTTGTCGTGCTTTTCGCGAATGATGTTGGAGTCGAGGGGCACGTTTTCTTCCGGCAGTCCTTTATCCAGATTGCCAGAGCAGATTCCATTTTCACGATTGTTTTATCCCGCACTGTTGCAATTGTCTTTGCACCAGATAAAGTAGCTCATACTCACAGACTTGCGTATCTCTGCCTCTTTCTTCTTGATATATCTCACTGTGCTCTCATTAACACTGAAATGGCGACCAACCATGGCAAAACTTTTGCCCTCCTTTAACATGTCAAGAAGTTTCACCTTCCCCTCGAGTTTCATAACAGATTTCTTTCTTTAAACTCTTTGCCAGAAGGCTTTGAAGGAGCAGGGCATTTTTAGCAGGCATTTTAGGGCCGAATACCGCCGATTCACAAAGATAAAAAATCAAAACGGACAGACACATGGTTTCACACGGTAAGATGCTGCGAACTATACGCACAATCTGAAGATGATGCCGTGGAGCGTCCTCCCAGAATTCCGTGTTCGCGAGTTGGTTGTGAATGTTTGAACAGCCAATCAGCGCCAAGGAAAATGAATGGTGCTTCTGGATTGGCTGCTTTGCAGATGACAGCCAATAGTGTGTCGAGTATCACTGATCCTAGGTACACAGCGTCTAGCATTGCGATTTCTTTGTATTTGCAGAGAGGTGGCTTGGGTGAAGCACTTTTAAGAAAAACAAATATATATTATTGAAATTTTGCTGTGTTTACGTTAATATATTACAGTACTGTAATATTTGAAAATTAGTAAATCATTTTTAACTTACAAAATGTACTTACAGCAGTCATTACAGTAATATATACTTTACATACATGAAAATGCTACGTACCGCAGATGTAAACATATGCACCCTGCAGTATTCCTGTTGTCTTACGTATTTTAGATATGCTCTAGGTACTACCTGTAGTACTGTACTATACTATGTATCATCCTAAAACACTTTTTGTATGTAATATTTAAAAATCATCTTACAACAAAACATTTTATAAAATGTACGCACTGTAGGCGCAGAAGGTCCGTGTTAGTAATATGTACGCTACAACCAATTGTACCATGCATATACCGTAGTGGAAATTTCAGCAAATGACCCAATATACAACCCGTTTTATTGCTATCTTACAACAAAACATTTTATAAAATATACTGTATGTATGCGCAGAAGATCCGTGTTAGTATATGTACGCTGCGCAACCAGTACAGTAGTACCATGCGTGTACCGTAGTGCAAATTATCGCAAATGACCCAATACAGTATACAGTAGTGTAATCCGTTTTATTGCTACTGTATCTCACGTTTGTGTGTTTTGCATGTACAGTACTATGGCCTAAAAATATTTTTTGAAATCGTGCATTAAGATGTCCTCTGAATGCTCTGCTTCTTCTAAGGCCTCTGGCCAATAGCCTACAATTACTGTAATGAC